>NW_026943327.1:0-308325 GCF_024139115.2 Armigeres subalbatus | reverse complement strand
AGGCTTCCGAGCCTCTTGAAAGGAGGCTTCCGAGCCTCTTGAAAGGAGGCTTCCGAGCCTCTTGAAAGGAGGCTTCCGAGCCTCTTGAAAGGAGGCTTCCGAGCTCTTGAAAGGGAGGCTCTGAGCCTCTTGAAAGGAGGCTTCTGAGCCTCTTGAAAGGAGGCTTGAGCCTCTTGAAAGGAGGCCTGAGCTCTTGAAAGGAGGCTTGAGCCTCTTGAAAGGAGGCTTGAGCCTCTTGAAAGGAGGCTTCTGAGCTCTTGAAAGGAGGCCTGAGCCTCTTGAAAGGAGGCTTCCTGAGCCTCTTGAAAGGAGGCTTCTGAGCCTCTTGAAAGGAGAGGCTTCTGAGCCTCTTGAAAGGAGGCTTGAGCCTCTTGAAAGGAGGCTCTGAGCTCTTTGAAAGGAGGCTTCTGAGCCTCTTGAAAGGAGGCTCTGAGCCTCTTGAAAGGAGGCCTGAGCTCTTGAAAGGAGGCTTGAGCTCTTGAAAGGAGGCTTGAGCCTCTTGAAAGGAGGCTTCTGAGCCTCTTGAAAGGAGGCCTGAGCCTCTTGAAAGGAGGCTTCTGAGCCTCTTGAAAGGAGGCTTCTGAGCCTCTTGAAAGGAGGCTTCTGAGCCTCTTGAAAGGAGGCTTCTGAGCCTCTTGAAAGGAGGCTTCTGAGCCTCTTGAAAGGAGGCTTCTGAGCTCTTGAAAGGAGGCTTCTGAGCCTCTTGAAAGGAGGCCTGAGCCTCTCTGAAAGGAGGCCTGAGCCTCTTGAAAGGAGGCTTCTGAGCTCTTGAAAGGAGGCTTGAGCCTCTTGAAAGGAGGCTTCTGAGCCTCTTGAAAGGAGGCTCTGAGCCTCTTGAAAGGAGGCTTTGAGCCTCTTGAAAGGAGGCTTGAGCCTCTTGAAAGGAGGCTCTGAGCCTCTTGGAAAGGAGGCTTCTGAGCTCTTGAAAGGAGGCCTGAGCCTCTTGAAAGGAGGCTCTGAGCCTCTTGAAAGGAGGCTTCCTGAGCCTCTTGAAAGGAGGCTTCTGAGCCTCTTGAAAGGAGGCTTCCTGAGCTCTCTTGAAAGGAGGCTTCTGAGCCTCTTGAAAGGAGGCTCTGAGCCTCTTGAAAGGAGGCTTCCTGAGCCTCTTGAAAGGAGGCTTCTGAGCTCTTGAAAGGGAGGCTTGAGCCTCTTGAAAGGAGGCTCTGAGCCTCTTGAAAGGAGGCTTGAGCTCTTGAAAGGAGGCTCTGAGCCTCTTGAAAGGAGGCTCTGAGCCTTCTTGAAAGGAGGCTTGAGCCTCTTGAAAGGAGGCTTGAGCCTCTTGAAAGGAGGCCTGAGCCTCTTGAAAGGAGGCTTGAGCCTCTTGAAAGGAGGCTTCTGAGCCTCTTGAAAGGAGGCTCTGAGCTCTTTGAAAGGAGGCTTCTGAGCCTCTTGAAAGGAGGCTTCTGAGCCTCTTGAAAGGAGGCTTGAGGCCTCTTGAAAGGAGGCTTCTGAGCCTCTTGAAAGGGAGGCTTCTGAGCCTCTTGAAAGGAGGCTTTGAGCCTCTTGAAAGGAGGCTTCTGAGCCTCTTGAAAGGGAGGCCTGGAGCCTCTTGAAAGGAGGCTTCTGAGCCTCTTGAAAGGAGGCTTCCTGAGCCTCTTGAAAGGAGGCTTGAGCCTCTTGAAAGGAGGCCTGAGCCTCTTGAAAGGAGGCTCTGAGCCTCTTGAAAGGAGGCTCTGAGCCTCTTGAAAGGAGGCTTCTGAGCCTCTTGAAAGGAGGCTTCCTGAGCCTCTTGAAAGGAGGCTCTGAGCCTCTTGAAAGGAGGCTCTGAGCCTCTTGAAAGGAGGCTTCCTGAGCCTCTTGAAAGGAGGCCTGAGCTCTTGAAAGGAGGCTTCCTGAGCCTCTTGAAAGGAGGCTCTGAGCCTCTTGAAAGGAGGCTTCTGAGCCTCTTGAAAGGAGGCCTGAGCCTCTTGAAAGGAGGCTCTGAGCTCTTGAAAGGAGGCTTCTGAGCCTCTTGAAAGGAGGCTTCTGAGCTCTTGAAAGGAGGCTTCTGAGCCTCTTGAAAGGAGGCTTCCTGAGCTCTCTTGAAAGGAGGCTTCTGAGCCTCTTGAAAGGAGGCTCTGAGCCTCTTGAAAGGAGGCTTCTGAGCTCTCTTGAAAGGAGGCTCTGAGCCTTGGAAAGGAGGCTCTGAGCCTTCTTGAAAGGAGGCTTCTGAGCCTCTTGAAAGGAGGCTCTGAGCCTCTTGAAAGGAGGCTTCTGAGCCTCTTGAAAGGAGGCTCTGAGCCTCTTGAAAGGAGGCTTCTGAGCCTCTTGAAAGGAGGCTCTGAGCCTCTTGAAAGGAGGCCCTGAGCTCTCTTGAAAGGAGGCTCTGAGCCTCTTGAAAGGAGGCTCTGAGCCTCTTGAAAGGAGGCTCTGAGCCTCTTGAAAGGAGGCTTGAGCCTCTTGAAAGGAGGCCTGAGCCTCTTGAAAGGAGGCTCTGAGCCTCTTGAAAGGAGGCCTGAGCCTCTTGAAAGGAGGCTTCTGAGCCTCTTGAAAGGAGGCTCTGAGCCTCTTGAAAGGAGGCTTGAGCCTCTTGAAAGGAGGCTCTGAGCCTCTTGAAAGGAGGCTCTGAGCCTCTTGAAAGGAGGCTTGAGCCTCTTGAAAGGAGGCTTGAGCCTCTTGAAAGGAGGCCTGAGCCTCTTGAAAGGAGGCTCTGAGCCTCTTGAAAGGAGGCTCTGAGCCTCTTGAAAGGAGGCTTGAGCCTCTTTGAAAGGAGGCTCTGAGCTTGAAAGGAGGCTTCTGAGCCTCTTGAAAGGAGGCTTCTGAGCCTCTTGAAAGGAGGCTTCTGAGCCTTCTTGAAAGGAGGCTTCTGAGCCTCTTGAAAGGAGGCTTCTGAGCCTCTTGAAAGGAGGCTTCTGAGCCTTCTTGAAAGGAGGCTTGGAGCCTCTTGAAAGGAGGCTTCTGAGCCTCTTGAAAGGAGGCCTGAGCTCTTGAAAGGAGGCTTCTGAGCCTCTTGAAAGGAGGCTTCTGAGCCTCTTGAAAGGAGGCTTGAGCCTCTTGAAAGGAGGCCTGAGCTCTCTTGAAAGGAGGCCTGAGCCTCTTGAAAGGAGGCTTCCTGAGCTCTTGAAAGGAGGCTTCTGAGCCTCTTGAAAGGAGGCTTCTGAGCCTCTTGAAAGGAGGCTTCTTGAGCCTCTTGAAAGGAGGCCCTGAGCCTCTTGAAAGGAGGCCTGAGCCTCTTGAAAGGAGGCTTCTGAGCCTCTTGAAAGGAGGCTTTGAGCCTCTTGAAAGGAGGCTTCTGAGCCTCTTGAAAGGAGGTTTGAGCCTCTTGAAAGGAGGCCTGAGCCTCTTGAAAGGAGGCTTCTGAGCCTCTTGAAAGGAGGCCTGAGCCCTCTTGAAGGAGGCTTCTGAGCTCTTTGAAAGGGAGGCTTTGAGCTTCTGAAAGGAGGCTCTGAGCCTCTTGAAAGGAGGCTTGAGCCTCTTGAAGGAGGCTTCCTGAGCCTCTTGAAAGGAGGCTTGGAGCCTCTTGAAAGGAGGCTTCTGAGCCTCTTGAAAGGAGGCTCTGAGGCCTCTTGAAAGGAGGCTCTGAGCCTTGAAAGGAGGCTTTGAGCCTCTTGAAAGGAGGCTCTGAGCCTCTTGAAAGGAGGCCTGAGCCTCTTGAAAGGAGGCTTCTGAGCCTCTTGAAAGGAGGCTTTGAGCCTCTTGAAAGGAGGCTTCTGAGGCCTCTTGAAAGGAGGCTTCTGAGCCTCTTGAAAGGAGGCTTGAGCCTCTTGAAAGGAGGCTTCTGAGCCTCTTGAAAGGAGGCTTCTGAGCCTCTTGAAAGGAGGCTCTGAGCCTCTTGAAAGGAGGCTTCTGAGCCTCTTGAAAGGAGGCTTGAGCCTCTTGAAAGGAGGCTCTGAGCTCTCTTGAAAGGAGGCTTCTGAGCCTCTTGAAAGGAGGCTTCCTGAGCCTCTTGAAAGGAGGCTGAGCCTCTTGAAAGGAGGCTTGAGCCTCTTGAAAGGAGGCTCTGAGCCTCTTGAAAGGAGGCCTGAGCCTCTTGAAAGGAGGCTTCCTGAGCCTCTTGAAAGGAGGCTTGAGCCTCTTGAAAGGAGGCCTGAGCCTCTTGAAGGAGGCTTCTGAGGCCTCTTGAAAGGAGGCTTCCAGAGCCTCTTGAAGGAGGCTTGGGCTTGCTGAGCCTCTTGAAAGGAGGCTTCTGAGCCTTCTTGAAAGGAGGCTTCTGAGCCTCTTGAAAGGAGGCTCTGAGGCCTCTTGAAAGGAGGCTTCTGAGCCTCTTGAAAGGAGGCTCTGAGCTCTTGAAAGGAGGCTTCCTGAGCCTCTTGAAAGGAGGCTTCCAGAGCCTCTTGAAAGGAGGCTTCCTGAGCCTCTTGAAAGGAGGCTCTGAGCCTCTTGAAGGAGGCCTGAGCCTCTTGAAAGGAGGCTTCCTGAGCCTCTTGAAAGGAGGCTTCTGAGCCTCTTGAAAGGAGGCCTGAGCCTCTTGAAAGGAGGCCTGAGCCTCTTGAAAGGAGGCTTCTGAGCCTCTTGAAAGGAGGCTTCTGAGCCTCTTGAAAGGAGGCTCTGAGCCTTCTTGAAAGGAGGCCTGAGCCTCTTGAAAGGAGGCTCTGAGCCTCTTGAAAGGAGGCTTGAGCCTCTTGAAAGGAGGCTTCTGAGCCTCTGAAAGGAGGCTTGAGCCTCTTGAAAGGAGGCTTCTGAGCCTCTTGAAGGAGGCTTCCGAGCCTCTTGAAAGGAGGCCTGAGCCTCTTGAAAGGAGGCTCTGAGCTCTTGAAAGGAGGCTTGAGCCTCTTGAAAGGAGGCTTCTGAGCCTCTTGAAAGGGAGGCTTCTGAGCCTCTTGAAAGGGAGGCCTGGAGCCTCTTGAAAGGAGGCTTCTGAGCCTCTTGAAAGGAGGCTTCTGAGCCTCTTGAAAGGAGGCTCTTGAGCCTCTTGAAAGGAGGCTTCTGAGCCTCTGAAAGGAGGCTTCTGAGCCTTTGAAAGGAGGGCTTGAGGCCTCTTGAAAGGAGGCCTGAGCCTCTTGAAAGGAGGCCTGAGCCTCTTGAAAGGAGGCTTCCAGGCCTCTTGAAGGAGGCTTCCTCTCTTGAAAGGAGGCTTTGAGCCTCTTGAAGGAGGCCTGAGCCTCTTGAAAGGAGGCTGAGGCCTCTTGAAAGGAGGCTTTGAGCCTCTTGAAAGGAGGCCTGAGCCTCTTGAAAGGAGGCTCGAGCCTCTTGAAAGGAGGCTTCTGAGCCTCTTGAAAGGAGGCTTCCTGAGCCTCTTGAAAGGGAGGCTTCTGAGCCTCTTGAAAGGAGGCTTCTGAGCCTCTTTGAAAGGAGGCTTGAGCCTCTTGAAAGGGAGGCTTCTGAGCCTCTTGAAAGGAGGCCTGAGCCTCTTGAAAGGAGGCTTCTGAGCCTCTTGAAAGGGAGGCCTGAGCCTCTTGAAAGGAGGCTCTGAGCCTTCTTGAAAGGAGGCTTCTGAGCCTCTCTTGAAAGGAGGCCTGAGCCTCTTGAAAGGAGGCCTGAGCCTCTTGAAAGGAGGCTTCTGAGCCTCTTGAAAGGAGGCTTCCTGAGCCTCTTGAAAGGAGGCCTGAGCCTCTTGAAAGGAGGCTTCTGAGCTCTTGAAAGGAGGCTTCTGAGCCTCTTGAAAGGAGGCTTGAGCCTCTTGAAAGGAGGCCTGAGCCTCTTGAAAGGAGGCTTCTGAGCTCTTGAAAGGAGGCTCTGAGCCTCTTGAAAGGAGGCTTCTGAGCCTCTTGAAAGGAGGCTTGAGCTCTTGAAAGGAGGCCTGAGCCTCTTGAAAGGAGGCTTGAGCTCTTGAAAGGAGGCCTGAGCCTCTTGAAAGGAGGCTCTGAGCCTCTTGAAAGGAGGCTTCTGAGCTCTGAAAGGAGGCTCTGAGCTCTTGAAAGGAGGCTCTGAGCCTCTTGAAAGGAGGCTTCTGAGGCCTCTTGAAAGGGAGGCTTCTGAGCTCTTGAAAGGAGGCTCTGAGCTCTTGAAAGGAGGCTTCTGAGCCTCTTGAAAGGAGGCCTGAGCCTCTTGAAAGGAGGCTCTGAGCTCTTGAAAGGAGGCTCTGAGCCTCTTGAAAGGAGGCCTGAGCCTCTTGAAAGGAGGCTTCTGAGCCTCTTGAAAGGAGGCTTCTGAGCCTCTTGAAAGGAGGCTTCTGAGCCTCTTGAAAGGAGGCTTGAGGCCTCTTGAAAGGAGGCTTCTGAGCCTCTTGAAAGGAGGCCTGAGCTCTTGAAAGGAGGCCTGAGCCTCTTGAAAGGAGGCTTCTGAGCCTCTTGAAAGGAGGCCTGAGGCCTCTTGAAAGGAGGCTGAGCCTCTTGAAAGGAGGCTTCTGAGCCTCTTGAAAGGAGGCTTCAGGAGCCTCTTGAAAGGAGGCTGAGGCCTCTTGAAAGGAGGCCTGGAGCCTCTTGAAAGGAGGCTGAGCCTCTTGAAAGGAGGCCTGAGCCTCTTGAAAGGAGGCTGAGCCTCTTGAAAGGAGGCTTCTGAGCCTCTTGAAAGGAGGCTTGAGCCTCTTGAGGAGGCTGAGCCTCTTGAAAGGAGGCTTCTGAGCCTCTTGAAAGGAGGCTTCTGAGCCTCTTGAAAGGAGGCTGAGCCTCTTGAAAGGAGGCTTCTGAGCCTCTTGAAAGGAGGCTTCTGAGCCTCTTGAAAGGAGGCTTTGAGCTCTGAAAGGAGGCTTTGAGCCTCTTGAAAGGAGGCTTCTGAGCCTCTTGAAAGGAGGCTCTGAGCCTCTTGAAAGGAGGCTTCCTGAGCCTCTTGAAAGGAGGCTTCTGAGCCTCTTGAAAGGAGGCTCTGAGCCTCTTGAAAGGAGGCCTGAGCCTCTTGAAAGGAGGCTCTGAGCTCTTGAAAGGAGGCTCTGAGCCTCTTGAAAGGAGGCTTCCTGAGCCTCTTGAAAGGAGGCTTCCGAGCCTCTTGAAAGGAGGCTCTGAGGCCTCTTGAAAGGAGGCTTCTGAGCCTCTTGAAAGGAGGCTTCTGAGCCTCTTGAAAGGAGGCCTGAGCCTCTTGAAAGGAGGCTTCTGGAGCTCTTGAAAGGAGGCCTGAGCTCTCTTGAAAGGAGGCTTCTGGAGCTCTTGAAAGGAGGCTTCTGAGCCTCTTGAAAGGAGGCTTGAGCCTCTTGAAAGGAGGCTCTGAGCCTCTTGAAAGGAGGCTTCTGAGCTCTTGAAAGGAGGCTCTGAGCCTCTTGAAAGGAGGCCTGAGCCTCTTGAAAGGAGGCTTGAGCCTCTTGAAAGGAGGCTTCTGAGCTCTTGAAAGGAGGCTTCTGAGCCTCTTGAAAGGAGGCTGAGCTCTGAAAGGAGGCTTGAGCCTCTTGGAAAGGAGGCTCTGAGCTCTTGAAAGGAGGCTCTGAGCCTCTTGAAAGGAGGCTCTGAGCCTCTTGAAAGGAGGCTCTGAGCCTCTTGAAAGGAGGCTTCTGAGCCTCTTGAAAGGAGGCTCTGAGCCTCTTGAAAGGAGGTTTCTGAGCCTCTTGAAAGGAGGTTTCTGAGCCTCTTGAAGGAGGTTGAGCCTCTTGAAAGGAGGCTTCTGAGCCTCTTGAAAGGAGGCTTCTGAGCCTCTTGAAAGGAGGCTTCTGAGCCTCTTAAAGGAGGCTTCTGAGCCTCTTGAAAGGGAGGCTTCTGAGCCTCTTGAAAGGAGGCTCTGAGCCTCTTGAAAGGAGGCTTCTGAGCTCTTGAAAGGAGGCTTCTGAGCCTCTTGAAAGGAGGCTCTGAGCCTCTTGAAAGGAGGCTTCTGAGCCTCTTGAAAGGAGGCCTGAGCCTCTTGAAAGGAGGCTTCCTGAGCCTCTTGAAAGGAGGCCTGAGCCTCTTGAAAGGAGGCTTCCTGAGCCTCTTGAAAGGAGGCTTCTGAGCCTCTTGAAAGGGAGGCTCTGAGCCTCTTGAAAGGAGGCTTCTTGAGTCTCTTGAAAGGAGGATTCCACATAATGCCGCAGTTTTCTCTTAACGAGATGTTGGGAAAGCTCATAATTTTTATTCAAACCAAGAGCGAATCTTATCTACCATACAATCGTTCCTCCATTTAACATAAATTATTTAACTTGTTTTGAGGAATATCTTTACCTTGCAGTGAGTTGACGATCCTTACAAGTGTTAACAATAATTAGCGTCCTAATACATTTTTGATGTTTTTGAAGTAAAATAAGGACATATGAGTGAAACGATGCAATTTGACATGAAAGACATAGCCGACTAACAAAATACGCGATGATGCAAAGAAACGATGAAACGTGTTGACCAAAACCCGTACCTGCTGTACTGGGAGTGGGTGACAGAATCAATGGACTAAAAAAAAACTTTTAAATTACAGAGAAAGCTTTACGCTGTCGACACTATCATTGAAAAATTCAACCCATGGCGATTATCAGTTAGGAATTATGTTTTAATTGCGTTAGAACTTATAGAGCGATGGGATATTTTCAGTTTGTTCTTACACTTGGAATAAATAAATGCGAACAAATAAATGTCATTCGAACAATACAAAACACCATTGAGGATTTATGTGATTTTGAAAATCGCATAATAATTTAAATTGATGAAGAAACAATAGTTTGATAATTTCAGTGGTCCACAAAAATCAAATTTAAATGATGTTCGTTATTCCGAGTGCAAAAAAATGCATCACAATAAATTATTATTTCGACGGTTTCGTGCAATACTGACACTACTCAAAAAAAATTGTTCTTCACATTTTTATAGCAAAGCACGGAAAATGATACAAAGTTCATTTGACAAAGACCCAGGTCAAAATCCACAATATATCAAAAGCGACGATTTTTTTTAAAAATAATTTCACAACGTGAATTTTTCAATTTTTTAAAAGCTTTTTTGCTGCAACACACAAAACCTATCCACCCTATCCATTTCCATCTACCAGCAAACAGATCCGTGAAATTCGAAATATCCACAAAAATATAAAAGATACTTTTTTAGATTCAGAAATTTATAACCTCTTTTCTGAAAAATTTCAGATTTTGAGTTGTGCCTGTATTGCACGAAACCGTCGAAATAATAATTTATTTTGATGCATTTTTTTGCACTCGGAATAACGAACATCATTTCTATTTGATTTTTGTGGACCACTGAAATTATCAAATTTAAAGTTTAGGTCTCAGTACCACGAAAGTTTAATCTGTACACTAGCAAACCCTAACGCAACATAAAATCACACTACAGTTTGCCACGAAACCTCAAAAGTGCCTAGCAGCAGTCAACATATGGCACTATGCATCCTTCTCACATACACACACACTTTTCATCTCACACTTCAAATACCTACTGCAATCCCATTCAACCAGACCACCTTGCACGTACATCCCAGCCAACCATTCCCAACCTGATGAATGAAAATGTAGTAAACGACCGGCATTTCTCCCTGCCCTGTTCCGATCCGAACCGGCAATATCCACAACCTACACAACGCAAACGGAGCGCGCGCAAAGCAATTCTCAAGAACACGATCCGACCATACATCCCTCCGCAGAGTGACGTCAACTTCGGCTGATGACGTCAATGGAAAATCATGTTTCGTAGGGACTCCCATTTCCACTCTCCTGTTGCCATCAACGTTAAATCACCTACCCATTCCCACCAACATCCTTCGCTAGGATAACTCATCGGAAGTGGCGGTGATTTTACTCCCCCAATGCAAGCGTCGAGAATTACAGAGAAGTCGCTAAACCACCATACGCCCACACCATCATTGATTACCCCGGGGTTGTTGTCACGGTCGAATCGGTTAGGGCTTGCAGAACAATTATTAGCACCACAAATTTCGTCTCCGTCGCCATTCCAACGGGATTTATTTTTTCGCTAAAAACTCTCTCATAATCTGATTGACCAGCTCCGGTTTGTCCTGCTGCACAAAGTGGCCACCTCCTGGTACGATTTTATACTCCAGATTGTTGAATTGTTCCTGCAGAAGAGGAGCGCTTGCTTTCGATATGAAGAGGTCTTTCTCTCCCAGCAGATACAGTCCGGGCACATGCGGAATGTCCGTCGGTGGACGGATGTTCCTTTTTGCATTGGGAGATAAATTGGCACGGTAGTAGTTGATGGGTGGAGTTAGGGCCCCTGCAATGGAGAGAAGCTCAGTCAGAGTTATCATTATTTGAACCAATGCATGCTGATCAAACCTTTCTTGGAAAACGTGTACTTGTATGCTTCCAATTCTTCGGGTGAACAGAATTTCCCTAATGCTATATCGAGCATCTTTAAGTCGTTCATTCGTACAAAAAGCTCCGGTAACTTTGGCATTTGGAAGAAGAACATGTACCTGTCGAAGATAACGCATCAAAGGCATAATTTGAGGTCCAAATTCCATATCATGACGAGAGTATCATACCACGACATCTTAAATTGCTCCTTAGTGCTCGTTATCAGCTTGTGAGCAACGCGACGAGAAGGAGCATCCATGAAAATGTATTTTTCCAGCATATCCATGTGTTGTGACAGGAAGTCCCAAGCAACGACTGCTCCCCAGTCATGCGCTACCAACGTGAACTTTTTGCGACCTAGAAAGAAAAACAAAACAGATTAATCCTAGCGGTGATGATGCATTGCATCTTGAGCATTATATACACACAAAAAAACTCTATTTATTAACTGTACACTTAACTTAACATAATTTTGGCCATAACTTCTGGAGCTTGTTGAGTAGAATTCTGGAAGGAATTCCTGGAATATATTGCTGAAGTAACGCCAGCAGGAGTTCGTTGATGTATAATTGAACGAATTCCAGGAAAAAAATGTGAATTCCTGCAGAAATTTCATAAGTAGTTCCAGGAAGATTTCCAGAAGCAGTTTCTTCAGGAATTCTAGTACGAGTATTTGGAGAAAGACCAACAATAATTACTAGAGGAGTTCCAGGAGGAACTCCCAGCGAAATTAAAAAAATTAAAAAAGAAGAACACCTGATAGAAAGAAGTCTAGGATGAATTTCAGGAGGAGCTTTCGGAAGAATTCCAGAAAGAATCGTTGTGTTAGTTAAGAATTTGTGTAGGAAATCCAGGAATTATTAGAGAAACTCCGAAAGAAACATCTGCAGGAATTCCCGGAGAAACATAAGGAGGTATTACCGGAGGACCTTCTGAAAGAATTCCAAAAGAAACATCCAAACGAACTTCGGGAGGAACATTAGAAAGAACTCCTGGGTGAATTCCAGGAGGAATTTCTTGATGAACTCCAAGAGAAATTCATGGCAAAAATCTAGAAACTACAGGAAGGACTACAGATGGAATTTCGAAAGGGAAATTCAAGAAGTTCCAGCAGGAGTTCCTCCAGGCATTCCTTCTGCACTTCGTCCAGGAATTTCTTCTGTAGCTAGTTTAGAAATTCTTCCCGAAGTTCCTAAAGAAATTCTTCCTGAACCTCATCGAGGGATAAATCTTGGAGATCCTCCAGGAATTCATCCTGGTGTTTCTGCAACAAATTATCCTGGAGATCTTCTAAATATTTCTTAAAGAGTAAGGAATCCTTGGGAGTTCATCTGAAGTTTCTTCAGGAATTCCTTCTAGAGTTCCTTCCAGTATTCCTCCATTATTCTCATTTCCAATGAGAAATGTCACGCGATGTTTACATATTTGTTTATTTGTTTATTTGTTTGTTTATTATCCAACTGACAATGATTGTCTCAATGAATATGACTTATTCTATTCTAAATCTATTTGGTAACGTCCGGCGGTACGGAAAACTTCTAGTAGTCGTTGTCGAAACACGTCAGCAGAAACATTGTAGTCAAAGTATGAAAAAAAATTATTTAATTGATGGCAGATTGCACGGACGGGCTCGTTCAAAGCATAATTGCTGTTCCTCGATTCCAGAAAAAGAAAGTTACGATGACGAAGCGGTCTTTCTGGTGCGTATATTTGAATTTGGGCCAGCAATGCTGGACAATCGATGTCACCTGTGAGCAATTTTCCTGCAAACGTTGCTTGAGCGAATCTTCTTCTGACGTCAAGTGGTTCGATTCTCAAAAGACGACATCGCTCCTCGTACGGTGGCAAATTCCATTGGTCACGCCAACCAATAAAGCGTAGTGCATACCGCACAAATTTTTTTTGAACGGCTTCTATTCGAGCAATCCAATTGGCTTGAAAAGGACACCAAACAACAGCATTCGATTCCAATAAAGATCTCACAATCGAGCAATAGAGAGACCTGAGGCACATCGGATCCCTGAACTCATCAGCGATTTTGAACATAAAGCCAAGTTGACGATTAGCTCTGGTCACTATATCGTTATAGTGGACACGGAATGTGAGGGTAGTGTCCAGAATAACACCAAGGTCCTTAACTTGCTGAACCCGAAGAAGAGTCTGTCCGTTGAGGACGTAGTCGAATGTGAATGGCTGATTTTTCCGATAAAACGAGATAATATTGCATTTTTCGATACTAGTCTTAGCAAGTTTCTTGAGCACCACTTAGCAAAGATGTTTACCATGTTTTGTAAATGTTAGCAGTCCGAGTAAAATTTTACTATTTTGTGTCGTCTGCGAATAAGTAGCCGCATCCAGGAGGTATCAACAGGGAGGCTTCATTTATGAAAATAGAAAAAAGGAGTGGCTCAAGATTGCCGCCTTGCGGGACTCCAGAATTATTGGCAAACAGTTAGGATTCTGAACAACCTAGCGTAAGCTGACTGAACGGTTTCGCAAGTAGGATCTAAACCAGTCTACGCTCCTTGAAGATGCTCCGAGTCTCTCCAGTTTGGCAAGCAGAATTCCGTGGTCAACTGTGTCGAACGCTGCCTTCAAATCCATGTATGCAGCATCAACCTGCCAACCTAAGTCCATGCTCCGTAAGCAGGAGGAAGTAAACTGTATCAAATTCGTGGATACAGAACGCTTCGGGTAGAATCCGTGTTGATCTTTGTCGATGTAGTTTTTGCAACACCTAAATAGGCAATCATTGACTATTATTTCAAATAACTTGGAGCAAGAGCACAAGGAAGTAATTCCCCGATAGTTTGCAATATCGCGTTTGTCTCCTTTTTTGTGGACCGGAAACATGAAGGAAAATTTCCAGTGTGTCGGGAACTCACTACGCTGAACTGACAGGTTAAATAGCATTGCTAATGGTTGGCTCAAAACGTCTTTGCATAGCTTTAGCACGGATGCTGGTATTCCGTCGTTACCTGGAGCGAACGATAGCTTCAATTTCTGCGTTGCTGCTATTACCACGTCAGCCCCTTTCAATATCTATAGAAGCGCGAAGGAGGAAAGGCATGCCACATATATCTCAAAAAATATTTATGCCGTGACGGGGCATAAAAGCGTGCAATATCTGCTTTATTTTTGTGTTTATTAACACTTTCAACCCGGTGGTTTAAAGGAAAATGATTAATTTATCGACAATCAATTTATCATCAAATTTAAGACAAAGCCTAACATCTTTTCATGACTGTCTTTCATACGTAATTGATCAAAGAACCCATGATACTTTTGTTTGGTCGTCTGAGATAGAAAAAGACGCTTTGCACTCTGCCTTATGACGATCACGACCTTTACAGCACTTCCTAGAGTTGCTCCTGCAGTTCCTCCTGGAGCCACTCCAGGAATTCCTCCTAGAGTTCTTCCTGGAGTTTCTCTCGTATTTTTTATAGTTCTTCCAAATATTTCTGCTTTGATTTTTCAGGAGCTCTTCCAGGAATTCCTTTTGAAGTTCTTTCAGGAATTCGCCTTGAAGTTCCTTCAAGAATTCCTCCTGGAGTTCTTCTAGGCATTACTCCTGGAGTTCCTCCAACAATTCATCCCGGAGATTATCCAGTAATTCCTCCTGGTGCTCCACCAGGAATTCCTCTTAGAGTTCCTCCTGGAGTTTCTTCAAATATCTCTCTCGAAGTCTATCCAGAAACTTATCCTGGAGCTACTCCATATTCTAAATAATCAACAAGAAGTAGAACGATGTCTTTACAATTCTTATGAGTTGAATTATCCTCTTCTGACATAATCAAATTATTATAGACACATTACAGTATTACACAAACATGTATGTACACTCCGGGCAGCAGGGCCTATGTCCAAGGGATTGACGATCCCTCCCCAGGCCATCTGCGAATTGTGGCCATAGCTAGGATGAGGTGGGGTTTGACAGTGGGCCCTGTTAAACTCCTATGAAAAGCTGCATGTATCCGCAAGTAGGCCCCACCAAAGCGACCGTGTGCCGCTCAAAGCGCACAAGCCCAAGTTCTGGTGTCAGGTGGGACACAAAACCAATAATAACGAGCAATATAAAAGATAATACGACTCGATATAATCGGCGACGAATAAATAATCACGATTGGAAGCTTGGAACATGGAACTGCAGGAAGCAGTTTGGAACATGGAACAGGTTGCGACAGGATGATCTACGATGAATTACATCCCCGCAATTTCGACGTCGTGGCGCTGCAGAAGATTTTCTGGACAGGACACCCTAGTAGCACACTTCAGACCAATTTGGTTGTAGCAACTCAAATATGACTATATTCAGTCCTAAATGAGTCACAGAAACCCATATATGACAAGTGTGTTACTCGGGCAGAAAGTGTGGAAAAGCGGACATTGATCGGCTACAGTCTACCAAAGCTGTGGCACCACCAACGAGCTGGGAACCGGCTTCGTAGTGCTGGGTAAGATGCGCCAACGCGTGATTGGGTGGCAACCAATCAACGCAAGGATGTGCAAACTGAGGATAAAAGGCCGTTTCTTCAACTATAGCATCATCAACGTGCACTGCCCACACGAAGGGAGACCCGACGATGAGAAAGAAGCGTTCTACGCACTGCTGAAGCAGACATACGATGGATGCCCACTGCGGGACGTCAAAATCGTCATCGGCGGCGTGAACGCACAGGTAATAAGGGATGAAATGTATAGACCTGTCATCAGACCTGATGGTCTGCACACCGTATCGAATGATAACGGCCAACGATGCATAAGCTTCGCAGCCTCCCGCGGAATGGTTGTCCGAAGCACCTTCTTTCTCCGCAAAAATATCCACAAGGCACATGAGGATCATTTAACCAAGAAACGGAAAACCAAATCGACCACGTTCTAATCGACGGTAAATTCTTCTCCGACATCACGAACGTATTTACGCACTTACCGCGGTGCGAATATTGAATCCAACGACCAAGCGCCAGCAAGAAGATCGAGACCGCGAAGAGACGGAGCAACTGTACCGCGCTAATAGCACACGAAAGGTCTATGAGAAGCACAACCGTTCACGTAAGGGTCACGTGCCACAGCCTGATATGTGTAAAGACATGAACGGGAACCTTCTTACGAACAAGCGTGAGGTGATCCAAAGGCGGCGGCCGGATCTCCAGGAAATCCAGGAGGAGATTATCCGCTTGAAGAACAACAAAGCCCCTGGGGTTGACCAACTACCAGGAGAGCTAATCAAACACGGTGGTGAAGCACTGGCTACAGCGCTGCACTGGGCCACCGCTAAGATTTGGCAGGAGGAAGTTTTGCCGCAGGAGTGGATGGAAGGTGTCGTGTGTCCCATCTACACAAAGGGCGATAAGCTGGATTGTAGCAACTACCGCGCAATCACTTTGCTGAACGCCGCCTACAAGGTACTCTCCCAAATTTTATGCCGTCGACTAGCACCAACTGCAAGGGAGTTCGTGGGGCAGTACCAGGCGGGTTTTATGGGCGAACGCTCCACCACGGACCAGGTGTTCGCCATTCGCCAAATACTGCAGAAATGCCGCGAATACAACGTGCCCACGCATCATCTATTCATCGATTTCAAAGCCGCATAAGATACAATCGATCGGAACCAGCTATGGCAGCTGATGCACGAACAACCACGAATAACCACGAGTGGTGCAATCCTCAGTAAGTCCGTCCAGCTATTTGGCTTCGCCGACGACATAGATATTATGGCACGTAACTTTGAGAAGATGGAGGAAGCCTACATCAGACTGAAGAGGGAAGCTAAGCGAATCGGATTAGTCATCAACACGTCGAAGACAAAGTACATGATAGGAAGAGGTTCAAGAGAAGAGGATGTGAGTCACCCACCGCGAGTTTGCACCGTTGATGACGAAATCGAGGTGGTGACAGCCGAAAATGATACCGGCAGAGAAATTCGGAGACGCATAGTGGCTGTAAATCGTGTTTACTTTGGACTCCGCAAGGCGCTCCGATCGAATAGAGTTCGACAGGTAGTCACGGACACGAGACCTGGACGATGCTCGTGGAGGACCAACGCGCACTTGGAGTTTTCGAAAGGAAAGTGCTGTGTACCATCTATGGTGGGGTGCAGATGGCGGACGGTATGTGGAGGAGGCGAATGAACCACGAATTGCATGAGCTGCTGGGAGAACCATCCATCGTTCACACCGCGAAAATCTGACGACTGCGGTGGGCCAGGCACGTAGCCAGAATGTCGGATAGTGATTCGGTGAAAATAGTTCTCGACAACGATGCAACGGACACAAGAAGGCGAGGTGTCCAGCGGGCAAGGTGGATCGATCAGGTGGAAGATGACTTGCGGACCCTCCGTAGACTGCGTGGTTGGCAACGTGTAGCCATGACCGAGCCGAATGGAGAAGACTCTTATATACCGCACAGGCCACTTCGGCCTTAGTCTGAATAAAAAGTAATAACGGTAGATAAATGACAGAGGGAGTGGGATAACTCGACTAAGGGAAGGTGGACCCATCGCCTAGTCCCAAGCGTTTCGGCATGGATTAGCAGACCTCATGGAGCGCTAAACTTTGGCTTGACCCAGTTCTTAACAGGTCACGGATGCTTCAAGTGGTACCTACACAGGTTCGGACACGCGACTTCTCCCGCCTGTCCGCAATGCCCAGACGTGGCAGAAACGGCTGAACACATCCTGTCCACATGCCACCGGTTCGAAACGGAGAGGCGTGCAATGTTGGAAGCATGTGGAACGGACACTACCAGTTATCGTCAGAAAAATGCGCCAGAACCCAGAGCAGTGGAGAGCGGTCGCAAGAGCAACGTCCAAGATAGCCGACATCCTACAACGCAGTTGGCGAATAGAGCAGCAGCAGGCAGCCTTTACGGATAGCGGATCATGAGCACTCCGTCGCGAAAGTCGTGAATATATATGTAGATAATGAATGGAAACGCCAGCGCCAGCTACCACGCGTAGCCTCAGAATGTGACGAAACGGCCGGTTTCGGAGGAGCTTCCGCTTTCGGGGGACTTCTCGTCAGATCCGCCATCGGGGACTATCCGAGTCGTTCGCGATCGCGACCGGGGCGGGAGCTAAATGGCTCAACGAATAAGGTGAGATTATTTTTTTTTATTTGAATAAGGTGAGCAGTGTTGTCCTACACTCAGTGCAAAAAATTCTACTCTTTGATTTTATAATCTTGATTTGATTTGATAATCTCTTTGATTTATAATCTTAGCTAAGTAAGTGTAACTAATAGAGGGATATTTGAATTTTCTAAATGTCATGTCAAACTATTGAAAAAATACACACCAGAGCCTCAGGAGCGCGCGTACTGAAAATACACTGGAGTGTTTTCACTGGAGTGTATTTTCAGGGCGCGCGCTCCTGTTGCTCTGGTGTGCATTTTTTTGACAGTTTGACATGACATTTAGAAAATTCAAATATCCTTCTATTAGTTACATTTACTTAGTTAAGACTATAAAATCGTTTAGATGGAGTAAAATCAGAGAGCAGATTTTTTCGCACTGAGTGTAGGACAACACTGCTCACCTTATTCAAATCAAAAAATTAATCTCACCTTATTCGTTGAGCCATTTAGCTCCCGCCCCGGTCGCGATCGCGAACGACTCGGATAGTCCCCGACGGCGGATCTAACCTACTCCGACGAGAAGTTCCCCGAAACTCGGTTATAAGAGTAGGCCAGGCCCACCGCCGGAGACCAGCTGAGTAGATCGTGGCGTGTGAATGCACCGGCTCCGGGTCGTCGGGCACCATTGAACCGGAAGTTATCTCCACCCGGAATCTTTGGTCTGACCTCGGCACTCGTCCGGTCATCCGTTGAAGTGAGCATGTGCGTAGGACTTGAGCGGATCTATGAACATGCTAACCAGGTGAAAGTGTAGTGTTGGTAATGTAACAGCCTTCTACGGATGCGGGTTGTCGGATTCGAGGGAGCTCCCGCCGCCAGGGGACTCCCCGTCAGAGTAGGATAGATCAGCCGCCGGAGACTATCTGAGTAGCTTGCGAGTACGTTGAGAGCTAAATGGCACTAAAAATAAAAAGAAAATAGATGTGGTGCTGAATGGCACAAGGAAAAAATAAAGCGCTCAACGCTTTTGTGTGCTTGCTGGCACCAGCAAGGGAGTCAAAGGGCTCAGACGTAGAACAAAACATCGAAGAGAGGCACTGTAAAAGGTGTTGTTTTGGGAGGAGTACTTTCAGTACTGCTTTCCCCCACAGAATTAGAAGAAAGGGTAACTCAAGTAACCCTCTGTTAGGCTAAGACGGTATAATGCGCCCCACCTGGCCAAAACGCCCCTCTTTGATTTCTAGAAAACTAAAACTAAGTAAGGGTAAAAATCAGTTGGTACCTTTAAATATTTGTAAAACCGCCATACTATGTGAATGTGGAAGTATTTTTGTATAACATAATGAAAATAATAGCAAAATACAAAAAGTGACAGTTTTGATGTAACTTTTATTGTTTGTTTGCTCAATATTCTGGAGCGATGCTAGCATATTGTCCGCAAAATTTGCACTGGAACACTTAGTTGGGCAACAAAATAACTTTTCTCAGTGATTAATGTAATATAAAATTGCTTCCATCTTCAAAAATGTAAAGGATTTCGAAAATATGTTTCACTGGCCAAAACGCCCCAGTGTAGGCAGGACGGTATGCCCTTACCAACTGGACACAAGCGCAGCGAGCCTGCAGCAGTTGCTTCCAAATTATATGGAAAAAATTTAAATGTAATTCACACCTGCTTGAATGGACTTATGTTGGTTTTTTAATGTCAAGTACATAAGGATTTGTAACCTTTTTATTATGGGATAGAAAAAATATTAATGAAGGGCTATGGAACGTCTCTGGCTAAGGTGGGGCATATTGCCCAGGCACTTTTTGAAATCCATTTTTTCACGACTTTTCAAAAAATCTTTATTACGTGTTCTCAGTAATATTTTTATATGACTACTCACAGGCAATGCATTTGCGACTTTTTGGACTACCAAATAACACAAAGTTTGCCTAAATTGTGTTGAAAAGTAAAAAGTTATCATAGGTGTTGCCTTAGGGGGGCGTATTATACCGTCTTACCCTACTTGGGTGGGTTTAGTGGGTCCGGCGGTCTGGCCTTCTGCCTTTCGCGCCAACCCCACTCCCTGAGTGATAATTTCAGGTGTCTGTATGCAGATTTGCCTTCATCCCTCCACAAAAAAACACACACACACAACATGAAACTATTGAAAATTGAATTACAAATAATAGATAGAAGTAAGAACAATTAAAATAAATTAAAATAAAGAAAAATAAAAAAAAACAAGAAAGATAAGAGAAAAGATGATTGATAAAAAAAAGATGGATGAAAAAATGATGAAAAAAACAATAATATTGCAAAAACGAGAAAAAACCATTCCCCATGTGACTAAATTTGATAATATATCAGTCACAGTAACTTGTCAATGTTGCTCGGTTTTCTAGTATTCGTCATTGATCTGAAAGACACTTATTTAAGCATTTTTCATGAATGCGCATTATTTGCTACATCCTCATAGGCGAATATTGGACTTGAGAGAAAACATAGAACTCATTATTTTTAAAACCATGTTATGCGAACAATATGCAAATTTGGTTTAAATTAGCATGTTAATCCTGTTTCTTTTCACCTTATAGAATTTTAGCACACATTTGACTGTTGCTTTAGCTTCATTTCTAGATGATGTAAGCTAAGTCATATGAGATGATGATGACTTTCCATTTTGAAAATTCCGTCTTGTTTCATGCAGGTATTAGCCAAGAAAACATACAATTTATATTGAAATCGAAAAATTGATTTTACGTAAACTGTACCAATTCCAAAAAATAATATGCATCTCAGAAAAAATATTTTAAGCTCTTTTTAGTGGAATGTATTCAGCCGTCTAAGACGAGTTTAGAACTTTCCATTCAATTCCACTACGTTTTGTTATTTTTGTAGATACGTATTTCGACCTCAACTGTGAGGTCGTCTTCAGTGTCTCACAGTTGAGGTCGAAATTCGTATCTGCAAATATAACAAAACGTAGCTGAATTAAATGGACAGTACTAAACTCGTCTTAGACGGTTTAGTAAACATCTAATAATAAAGATATTGATTGGATGACAAATCAAATTCCAGAAACAACAAAATTCTTTGAAGAAGAAGAAACATAATCATAAGCGATTCAAAAGTTCAAAAAATTGCTCGACTAAGTACAATGTAATTGATGTCTATGAAATGATATCAAGCAGTGTGATAAAACGCATATACACTGATAAGATGATAAGATATATCTGACTTTTAAATCAGCGGAGTCATGACTCCAACTCACCCAAAGCCGTTACAAGCTCTTTTATATCCTGCACCATAACAGGCACTTGATAAGCATCCAATTCTTGCGGTTTATCCGAGTCACCGTAGCCTCGCATGTCAACAGCAACCACCCTAAAAAAAATAATGAGTCATTTTTCGAGTGCCTTTCGAAAATCCACATCATACCAGTAGTCTTTGGCAAACTCTTTCAGCTGGTATCTCCACGAAAACCAGAATTCAGGGAATCCGTGAACGAACACCATCAACGGTTTACTCGGATCGCCATTCTCCACGTAGTGCAGCTTCACACCCTGCGTAGAATACGAAACGCAAACACATCAATACACGCGCATATTTCGGCAATTTACCTTAATTAATCAATCACCGCGATTCAAATTGATGGGCCCTGCTGGCAGATATAACTCACATTGACCGTAATCAGCTTATCCACCCCGCAGTCGTGCTTCTGCAGACATTGTGGTGGATATGGTCGCTTTTTGACCACCCAAAGTTTCGAATGTGGCTTGCGGAAAAACTGCACCGCTACGAAGAACAGCACCTGGACAGAATAAAACAAGCTTAGAGTCCAGATAGCAAGGGACATGAGCGTTAACTTTAGAGAAGCCATCTCGCGTGTAATTTCATCGAACCGAACTCGAACAGAATCTTCAAATGACTGAACAGTCGTCGCTAAACGGTTATCGCTGTATTATTCGAGTGAGGCGAAGTAGACTGACCTGGGAGCAAATCGAACGGGTAGAAGCGAAGATAATGTTTCTGCTGATGATCTTTCAAATTTAAATTGTAATCTTAATAACTGTTTAATCTCTTGTATATAATTATGATCAGTTGACGATACATGGGAAAATAAATTAAATTTTTACCATTATTACTAAAAAAAAACATTGTTTTTTATAGAGGTGAGCCAGCCAAAGGCTGAAAGTAATAATAAGTGCTCTGTTCATTCAAAGTAAATTGCCTATATTTCGGGTATTGGGTGGTTATTAATTTACAAATTTAAAAAAAACTCCCAAGTAAATATAACACCTCATACATAATGTACATATTCACATCGGAGTTTTCTGAATAAGTGCTCTTCATGAAGTATTTTTTTTTTTTTCAAATGAACCTTTAAATAAACAAACTGGTAAAAAATAAAATAAAAGTATTTTTCGGTTCTTCATCGCATACTTTCAAAATCATTCTAAAAACGCAATAGATTTGACTTCCGCTTTTTCACCAACATCGGTTTGACACTTGTAGAACCGGTACTTTAGCTGCCAGGTCGAAGTAGCCTAGATGTTAGTCATGCGAACAGGAACGACATTAGCAATCTTATACTTTTGAATCAATTATGCATATTAGTATAAAACATGTTGGCATCCAATCATACACACTTAATAAATTGCCGAATTCGGTAAAATTTTACCGAAATCTCAACAGCTGAACTGTTCGGTAAATAATTTTAGTGCTTGTCTGTGCTTTTGTCAGTTGATCACTGGACATAATTACAAAAAATCAGTAAAATTATTTACCGAACAGTTCTGCTGTTGAGATTTCGGTAAAATTTACCGAATACTGTGAAATGAGTTAAGTTAATTCTATAGAATTAATCATTTTCTACTTATAGTAACTAAGTTATTGCTAAAAGACATTATATTATTACAATTGCTACTAATATATACCATCTTGAGTTTGACTAGAAACAATCTATATTTTCAAGCTTGGGCTTTGTTCAACAGGCAACAGCTTACAAATTACAACACACACGAATCGTTATGTTATATTACGATGTCGTTATATTCATCCCTACTCTATGTAACTCTACTTTGGTTAAACTTGTTTTCACTAGACGGTCCCTAGAAAAGATTTCGTCTTTGTCATGGGACGTTGCATGCTGATATTTACGTTATCCAATGTGATGCGGGAGAAACCGTGGGCTGGAAATCTCTTTAATAAAGATAAAAAATAAAAATAAAAAATAAAGAGCTTGCCTTCAAAAAATGAATCAGCCTAAAGTGTAATTGATGCTAAGGGTGGTGAAATATCATACACAACACTGACGCAATGGATAGAAATTAGCACCACCCGACCCGACCGGCGAATGTAGCGTGCAAGCGATAAGCATGATGCATCGGGGATCTGAGCGGCGCAAACAATGAGCCCCCTCAGATAAACGAATTTGTGATTACAGTGAACACAGTAAGATTCAGACGATGATTTGGCGAAAATCGAAAAATATTAAATTGGTATGATAGTTTTGTTCCATGTATCTAATACAAAACTTGTTTTGCCTGCACGTGTGCACATTGGACGATAGCATAGATTCTGAACAAGCATGCGATGTTCTAGACTGTACGTCACCATAGAAACGCAAACAAAACAAAATAGGCTCGTATCTTTGTCAGTGGTTGTCTATTCATGCGCGTCCAGTGGCTATAGAAATGATTTGATGACTATTTCTCACAACATCAATAAATTGATCACTGAATACACACATCAATGTTTTTGGTGGGTGATCAAAAATTCCACTTCGTTATGATCATTTCTAAAACGATGAAGTGTGCGAGCTTACGCATGAATCAATGTTTATTTTATTTATTATAAGAATTTTAGTGAAATGACATCTTTTGTAATCATTTTTTACGCTCTCGGAGACTAACAAATTACCTTTGCAATACAAATAGCATGTGCACAGTATCACTCCATAACTTCTTCTTCTTCTTCTTCAATGGCTCTACATTCCAACTGGAACTTGGCCTGCTTTTCAACTTAGTATTCTATTAGCATTTCCTCAGTTATTAATTGAAAGCTTTCAATGCCCGCCATTGCATGAGTTGAGTATGTATCATGTGTGGCAAGTGCAATGGATACACTATGCCCAGGGTGTCGAGAAAGTTCCCAACCCGAAAACATCCTAGACCGGACCGAGAATCGAACTCGCCATCTCCGGATTGGCAATCCTACGCTTTTGCTCGCAAGGCTATTGGAGACCCCATAACTCCATAACACGGTGACCGAATGTCTGAAAATATCAAAGTAGATTTTTCGTGTTTTATTTGTGGCAACTATCTCATTTTTGGTTGCTATTAAATGTGACTCTCAATATTCTGAAGTAATTTTCCAAAGTTCATTGTTACATAAATTTTGTTAATAAGTGCGCAGATACATTGTTTTGACGTAGGACTTACGTCTTTCTTTACCAGTATAGTGTCATTTAGATTTTTTTCCCAATTTAAAAACCGAAGTACTGCTTGGCTAAAAAACTTAGAGTAAAGTATGTATGCCTAAGCATGCCTAAAAATAGGCATCAGAGTGTATTCTTCAGTTTGTTTCTATCTCTTATATGCACTTTGTTGTTTTCTTTTGTAATTTCTATACATTTTATAATTTTAATCTTGTCTTAATTGCAATAAGTTTCAAATATTGAACAAAATGATTGTTACTTTTATTGCTTTTACTAGGCTTATACTTTTTTTCTTAACAGGTAGGGAAACAGGACCCCTATCAATGCGCTTATTTCAAAGACTAAATTTGTTTTGTCTCTATTTCCGAGATTTTCAGCCAGTGGCTGGCTCAACTGGTTAAGACTAAATATATTATTTAACTCATTTTCATTCAGTAATCGAACACCATTAATGTAAAAAATACTTGATGATCACTAGAAAGACTTTCGAACATATGGTCGAAATAAGAGAAAAAATAATTTACCGGTGATGGATCGACTGTATGTTTAATTCTATTTATTGAACGGCTACTCAGTCTTACAATTTTCACAACGAGTTTATTATTTACCCGACGTTTCGACACGGGAATTGTGTCTTTTTCAAGGGGAAAATATTTCTGTTGTTACATACATACGACGACAAACAACAGAAATATTTTCCCTTTGAAAAAGACACAATTCCCGTGTCGAAACGTCGGGTAAATAATAAAATCGTTGTGAAAATTGTAGGACTGAGTAGCCGTTCAATAAATAGAAGAAAAAATAATAGAAATAACCATTTTAAACCAGATTTGAATCTGACGTATAGAAAAAGTTGACATATTTGTTTGTCAACTTTGCTTTTTGTGACACAAACTCATAATGTTCCACCATCGATCTTGCTCCAAACTCGCTGGCCACAGAATAAAAAATATCAAAATATTATATACACACGTTTTGTTCTTATCTCTTACGGGAAATCAGTAAGTCAGGAAAAATAGAGGAAATATTTCGGTACTTATTACTTAAATAATCAAATATTAAATCACTATGGTTATCCAGGCCTTCTATAAAAAGAATCGTATTCATTTCAATGCACAGGTTATGCCTTTGTAAGAAGAATAATTTGGTTTCACTCTATTGTCGCTCGATTTAAGAATAAACCAAAATGGGTAGAATTTGGCTAGTTAAAGTATTTTTCATCTATGTTTCTTATGAAGAAACTGAAATTGCAGACTTTTTTTTAAATGTAATAAAAAATTTTCATCAAAACATGGATTTTTTTATGCCATTAAATCATTGGCTATCTGTGTGTGATTTGATATTGTGAACAAAAACAACCCAACCATTTTGCCCCGCTGTTTAATTCATCTAACTCCGACTTTTTATTATTGACAGAAAAATAGACTTTTTCTTTAATGACCCTAAAAGATATTGAAAGTGGAATTTTCGTTATCTCATACCCTTGGCATACAAGTTATGAAAAAGTAAAAATAAATTAAAAAGGTAAAATAAATGCCCTAGGCGACCCATCTTGCCCCTCCCTACCCAATATACACACGTCGTCGTAAAAGTCGTCTTCGTTCCGTTTGACCCACAGAGGCAACCACGTCTCCGCCAACCACGCAGTCTACTGTTATGGAGATTGCAAAATTGCAAATCATCTTCGATCTGATCGTCCCACATTGCTCGCTGCGCAGGCCTTCTTGTAAAAGTTCGACATTTCAATTTTTTGCTTAGTTCCAAAACGTGTGTCTATAATGGTTAAATATGACTTATAAAAAGTCCCTGATTTACCCTCCTTCCGGTGTTAGTGCCTTTATCGTGCAAGTGCAATATTTTATGGCAAATTGCTCATAAAAAAAGTACAAATAAAGGCGTAGCCGGTCACACGTTCACCTCATAAGCGTATGGGCTTGGGCTCGATTCCCATCATCGCTAAACCATCGATAAAATGTAAGCGGAAGTGTCAAATAGAATACCAATGGCTCTCCCAACAGCTGATGCAACTCATGGTTCATTCGCCTCCTCCACGTACCGGCCGCCATCTGCCATGGTACGCATTTCCTTTCAAAACTTCCCGTGCGCGTTGGTCCTCCACGTCCAGTTCTCTGTTCGTAGAGAACTACCGGTCTAATAAGCGTTTTGTAGATAGTCACTTTGGTACGTCGGCGAACTCTATTCAATCGGAGCATTTGCGGAGTCCAAAATTCCAAAATTCTGGGTAGATCCTCCCGGTTGATGATGCCGAAATTGTCGTCGACGTATCTCCACCATATGTCGGATAGTACTCATTGTCCCTGTGGGTTGTCCTCCAAATTCACACAAAAACGGTGATAAAGGATTTCCCATCGGGTGCACCCCTCTTCTGTTTGTAGAAGCTTTCACGGGAATCACAAGGGCGTAACTGTATTGATCGATCTTTTTTCCATCGATTTTATATTCCGTTTATAACTCAACTGTTTCAAAAGCTACAATCGTGATTTTTTATTTGATTCGGTACAAGATGTAATCAGTTATTATTGTTATTATTATCGTCTTTATTAAAGAGGTTTTCAGCCCTTGGCTGGCTCACCTCTATAGATGTAATCAGTCTTGAAGATGCCAAACCATTAAATGCACGGTAAAGAATTGCTATTCACTACACTACTACAGTGTTAAAGAGATTACTTCGCCGAAGAGAAATCGATCAATGTAGTTACGCCTCTATGATATTAAGAGCGAAAGTTCTTCGTCATGCATTGCCTTGTCAGCTTTAGGTACATCTTCACCATTCCTCGCCATGCTTTTTTTTAACTAATTTTATTTGCTAATTATCTAATACAGGCATTCGTCCCTTAGACTAGGTGTTCCGTGTTTTCTTAACACTATCATCCTTATTTGCTATGTTACATTTTTAGTTGGAAAAAATATGTTAAGCTCTTTCGTCTAAGACGAGTTAAGTAACTCCATTTAATTTCACCAATTATTTCGATATCTTTGCAGATACCTATTTCGACCACAACTGTGTGGTCGTCTTCAGTGTCTCGTACTTGACTCGACTCGACATTTTTAGTTATTATTAATACATTTCAATTGCCTCTGTCAATTAGGATTTTTCCTCTGGTTGAATTGAACCACGTAGGAATTACAATGTTTTCAACTTAAACTAAACTTAACCTAATTTATACTAAGGGTACAGGAGCTAATCGTTGCAATAGAAGACTGCAACGATTTTTGTCTAAAATTGGAAATTATTTTGTTGGACATTTGTTGCAATGTCTCAATATTAGAAATTCTATATGAAGTTCATTGGCACTGTACCACCACGGAGGCAACTTCAGAATCATTTTCAAAATTTTATTTTGAATTCTCTGAAGTGCCTTCTTTCTGGTATTGCAGCAACTAGTCCATATTGGCACAGCATACAACTTGGCTGGCCTAAAAAAAATTGTAAATCAAAAGTTTGTTCTCAAGACAAAGTTTTGATTTTCTGTTTATAATTGGATATAGACACTTAATATATTTGCTACTGTGGGGAATAAAGTGAGCCTGAATAAATCATTCGCATTTTTTGATTAAATTGATAGATAAAGTAAAATGTATTTCTTATTTCATAATAAATTTGAAATTCAATCGTAGAAGGTATTTGCTGTTGTGGTGATGGAAGATGATCGAGGCCATAAGATACATGCTAGGGCATTGTTGGATAGTGCAGCGGAATGCAACTTAATTAGTAAGCAGCTGAGGAAAAAGCTTTCGGTTAAGGAAGATGGTAGCTCGATAGAGGTCATCGGTATCCAAGGGGTGGCATCCAAGGTACAAGGAAAAATTACTGTCTTAGTACAATCTCGATTGACGAGCTTCAGTCAGCAAATGGAAATGTATGTTAGGTGATCGACACTTACACTTACTAGAATATTCCAAAAGGGGTCCAATTGGCAGATCCAGACTTTTAGCAAGGGAAACGAATTGATCTTCTGCTGGGGGCAGAGTCATTCTTATCTGAACGTCGTATTCGGTTGGGTGACAATTTGCCATCGTTGATCGATTCCGCCTTTGGATGGGTGGTGACGGGCAGATATCCGGTGAGCGGACCTATTCAATCGGTCCTTTGCAAGGTAGCGGTTTCTAGTCGGCTCGACGAAGTACTTGAACGATTCTGGAAATGCGAAGAAATTGGACTGGAAAACACGTATTCATCCGAGGAAACGAAATGCGAAGACCTTTTTTCCAAAACTGTAAAACGAAATGATTCTGGGCGGTACACGGTGTCTTTACCAAAAAACGATGAGATGTTAGCCAGATTAGGAAGTTCCAGGTCGCTTGCAGAAAGGAGGTTTATGCAACTGGAGAAGCGTTTGGGCAGGGATGACAAATTACGTGAGGCATACTGCGCTTTCCTGGAAGAGTACGAGGCCCTGGGTCATATGCAACTGGTATCAAGAACGGAAATAACAGAAAGTCGGTGCTACCTCCCACATCATCCTGTTGTGAAGGAGGATAGTACAACCACAAAGGTGAGGGTTGTTTTTGACGCCTCGGCTCAAACAACCTCAGGACTGTCCCTCAACGATGGGTTGCTCGCAGGTCCTGTAATTCAGGATGATTTGAGGTCTATAATACTGCGAAGCCGAACTCGTCAGATCATGCTAGTGGCCGACATAGAAAAAATGTTTCGGCAGATACAAGTCTGCCCCGAGAATTGCCGTTTCCAGTCTATTTTGTGGAGGTCGCGTGCAGACGAACCATTATCTACCTATGAGCTTCGTACCGTTACATATGGCACGAAACCAGCGCCTTTCTTAGCCACAAGGACTTTGGTTCAACTGGCTACGGATGAGGAGGAAAACTTCCCACTAGCGTCGAAGGCTATAAAAGAAGACTTCTATATGGACGACGCTATAACAGGAGCAGATGAACCGATCGTTGCGAAGAAGCTTAGAATTGAACTGGAGGAGTTATTGAGGAAGGGAGGATTTGTCCTACGAAAGTTCGCTTCCAACTCTGAGACAGTCCTAGAGGATCTAGCTGTAGAAAATCGTTCAATCCAAACAATCGATGGAATTCAACGGTGAAGACGCTTGGTTTGGTATGGATGCCTAACACGGATGTTTTGCGGTTCAGTTTCCGAATCTCTCCATTGACGGAGGATGCGATATTAACTAAACGAAAGGTTTTGTCCGAAATCGCAACTCTTTTTGACTCATCGGAGCGGTTATAACAAAGGCCAAACTTACAATGCAGCTTCTGTGGCGCTTACAAGATGAAAACAACCACCAATTAGCATGGGATGTTTTTCAACTTCCTGTGAAGGTAGCAGAAAAATGGATTCGTTTTCATCGGCAGCTTCCCATTTTGAACAAACTGCGAATAGAAAGATTGGTCATAGTAGCAAAACCGGTGAATACCCAACTGCATTTTTTTTTTCAGGTGCCTGAGAAAAAGCATTTGTAGCCTGTGCCTACTTACGAAGCGAAGACGTAGAAACCCAATCAATCCCAAGATTGGAGTTATGTGGTGCCCTACTAGCTGCGGAGCTGCACCAAAAAATCAAAGCTTCGATTCGCTTCAGCGGAGAATCATTTTTTTGGGTAGATTCAACTACCGTCTTGCGTTGGCTGCTAGCACCTCCGGCGACATGGGCAACATTTGTCGCCAACCGTGTGTGTAAAGTGCAAGCAATGACGGAAAGCTGCAACTGGCGACACGTACCTGGCGGACAAAATCCAGCCGACCTCATATCCCAAGAAATCTGGCCGGAAGAAGTTATAAGCAATCAACTATGGTGGGAAGGGCCTTATTGGCTAAGTACAGCTTTGGAGAATTGGCCAATGCAACAACAATTCACTTTCGGAGAACATGAAGAAGAACGCAGGCGAGCTGCGTTTGTGGTATCCACAAAAGAAAATTAGATTTTCATCACGAAATATGTGGCACGATTTTCCAGTTTCACTACTTTGATCCAAACAACTACATATATACGACGTTATTTACACAATCTTCAAGCAAAATCTGGTTCTCGGAGGTCATCTAGTTTCATTTCGACGGAAGAGCTGCAACAGGCGGAAAATATCGTCATACTTCGAGTCCAACAATCGACCTAACTAAGGGAGCAAGAGTCCCACGACCGTCTCCCCTACGCTGGTATCATCCAATCCTGGCAAACAATGGGATGCTACGAGTTGGTGGACGAATGGGTCAAGCCCAAGAGCCAGATTATACAACTCATCCAATTGTACTACCTGCTCGACATGTGTTCACCACTCTGCTGATGTGTTATTATCATCATCGTCTTTTACACGCTGGACCACAGCTGATGTTGGGTACTATTCGTCTACGATATTGGCCTTTCGGTGGACGAAATTTGGCAAGAACGATTTATCATCAGTGTGTGCGATGTTATCGCACGAAACTAAAGGCTATTCGGCAGTTTATGACGGAGGTGCCAGTCCCTCGAGTCACCCCAAATAGACCGTTCGCATCTTCGGGAGTGGACTACTTCGGTCCAGTGTTCGTTCGAATGGGTCATCGACAGCGAGCAGTCAAGGCATATGTATCAGTTTTCGTGTGTTTTTCGACCAAGGCGGTTCATTTAGAACTAGTGACGGACATGTCGACGGGCGATTTATCCAGGCTTTAAGGAGGTTTGTCTCGCGTCGTGGGAGGTGCTCCAATTTATATTCGGATAATGGCACCAACTTTGTTGGGGCCAAGAACCAAATGAAGGAGCTGATCAAAAGGTTGAGGTCCAAGGAGCATCACGATGCTGTAGCGAAAGATTGCACTGATGATGGCATGGTGTGGCACTTCATTCCACCCGGCGAACCCCACTTTGGTGGGGGTACGAGCAGCAAAGGTGCATCTGTTACGGGTGCTTGGAGACACGGTAGTTACTTACGAGGATATGGTTACGCTCCTCGCTCAAGTGGAGTGCTGCTTGAATTCCAGGCCATTAACTCAGCTCTCCGACGATCCCGGGGACCTGCAACCCTTAACCCCTGGTCATTTTCTAGTAGGATCGGCCTTGCAAGCTTTACCAGATGAGGAATTGTTGCATATTCCTGTTGGAAAACTCAAGGATCTTGAAGCCACACAGCGCAGACTACAAGATTTTTGGAAAAGGTGGAGGTCTGAATACCTTACTCAACTTCAGGCTCGCACCAAATGGTGGCAACCACCTGTGGATGTCACTGTGGGCAGTTTGGTCGTAATAAAAGAGGACAACATTCCGGGGAGTTATCCGGTGAGTCACGTCGTCACTGTAATATAGGATAAGATAGTTAATCTAATAAATAAGTAGTTTTTTGATTAAAGTGCAGTGTTTGCTATATCCACGTTTGTGTTTTCACTGTACGGTATCGAAAGCCGCGATAATCGGTGACAAGCTTATCATTTACAAGCTGTGGGCAGTGATTCCGTCAGCAAGAACTGTGTTTGGCGATTTTCTGAGTTTAACCCAAGGGAACCAGTCTAGCTATCGAACACATAGAATAAATGGCAAAATAAAATGGTAAGCCATATGATAACTGTAAAAGGCAAAAAATAATGGTAAGCCATGAAGCAAATTTTATGGAAAAAGCTTCATTGAGAAATACATAATTTAAACATCGTGTATTTAATTTTGAAGTTTGTCTCGGCTTATGTGGGAAAATTATAAGCTGAGTTTTGGAAGCATCCGGGGAAATTTTCCATTTTTGCAAGTAAGTGGAGAAAATATCCAAACTTTTTTGCAAGTGTCGGACCAGGTGTTCGCCACTCGCCAAGTACTGCAGAAATGCCGCGAATACAACGTGCCCACACATCATCTATTCATCGACTTCAAAGCCGCATATGATACAATCTATCGGAATCAGCTATGGCAGCAATTGCACGAACACGGATTTCCGGATAAACTGACAAGCGACGATGGATCGAGTGATGTGCGTCGTTCTAGTTTCAGGGGCATTATCGAGTCCTCCGTAAACTGCGTGGTTGGTGACGGACCGAGCCGAATGGAGCAGACTCTTATATACCGTACAGGCCACTTCGGCCTATGTCTGAATAAATAATATTAATAATATAAACTCAGGAGGATTTTATGTAAAACTTCAAAATAATTCCCCGTGAAATTGCAAAATTTCCTCGTGGAAATCCCGAATAATTTCCCATAGAGCTTCCAAAAAGTTTCCCGTGAAAAATTCAAAGCATTTCCCGTGGATAATCCGAATAATTCCCGTGGAAATTCCTAAACATTTCGCATGGACATTTCATTTCGTATAATATCTAATTACCAAACTGTTTATCGGATTAATTCGTATGTATGTAATGTTTAATAAATCAGACCATATCAGCCAGCGCTGGATGATCGGCATTACTCGAAAACAAAAGAACAAACAATAACAAACGAAAACAATATGCTTAATCTTGAGATCGTAATATGGTGAAATAATCTGATCAGCAGATTAGAAACAGATCTCGATTTCGATAGTACCTATCCAACTAGCCCAGTCTTAATATATAAGCATTGAAACAATTGGTATGGAATAATAATCAAAAATGTTTTCAAGGACACATACTTGAAGCCGAATCAATTCAATCAATTTTTATTTTCAACAAATACCTATCGAACCGCGATATGGTTCATCCATAAGCTTGATAACAATACCCAATTTCATAGTCCACGTGCGGAAAATTTCCTTTCTGTTACGTTTTCAACGTGGTCATCCCTTTCAACGAGCAGGGTACTGAACTGAACCAATTGAACCGCACACAACAGCACACAACTTGTAACTTGGCACAGGTCGCATTTGGGTTGCCCGGACAACTGACGTAGTTTGTTGAATTTCTTTTGGTTCCAGAAAAAATAAAGTCAAGTTTGGTGAAGATAATTGATTCGCTGAATTTCATTATCACCTACGTGCCATTTTAGTGCAAGTATGCCCGAGCAGCAAATTCCGGCATACGATAGGCCATCTTCGAGTTCTTCGTCGGAGCCGGTTTCCCAGGAGCACTCCCTCGTGGGGGCCGTCGACGAGCGCAGAAACAACGCAAATGACCGCGAAAACCAATTTGTAGCCATCAGAAATTTGATGAATAATAATCGCAATTCGCGAAATGGCATTCGCGCTATGATTCCACACGTTCCATTCGAACGATCTTTTATTCCGGCACCGACAAGGTACTATCCGATAGTAATCCCAGCGGAACCAACAATTGAAGATCTTCTGGTAAGAATATGGTCCCAGGTCAGGTATGTTGACGAATGAATAATTCATTTTGTAAATCCATCCATAGCGCCAAGCAGCCGGGACCAGTGAATTGCATCGAGTGTCCGAAATCAAGCTCAAGGTAATATCTCACATGACCAGCCTGCAAAGAATTCCGTTCTTCATACCGAATTTGCGGGGGCTTACATTGGAGGGCAGTATTGTAACGACCTTGAGGGATTTGGGTTGCGATATGACGTCGCTTGTTTACCTGAACGTGAGTCGGTGCAGTTTGAAAAATTTGGATGGCACCAGTGGGTTGGAAACGTTGGAGGAACTGGTGGCTGACTATAATACGATTGAGGAAGTAGGACCGTGTACCAACTTGACCATGATCAAGAAGATCAGCTTGAAGGGGTAAGTTGATTTATTGTTAGATATCTTAACTTGGGACAGATGCATCACACTAGTACCAAGCTGTAATCAACTTCGGCGATCATTTTAAAGCTATAAAAACTGAATGAAATAGAAATTTAGGATATGATCTATTTCTTTTTCTATTTCCCCTATTTCGAGTATTTTTTTTTCATATTCAAAAATGCATATGGGCTTGAACTTTTATAGATTTTCTTTTTTTTTTTTATTTACACAGGAGGCAATGCACGTTCCATTATATCTGAGGGTGTTATTATTTTTGCATCTATAAAGACTTATGTGATTAGCTCAAGTTTATTTTTTAATTATGTATTACCAACCAGATTTCTTGTTCGTTTTGGAGTAAAATTTAAGGATTCCAATAGAATTTATCATCTCTTACTTAATTTTTTTTAAATATTTGTTGGGATTTCATCTATAACAAAAAATATAATTTAATTCAAATTCTAGAAACCCAATGGCGGTTGGTTGGATTGGAATTAGGTAGATACCATCTACTAGTCTTGCAAACCTAAAAAACGTTTAATTTATACTTTCAGCAATCGTATAACGGATCTCGGCAGCTGCACATTTCTCGCACTTTGTGAAAATTTGGAAGTGTTGGACCTTCGCGAGAATTTCGTTTCGGAAAACCCATCGTTTCGTCACATGTTGAAAGAAAATATCCCACAGCTTCGCTGTCTGAACGAGATTCCATTCTCCGAAGTTGCGCGAGAGGAAAATTCCGACATGTCCAGTTCCGAGTACAGGTCAAGCTCATCGAGTAATGATGACGAACGTCGAGGTCGCTGGGATGTTCGGGGAGCTGGCGACGGAGCTTGGAACGAACGTCAACTTCGACCCGCAACAAGCCATCAAGAACGAACCGTCACTGTGGAGCTGTTAGATGATGCTCGACCCGCATCGGCTGGTAATTAATTCCCATCACAAGCAATGAACCACACCAAGACTGAAGAATTCTATTTTGTTACCTCTTTTTAATCAATCAGACGCTACTAGAATAAAGAGTCAACTGACTTCAGGTGAACCGATTTGCGGAACAATTGTAACAAAAGCCCGTCGAACCCGAAGACACCGAACGGTTTGGGGTGAATCTACGTCCTGCTCCAGTATGAGTAGCTCTGATTCATCCTATTCAAAAGATTTTCCTGATCGCCTTCCACAAAAGCACGTTGATTTAGAGCTAGGCGTTATCGGTATGCAAAACCAACCAACCGTATCGACAGAAGGCGCAGGCGATGATTCACAAAGTTTGCTACGAGCGGCCCGAATGTGGCGGCAACGATCACTTCAAACGCGGGAAGCCATTCGTGAACATGACCAACTGACACGCCATATGAGCGAGGACTAGCGTTAGATTAATTTAAACTAAGTTTTCTTTGTTGACTGCACTTACATAGATTTTATTCTTGCTAATAAACTCTTAGAGCTAGTAGGAAAAAAAAACCATTTCACAAAACAAGGAAATCGCGGATCATCTTGTTAACGAGTACTGGATGATTCTGTTGCACGTAATGTCCGGACCCAGGCACAACTCTGCATCTTAATTGAGGTATACTTCGCATCAACAGTTGCCCACTCTGCATAGTTATAAATTTATCGTCATCTGCCATCAAATACAAACCTGGAGCATACTTTTCAATTTTTGGCAATTTTTCCTCTTTCCTAAGAAAACTAAAGTTCTCTCTGTAGTAATCGATCGCTCTCGTCAATGACCCACTGTTCGAAAATGTGTATTTGTAGGCCTCCAGTTCCGAACTCGTCAAAAATTCCCCCATATTTTTCTCGATATAATGGAAATCTCTCGCTCTGATATAAAACTCCGGCAACCACGGCATCAAAAAGAAAAATGCATACCAAGACATCAGAAATTGGCACCAACTGGTGGCCAACAGTCTTCTGAAAACGTCTAACGATGGTGCTCCCATCATGATGTACCGATCTACCATTTCCATGTGTTTTTGCACAAACTGAAAACCAATGATTGCTCCCCAATCATGTCCAACTAAAATCACTTTTTCATAACCCATCATAACAACAAAACTCCTCACATCTTCAACCAGCAAATCCAACTTATAGGCAGCACGATCATTCGGTGCACTTGATCTCCCATACCCTCGCAAATCTAGTGCTACCACTCGATAATCCTTCGAAAATTCCTTCATCTGATGACGCCAACTAAACCAAAACTCAGGAAATCCATGAAGAAACAGCATCAGCGGTTTTTCAGGATTTCCATCCTCGACATAATGCAGCTTGTAGCCCTAGAAGATAGATCTTTCAATGTGATAACATTCCTTTGACAGTTTATTTACTCACGTTAACATCAGCATATTTGTGTCTTCCGAAAGCAGGGTCGTCCAGTACGGCGGGAGACAAAGATCGCTTTCTTGTTGTCCAGTCGTAGGGATTCGCAAGGAACTCGAGTCCTGTATGGAGCACAAACAGAACCGCGTAGAACGCACTGATAGCATACACAATAACAGCTTGGATGATACGTAGGAGTTGTTGCATGGTTGCGTGCTCTTGTTATGACTGCTCTTCTGTTCCGATACTGCAGTCATACTTATGGAAGCCGGTACAACAGTCAATCGATTTGATCAGATTGTTAAAGGTACTAATAACAAAGCGCAAGTGCAAAATGAGATGGGCATCGATACCAGAGGTGTTGGAAGTGTATACAAAGAACGATTAACGGTAATGGTATGATTGATGCAAGGGTAGTCTCACGAATAGAGAAGATTATTCCAAATTTTGGAACGATAGGCGAGACTTGATCCCCTTTTCTCATTTCCGATATATTAAATGCAAAAAAGAAACATATGATTGAACTTTACTGATGAGCGACAGTCTGTTAATTGTCGTTGCTATTGATACACATTAAATTTTTTGAGTCTCTGTCAGAAATAGAATTTTCAAATACTCAGGGGAATTGATCCCGCTCTAAGAACTTGCTTCGATGGAAGTGCGCCGCCGTTTTAAATTTTCCCCGCCGATTCAAATTTGCAGAAGTCAGCAGAAATTTCCGTGGAAATTCCGAAGATTGAATGCAATTCCTCTCTTCATCTCTCCATCATAGCTAATTAAATGAAAATCTACACAAAATCTACACTACAACTTGGAGTTTCGAAAAGCTCTCCGTAAAAATTAAGACAGAAATGGAAAATGGAAAAATCAAATGGGAATTTTCCCGGTGGAATCCAAAGAATTTCTCGTTAAAATAAAATGTTTGAACGGAGAAATATCCTTCGGCAGAAAGCAATAAGACCCAAAGGCCGAATATGTCATTTAACCGACCAAACAGTTTGGCCGAAGCACAAAGTTTTTGGGCCGAAAATGTCATTTGGTCGAGCATTTCCTTCAGCCAAAAAAATCGGTTTGCCGAATAGCTCATCTGGCCGAGAATATCGTTTGGCCTTTGGTCGAATCGGTTGTTATTCTGTTAAACTGGGTCATCTGGCCAAAATGGACATTCGGCCGAAAGTGTAATTCGGCTGAACTGGTCTTTTTGATCTGTTAGGGGGTCGTACACATATTACGTAAGCTATTTTATTGCGTTTTTCGAGCCCCCTCCCCCATATAATATTTTTGTATACAAATGTTTTTTTTATTTATATGGTGCGTAGGAAAACAACAGACCACCCTTCCCCCAATAAGTGCTTGCGTAGTATATGTACGGCCATGGCAAACAACTTTTTCGGCTAAATCACCAGTTTAGCAAAATATCCCGTACGGCTGTGTATTACTTTCGGCCAAACCATTTTCAGCCAAACCATTTTCGACCTAATAACCGTTTCGGACTCATTCCACGTCGAGCATCCGTGCGAGACGGTTGTAAGTCCGCGTACGGTCTACTTCTCATTCGGTTTTTTTCTGAAGTACAGGTAGCGGTTTTTTCCGAAAGTGTTTTGAAGCATAGTGTTTGAGTGGAAATGGTGCTTAGCTGTAGCAGTTAAGTAGCCATTTCGTTGGTTTTGCAACTACGCAAAACTTTGCAGTTTATTCGGCGTCCATCGCAGGCGCAGGCATCATCGTCCCACGCCGACAGTCATCATCCATCGTGCGTCTCCACCAACACAGACGCTGCCTTCCTGCCGCCATCCATCCACCCAGTTGCAGTGTTGTGTGCGGCGAGAACACCAACAATAGCGTGGTTCGCTTCGACCGCACCACAGCACAGGCGAGTGTCCATCGAGCTAGTGTGTGCTGCCCAGGGTTCATAATGCTCACTCAATCTCAGGAGCACATGATTTTCCCTCACGAAAGTTTTCGGGGAGAAATCGCTTGTCGGGAAAGAAAAACAGCCTGGATAGTGATAACCAGGGTTCGTAATGCTCACTCAATCTCAGGAGCACAGGATGCTTCCTCACGAAAATTTTCGGGGAGAAATCGCTTTTCGGGAAAGAAAAACAGCCTGGAGAGTGATAACCATTTTTCGCTCACTTCGATTGCCGCCAAACGTTGGTTTGCTCTTTTTCCTTTATATTCGAGTCTTTTCGTGGCACCATAATTGCAAATGGTAGTAGCTTATGTGGACCAAACAGCATAGCGCTTTCATACAGATAGCGTGGTGGTGTGGCTAGAGGAAGCGCATCCCCACAGCTATTATTGTTACTATTCTGGGTTCGAATCCCGGTGCGGCCATACAATTTTGTAATTGTTCTGCGATAATTCTCGCGAAAAGTGAGTGAGAGGTAAAAGTGAGGAAACGAAAAAAGATTTTCAACTAATAGGCAAGATTTTCGTTTATCTTCCCAGGCTAATTCTGGAGAAAGATAGATGGGTGAAAGATGATCCTCAAAATAAACAACGAAAAAAGATTTTCCCTTGGCCCGAAAAACGCTTGCTTTGGTCTCATTGAAACGAAAAGTCGAAACCCTGGTGATGACAATTTTTCGCTCACTTCGATTGCCGCTAAACGTTGGTTTGCTCTTTTTCTTTCATATTCGAGTCTTTTCGTGGCATCATCAATGTAAATGGTGGTAGCTTATGTGGAACAAATAACTTAAGGCCCAAATTACCGTAATCCAGTCATTGACAAGAAAACAGCCACGTGCTTGTACCACCCCCAGGAAGAAATCCGCCCAATGAGGAGAAAATGCATTCCCCAGCTGAATCGGGGAAGCACTCTTGTTTTAAAACTACATCAACATATAGTGGTGACTTCAATACATCCGTGGGATGCTTCATTTGGATGAATTTCGTAATATTATTTGAAAAAACTGCCTTTTGCAGAAAATATTGCAAAGTTGAAAAAATATTTTTCCAGGAGGGGAAACCGTCGATTTACTCTCACGCTCTCTTATATTTTGCAGATACTCGAAAATCATCGTTCAGTGTTGCGTGTTGATTTGTTCTATATGTTATGCTTGTTTTCTCGAATATGTACGTAAACATCAAGCAATTGACACTAAATATTAGATGTGAGCTAGAACTGTAAAAACGCAAGCATTCATAAGCAACGCAGGTTATTTATTTTTTCATAATTCAAGTGTTGATAATGTAATGTAATGCTAAAATAATAATGTAATGCTAAAACGGCATCACTTTTCATGTACACAGAGAGAAGACCGATCATATGGTCATGTAAACAATCCATTGAATCTGGACGAACATTTGAGAAGGTAGTCAACTGCATCATAATTTTACATTCATGTAAAATGCATGTAGGAAATTGAGTAATTAGGAGAAGGATGCACAACAAATCAATCTCAGATGCATGTTTGAGGTTGTTTATGCGTATCACTATAATCTGTGCGCTGTACAGGCATTGAAAAGGACGTTAATATTTTGTGGAAATATATAGAGTTTGCTACCTTTTGAAATGTTTGTGTACTTTGTACAAAATCAGATCTGAGCGAATGAGTAGGCTCTCCGCAAAAAAAATAAGCGAACAGCAAGAAAAAGAAGTCGATTTGATGTAGGGTGACCATATGGTATCCTAAAGGAGGACATGTCCTCCTTTTTCGATAAAAATCGGATGTCCTCCTTTTGAGCTGAAATGTCCTCCTTTTGTACATTTTGAGGAAACAATTGACAATGCTAGACATTAATTTCGGTTGTGAATATACATTTGCGTTTAATTCGTTTCCAACTTGGAACCTTTTCCATCTAGCTTTCGATTAAAATCAATGTTAATACCAAACATTAGTGAAGTGTATTAGAAGATGTCAAAAAATGATTTGAAATAAGAGTTTGATAATTTCACGAAATTGTGAATAATGGGCTAAGAATAAAATGATTCAAATGCTTCTCAACCTGTGCTGCGATAAAGCATACATTGGTTGATTGAAAAATAAATCTAAAGAAATCTAAAAATGGTCACCTGTCATGAGTCGAGTTTTGTACTATTCCATTAAATTCCACCGCAACGTGGTCCCATAACAGGTAAAGACATTCCACTAAAAGAGCTTGATAAAATGTGTTGGAGGAAACATGGGACTCAAACTTATGACCCCATTTCAAAGACGGGTGCAAACATATATTCCCTAGTCAACGATGTTCTCTAATCAAACATAAAGTTCCTAATTTACAGTAAATGAAAAATTAATTGTAATCTTTCTTGAATTCATCTGAAAATAATACCTCGCAAAGCTTCAAAATCGTCATGAAAATCTCCGTAGTTGTATCCAGCCTGAAAACATTTTTGAATTTCTATGAACAACTATTGAAAGCATCGTGGTCATGATGCACGCCGTCTAGATGCATTCGCATGCCATGAACTTGTTGGTATTCAAGGAATAATCTCCGCTGGTCTTTCGGGTGTCTTAAGTAATATACAATCAGTTGTCTATTGCTCAACGTTGCGATGTATGCGACGGTTGAGTCATTCGAAAAATAATATTATTCCAGATTTTCTTGCTAAAATTCTGTGCATTGCTGCCAGCATATTGATACACCATACATTTGTAATCTTGTAATCTTGTAATCTTGTAATATCAACGCACCCTCTGACCATAGCCTATCTGCGTTGTATATAAATACCGCTGAGCGATACGTCTACTGGGCAACACGTCCGGTGTGCACTGCACTAAGATCTCCTTAGATGCAACCGGACCGAGATCTTACTTAAGGCTCCCAAGGGTCCGTTTCGCTGTGATATGTTGCCATAAAATAGAAATATATGCACTTGCTTTTCTAATCTACGGGAATATTTAAATTTACTAATGATATTGATTAGTGACAAGTAAATTCATTCATCGATCAGATTAGAACGAGCTCAGTGCAATTAAAATATAAACGCAATACTTATCTGCAATTCACAGAAGATGTTGGGATTGTCCTTGAAGTAATCACGTTGTGAACACAGACTTCCTGTATTTACGGTGGTTGTTATGAATATGAATACCACTGATGATACCGGAACAATAAGATTTTCTTCATCACTGGTCGTCTGGAAAGAGGTAGATAAAAGAATTGGGCCACTTTCACTCGCCGGCCCGCAAAACATTAGTAAGTAATTAATTATACTACAAAGACAAAAATACAGTTCTAATAATTCTGTCTTATTAATGGATATCACACATGCCCATCTGATACTCAACTTAACCAAAAACATATCCTCAATACTTAATAAATTGATAACTGTATATAGTTTTCTATTATTGTCCATATAGACCTACTATTCAATCTAGGATTCCAAATCGGATAAATTAATTCAGTTGCTAACTAAAAGCTTATCCTCAACGCTTTGGCTGTCAATAGTCTCCACAATATGAACCTTAAAGGTTATAACTTTGTTCAATCCTACATCTGTTTATATTAAAACCAGGGTTTCGACTTTTCGTTTCAATGAGACCAAAGTAAGCGTTTTTCGGGCCAAGTGAAAATCTAGTTTCGTTGTTTATGTTGAGGATCATCTTTCACCCATCAACCTTTTCTCTAGAATTAGCATTGGAAGATAAACGAAAATCTTGCCTATTAGATGAAAATCCTTTTTCGTTTCATTACTTTCACCTCTCACTCACTTTTCGCGAGAATTATCGCAGAACAATTACAAAATTGTATGGCCGCGCCGGGATTCGATCCCAGAATAGTAACAATAATAGCTGTGGGGATGCGCTTACTTTAGCCACACCACCATGCTATCCGTATGAAAGCGTTAAGTTATTTGTTCCACATAAGCTACTACCATTTGCATTGATGATGCCTCGAAAAGACTCGAATATGAAAGAAAAAGAGCAAACCAACGTTTAGCGGCAATCGAAGTGAGCGAAAAATTGTTATCACTCTCCAGGCTGTTTTTCTTTCCCGAAAAGCGATTTCTCCCCGAAAACTTTCGTGAGGGAAAATCATATGCTCCTGAGATTGAGTGAGCATTATGAACCCTGATTAAAACTCAATCCTAACTGCCCCGAAACCGCTTTCAACACATAACTGCCCCGCGCACAGCCACTACATGCGACCCACAGGACCCCAATCGAGGACGGCCTACACTATACCGTTATGAGCTTACACCCTCTCCTGGGCTGTGCGACGCTGAAAACATGCTCCTAACGTTTGATGCCTAAAAATAAAAATAATTAAACTAATTACACTAAATCTTACACTTTTGATCGAACCCGGCTGACATTCGCGTTAAACAATGTGTTCCATGAGTGCTGATCACTCATGATAACGCCCCGAATCGGCGAATAAAATTCAGTTTAACGCAGAGTCTTGCGCTAAGTAATGCTAAAAACCTAACTTCTAGGAATTTGATTCGTAGAAACAAATTATACTGAAATTGGTGCGTGGCAAAATAAGTTATACTATTAGCTAATTTAGTTAAACCCTGACTACCCCACATTATACTGGCCCGTTTGGAGTCATCCAGTGGCACTTGGTCTTAGCATTCGTTTTCTTTTTAAATTCTATAACAATTCACCACGCTTACCCCCATATTAGTAATATGTAGAACGAATGCTTGACTATTACTATACTAAGTATAGTAAAAGACCGGAAGTAATAATTGGGCCAGCCACCACCTGATACACCAAACATTTGTGTACCATTATTCAGATAGAGTGAAGCTTGTTTAATAGAATCTCACTATAAAGATGGTGATTTCGTTCTTTCTTTTTGCCTTTCTCGTATACTAAGTATACGTAAAGGCTATAATTTCACTCCAAAACCAAACTTTTGATAGAAGGCTCGGAGACCCATAGTGTTATATACCAATCGACTCAGCTCGACGAATTTAGGTGATGTCTGTTTGTGTGTATGTATGTATGTGTGTGTGTGTATGTGTGTATGTGTACAAATTTTGTAGACATACTTTTGGAAACTTAGCATTACCTGATTTATTCGCAACAAGTTGCATTCGACGGGGAATGCGGTCCCATTGTTTGCTATTGAAAATTGGCCTGATCGGACATTGCATTTCGGAATTATTGAAAAATCATTGTTTTTTCCCAAGGGTCCCCCCTTGGAAAAAAATTTTCAAAATCGAAAAAAAAATTTTTTTCAAGAATGGTGGGAATGCATAGTAATTAATGCAAAAACATGCAAAATGATAGAAAATATGCGATCTATCCCCCTAAAGTCCTTATTTGACCTTTCCTATGAGATTTTTTCAGTACATTTTACGATGCACGAGAAAGGCATCATCGCCGCTAGGTGGATTAATCTGGGTTTTTTTCTTCATTTTAATAAATTTGTATGTCGTATTTGACTTGACGCCCCGAAAAATCAGTCAATTTAATGTCAAATACAGGAAATTTTCGAGTTGGTAATTTCTTTTATATGTACTCCTTTCTCAATAAAATGTCCTCCTTTTTGGCACGATTTGAGGGAATTGTCCTCCTTTGAAAAATTTTCATATGGTCACCCTAATTTGATGTATGACATTTGAACCTTAACGCTTTCATACAGATAGCGTGGTGGTGTGGCTAAAGTACAGCTATTATTGTTACTATTCTGGGTTCGAATCCCGGCGCGGCCATACAATTTTGTAATTGTTCTGCGATAATTCTCGCGAAAGTGAGTGAGAGGTGAAAGTAATAAAACGAAAAAGGATTTTCATCTAATAGGCAAGATTTTCGTTCATCTTCCAATGCTAATTCTAGAGAAAAGATTGATGGGTGAAGGATGATCTTCAACATAAACAACGAAACAAGATTTTCCCTTGGCCCGAAAAACGCTTGCTTTGGTCTCATTGAAACGAAAAATCGAAACCCTGGCTGCCAGAACTGTTAGCCGGCGACACAGCAGTGTGAACGCAAGTCTAGGAACTTTTTTCAAATAGGCGTAACTGTATTTGACCTTGAAATTTGAAACAGCTCATACTCTCTCTATGCAGCATATTTCTTTCAACTAACGTTACTACCAGATAGATCGCAATCCATTCTTTCTGTTGGGTGCATTAGTTGACCAAAATAGTTTGAATTAAGAGCACAATCGCCATTCCAAAAATCAAGGTCAGAATCAATTAGGCCCATTTGAAAAAAAAGTTCCTAGAAGTATTTAATTGAGCTCCCTCTCATTGTTCCCCTCTCTTCTCCATCTTATTGGAATAGTTTTTTCTTTCTTTTTTACTCGTCTTCCCCTCTGTCCCAAATCATTATTTTGTTTGTGTGTGTGTGTTTTTTTTTTCTGCCCTTGTGATAATTGTTTAGTTTTAAAATAGATTGTGCCTCGCTGCAGCGGCGCATTTCGTGTCCGCAATGCGCGAAGGCGAAGTTGGCGGGGGTACTTCGTATGCCATGTCAGATGTTTCGTTGCATTGGTGCAAACCAAAACGAAATGGACACCAGCAACGCTAAAATTTCCTCTACGAGCCCCCGTCCCAAGTAAACACCCTCACGACTCTAGTGGGCCGTATGGTGTTTTCTTTCGACCCAAAGGCAAACGTTTGAATATCAGCCAGATCAGCACAGATCTAGAAAAGCGATTCTCATCTGTCATGACCATTGACATGGTTGGGTCCAGTAAACTCCGTGTCACGGTCAGTGATCGCAAAGAGGCCAACGGGATTGCCACCTGTGAGCTTTTCACTCTCGAATATAAGGTTTATTTACCGTCAGCAGTTTGTGAGATCGCGGGGTGGTGACGGAGGGAAGTATGACATGCGACGATTTGAAACAGGGTTTCGGTCGTTTCAAGAAAGTTTCTTTGCCTCCTGTTGCGATACTGGATTGCAAACAAATGTATTCGGTGTCGCAGGAGGGAGAGAAGCGGAGTTATTCCCCGTCTGACTCTTTCTGCGTCACTTTTTCCGGGTCCGCACTGCCTGACTACGTAGTGATTGGCAAACTTCGTCTACCTGTTCGGCTGTATGTACCTAAGGTGATGAATTGTGTTAATTGCAAGCAGCTGGACCACACCGCTCAGTACTGCTGCAATAAACCTCGCTGTGCATTATGCGAAGAGAAGCATGTGGAGGGCACGTGCAAGACGGCATCGAAATGTGTATATTGTAACGAAAGCCCTCCACACCCCACTAGCACAAGTCTAATGAAACTGGTTACAACAACTCATTTGTGACTAAATCTGGTCAGTGAAAAATGCGCTTTGCTGTTAATTGAATGCATTTTCAGGGTTTCAACTTTTCGTTTCCATGAGACCAAAGCAACCGTTTTTCGGGCCAAGGGAAAATCTTTTTTCGTTGTTTATTTTGAGGATCATTTTTCACCCATCTATCTTTCTCCAGAATTAGCTTGGGAAGATAAATGAAAATCTTGCCTATTAGATGAAAATCTCTTTTCGTTTCCTCACTTTTACCTCTCACTCACTTTTCGCGAGAATTATCGCAGAACAATTATAAAATTGTATGGCCACACCGGGATTCGAACCCAGAATAGTAACAATAATAGCTGTGGGGATGCGCTTCCTCTAGCCACACCACCACGCTATCTATATGAAAGCGCTCTGCTGTTTGGTCCACATAAGCTACTACCATGTGCAGTTATGGTGCCACGAAAAGACTCGAATATGAATGAAAAAGAGCAAACCAACGTTTGGCGGCAATCAAAGTGAGCGAAAAATGGTTATCACTCTCCAGGCTGTTTTTCTTTCCCGAAAAGCGATTTCTCCCCGAACATTTTCGTGAGGAAGCATCCTGTGCTCCTGAGATTGAGTGAGCATTACGAACCCTGCTGGTCACACATAAGCTTCTGCGATCTATGTACAACATGTGTGCTACTCGAGCATGCTCTTGAAGCTTGCCCAACGTACATACAGCAGCGAATCCACCAGAAGCGGTCTTTTCAGCAGCGTTCTCGGCGAAGTTACGCCGAAATGTTGAGGAAGGCCGCTCCTCCACTCGTTTCTGACACCATCTACTCGTCTCTTCCTTTAGACGATCAAGGTAGCTCTGACTCCGAGGTTGGATATGGGGTTCCCTTTGTTTTCAATGGCTCAACGAGGAAGAGAATAAAACAGAGCCAGCGACCCTCAAAAAAGCCTAGAAAACAGCCTCAAAGTGAGCCCCAATCCAACATGGTCAAATTCAAAGCGGGTGGAAATACTCAAAAACGTTCAACTTTTGTGGTTTCACATCGGGATGATCGAGAGTTTCCACCGCTTCCAGGGACATCTAAAATCCCAGATGCCCCAATTTTTGCGATTTCTCAGTCGGAAAGAGAACATAGAGAGCGAGCAGAAGAACTCCCGAGCGCTCCAATGTTCACACTTTCTGGCATCGTGGAGCTCATCCTCAACTTCTTTAATGCTTCCGACCCCGTGAAGAACATGGTCAAAACTGTTCATCCTATTCTGACTCCTCTCCTGAAGCAGCTGGCTTCAAAAATGCCCCTCCTCGAGTCATTTGTATCCTTCGATGGCTAACTTAGTCAATAAGGGTAACATGATTTCGATTCTGCAGTGGAACTGTCGAAGTATTCTTCCAAAATTAGATATTTTTAAATTTTTGGTTAACAAATTACATTGCGATGCTTTTGCTTTATGTGAAACATGGCTAACACCAGATGTGAACCTTCATTTTCCTGATTTCAACATAATCCGCCGCGATCGGGCAAATCGATATGGAGGGGTGCTTTTAGGGATCAAAAAACAGCACTCCTTCTATAGAGTTGATCTTGCGCCGATGTCTGGCACCGAAGCTGTCGCATGTCAGGTGACTATTCGAGGAAAAGACCTCAGTATCGCCTCGATATATCTTCCTCCAAACACCGCGATATCTCGCAGAGATCTCTCGCACATCTGCTCGGTTATGCCCGAGCCATGGTTGCTCCTGGGAGATTTTAACTCCCACGGAACAGGCTGGGGGGAACTGTACGACGACAACCGTTCATCAATGATATACGACCTCTGCGACGAATTCAATATGTCAATTTTGAATACAGGAGAAGTTATACGAGTGGCTCCTTCAGCAAGAGATAGCCGTCTAGATCTTTCCATTTGTTCGAGCTCATTATCGTTGGACTGTACTTGGAACGTGGTCCAAGATCCCCATGGTATGTAGTGATCATTTGCCGATCGAAGTCTCGATTTCCAATGGACGTAATCAATCTGTTTCTGTCGACCTCTCATATGACCTCACAAAGCACATCGATTGGGGATCATATGCGGAGGCCATCATTGATGGCGTAATGTCGATAGAAACACTTCCCCCGCGAGAAGAGTACGAGTTTCTATCCCAGTTGCTTCTTGACAGTGCTCTTCAGGCACAACGTCGGCCAGTGCTTGAAGCTTCGGTTCGTAGGATACCACACGGTCCGTGGTGGGATATCGAGTGTACACAACTTTATCGCAAGAAATACGCCGCGTTCAAAGAATTCCGGAAACATGGTTTGATCGTACTTCACAAACGGTACATTGCGCTCGAGATCCAGTTCAAGAAACTGGTCAAAGTGAAGAAGCGCGGATATTGGCGCACTTTTGTTGAAGGTTTATCGCCCGAGACTTCAATGAAAACTCTGTGGACCGTCGGGAGAAGAATGCGCAACGCGTCGTCCGTAAATGAAGATCGTGAAAGCTCGTCGCGGTAAATACTTGACTTCGCAAAGAAAGTTTGTCCGGATTCGGTGCCGGTGAAACAAGTGCTACGTGATGCTTTTGCTGACAGGGATGACATGGATCGCCCCTTTTCGATGATTGAATTCTCGCTTGCTCTCCTTTCATGTAACAATTCCGCTCCAGGGATGGATAGAATCAGGTTCAATTTGCTAAAAAACCTCCCAGACGTCGCGAAGAGGCGCTTATTGAGCTTGTTCAATCAGTTACTGGAGTGCAACATTGTTCCGGATGATTGGAGGCAAGTGAGGGTGATTATAATTCGTATCGCCCAATCGCGATGCTGTCCTGTCTTCGGAAGTTGTTGGAGAAGATGATTGTCTTCCGGCTAGACAAATGGGTTGAATCGAATAGTTTTTTGTCAGATACACAATTTGGTTTCCGCAGGGGAAAGGGAACGAACGACTGTCTTGCGTTGCTTTCTTCAGAAATTCAGCTTACTTTCGCTAAAAAAGAGCAAATGGGCTCAGTGTTTTTGGACATTAAGGGGGCTTTTGATTCAGTTTGCGTTGATGTCTTATCCGACAAACTCCACTCGTGTGGACTTTTACAAATTTTAAACAATTATTTGTACAATTTGTTGTCAGAGAACCGTATGAGTTTTTCTCATGGTGACTCGGCAACTTCACGAATTAGCTACATGGGTCTCCCTAGGGCTCATGTTTAAGCCCCCTACTTTACAATTTTTACGTCAGAGACATTGATGAATGTCTCATGCCAAATTGCTCGTTGAGGCAGCTTGCAGATGATTGTGTTGTATCCATTTCAGGGCCAACAGCGGTTGATCTGCAAGGACCATTGCAAGATGCTTTGGACAATTTGTCTGCTTGGGCTTTAAAGCTGGGTATCGAATTCTTCCGGAGAAAACTGAGATGGTTGTCTTTTCAAAAAAACATAAGCCGGCTAAGTTCTCGCTTCAACTGATGGGTCAATCACTCATAGCATGTCTTCTAAATACCTCGGGGTCTGGTTCGACTCAAAATGTACCTTCGGGAAGCACATTGTGTATCTGACACAAAAATGCCAGAAACGGGTCTACTTCATGCGATCAATAACCTGAACATGGTGGGGTGCGCACCCCGAAGATCTTATCACGTTGTATCGAACAACCATTCTGTCGGTCCTCGAATACGGTAGTTTCTGTTTTCAGTCCGCGGCTAAAACACACATGCTGAAGCTTCAAATTGAATACGATGAGCCTGGAAGTACTTGCGGGAGTACTGCCTTTGACAAATCGTTTCGCGGAATTATCGCTCCGGTTCCTCATCCGCTGTGAGGTTCTCAATTCATTGGTCATTGACAACTTCGAGAAGCTGCTCGAACAAAACCCTCAATCTCGATTAATGAGTATTTACCACTGGTATATGACGCTGGAGGTAAGCCCATCTTCGGACCAAACTTCTTAGACTCTTACAGTTCCTCTGTAACTATTGATCTGTCCATGAAACAGGAGGTTCATGGAATACCAGACTTCCTTCGTGCAAATACGGGCACGCCAGCGAGGAGAGAAGCTTTTACACAGACGGGTCAAAAATGGATGACTCCACTGGTTTCGGTGTTTTCAACGTTTTTCATAGGGCCTACTTTATGCTCAAAGAGCCTAGTTCCGTGTATACTGCTGAGCTAGCAGCTGTATACTATTCACTCGAACAAATCGCATCCCTACCTCCTGACCGCTTCTTCATCTTCATCGACAGTCTATGTTCCTTGGAGGCTGTTCGGTCAATGAAACCGGTTAAGCACTCAACGTATCTTCTGAATGGGATACGAAAAGCTTTGAGTGCCTTATCACAATGGTCTTACAAAATCACCATGGCTTGGGTCCCTTCTCATTGCTCAATCCCGGGAAATGAGAAAGCGGACTCCTTGGCTAAGGTGGGTGCTATGGAAGGTGATATTTTCGATCGGAAAATCACCTTCGATGAATTTTTCACATTAGTTCGTCAAGAACACTTGAACGGCTGGCAACATAAGTGGACAAATGGGGAGTTGGGTAGATGGCTGTATTCAATTCCCCCGCAGGTATCGAAGCGTCCATGGTTCAAAAAATTGAATATGGGACGAGCCTTCATTCGAACCATGTGTCGTCTAATGTCCAATCACTACACTTTAAACGCACACCTTTTCAGAGTGGGACTCTCGGAAAGCATTCTCTGTGTTTGCGGAGAGGATTATCAGGACATCGATCATGTCGTGTGGGCGTGCGAGGAGCATCGTGGCCCCAGATCTGCGCTTACTGAACATCTCCGGATTCGAGGAAAACCGGAGACCGGCAGGAGTTCGTCAAATTCACTCACCTAATGGTTTTGTCATGGTTGGTTCAAAAGTCATAATTTCTTAGGGGACTTCATTTGGCATTGGTCTATCTTCGGCCAATCGATGGGAAGGGTCGACCACAAGTCCGAAAGATGTTTGGCCAAATGTATCATTTGGCTGAAAATTTCCAGAGGTGAGCCAGCCAAGGACTGAAAGCCTCTTTAGTAAGGAAGAAAAAAAAATTGGAAACCATCTGACCGAAAATGTCGCTTATCTGAAATGGAAAATGTCTTTCGACCGAACTGATCAATTGGTAAAAACAGGCGTTTGGCAAAATAAGTCATTTGACCGTTTGGTAAAATAGGTCATTTGATGCCGTTTGCTAAAGTGGTCCTTTGCCCGAAAAGCTCATTTGGTCGGAATGGTTGTTTGGTTGAAAGGTCATTTGACCGAAAATGTCATTTGGCCAAACAAGTATTTTTGTCCATATTACCCGTTCGAACAAATGACAGAGTAGTCATTGGGAAAGTAAGTACAATGCATTTGTTATTCGTCGTGAGCATAAGCATAAGAAAAACCAGATTAATCCACCTAGCGATGGTGATGCCTTTCTCACGCGTTATAAAATGAAATTAAAAAAAAACACATATGCGGGAGGACGCTGCCACCATCGTAGTGACAGGCGCTACTTCACAGGGAGCAGGATGGAGTACTGTAGTTGGCCAGAAGAAGAAAAGAAATAGACAGCAGAAACGGAAAGAGGCAAGAAAAATGGAGCAGATCAAGAAAGAAAAGCCTCCGCCTCGTCAGAAGCCACCAAAGGGGGAAGCCGTACTCGTCAAGGCGAACGACGCAAGGACGTTTATGTTGCAGCGCTCCTCAAGAAGGTTAGAGAAGACCCGGACCCGGACCCGAGCTGAGGGACTTGGGCGAGAATGTAGTAAGGACCAGGCGCACACAAACTGGAGAGATGCTCTTCGAGTTAAAGAAGGACCCTGCGGTTGATTGCTCGACTATGCAGGAGCGCATTGCAAAATCGCCGCCTTCCACCTCTGCGCAGTTAAATCCCTGACCCCAGAGATGGTGATTATGTGCAGCGATCTAGATGAGATCACGTCGGTGGAAGAGCTCAAGGATGCTCTGAAGTCACAGTGCAACCTGGGCGAGGTTCGAATGGCAATCCGAATAAGGAAAACGTTCGTAGGAACACAAACAGCGATAATTCGTCTGCCAGAAACCGCTGCTAACATGGCTCTAGCGGTAGGCAAACTGACTGTTGGATGGTCTAAATGCCCATTGAAAGCCACCCCAGTGAATAAACAAGCGAAGAGATGCTTTAAATGTTTGGGCTTCGGACACCGGGCAGGGGCTTGTAAAGTTCCGGAAAGAACCAACATGTGTTGGAAATGCGGGGAAACAGGTAATTTTGCGAAAGACTGCACGCAAAGACCCAAGTGCATGTTTTGCACTCCAGAGGATGGAAATGACCATCAGACGGGTGGCTACAAATGCCCTGCCTACAAGAGGGCGATCGCAGGTCAACAGTAGTGGAGATAATCCAAATTAATCTGAATCACTGCGAAACCGCACAGCAACTGTTGTGGCAGTCAACAACGGAAAAGATGTGCGATGTCGCGATAATTGCAGAGCCGTATCGAGTTCCTCCTGATAACGGCAACTGGTTGACAGATAGTTCGGGAATGGCTGCGATACAAGTGATTGCCAAAATCAACGGCGTCTTTGTATGCGGCTGCTATGCACCTCCACGATGGACCGTGGAACGGTTCAGCCATTTAATGGATCAGTTAACCGACAAGCTGATTTGACGAAGGCCAGTAGTCATAGCAGGTGACTTTAATGCCTGGGCTGTGAAGTGGGGCAGTAGAGTAACAAACACAAGAGGATATGTCCTGCAGGAAGCTCTAGCGAAGCTAGATGTACGATTGTGCAATGTATGCTCCGTGAGCACATTTCGGAGAGACGGGAGGGAGTCTATAATTGACATCACGTTCTGTAGCCCTTCACTGACGACACACATGGACTGCAAAGGAAGTGAAGACTACACCCATAGCGACCATCAGGCGACTAACGACTTAACGTGTTATTCGATCGAATGGCTTTCCGCCGTAAATTTTTCGGTCAAATGTCCTTTCCCCATTTTTTGTAATTTCCCGTGCAATAGCCGAAGAGTTTCTTATAGACAATACAAAAAAATCTCCCGAAGAAAACCAATGATATTCTTGTAATATTACTAAAAAAAATCCTATCCGGAAGATTTCCGTGAACATTTTTAAATTTTACGTGAAATTCTAGATTCTAAATTCTAAATAAAAAAAATACATTCCAAATTAAAAAAAAATGCTTACGGCAACTCCGAACCGCTTTCTGATTTTTTATTTTTCAATTTTCTACATTTTGAAGAACTTTCCATGAAAATTCCGGAGAATTACTCGTGGAAATGACAGTTTCCTGTAAAAAAAAACTCCTTAGAGTTTCCCGCGTATATTTCGAAGATATTTCTGTTTAAATATTGAAAAATACTCAACAGAAATTTTCCGTGGATATTCAGAACAATTATAGAAATTTGGAACAATTTATCGTGAAAATTCTGAACAATTTCTCATGTAAATTCCGAATATTTTTCCTCGGAAAGTTCAAACAATTTTGGCAAACTCTGCCGCCGACGTGGGTGTATGGGAGAAGAGGTATTTTTTCGGAAAACGTAGCTCTTGAGCTCATTGACAGATTTGAACCATTTCCATTTAGAATACATATTCTCTAGTCTATGAGGAAACGATTTGAAAGGGGCGGATCATAGGGAAAAAAGAGATGTAAGCCGTAGAGAGTCAGCATTGTTTGGATAACGGGCAATACAATGTATCTTTTGGAGCCTTTGGACCGACTTTAAATGAATTTGGTTCGTTCGATATAATGTATGTTCCTAATAAACGAGCCAATAAAACCCAAATTCAACAACCTCATCTACAAGTCCGGTTACATGGTTCTAATCTGTAAGGATCAAGAGACTGCTGAGTGGTTAAAGAGAATATCCCCATCCATGAAACCCTGGGAAGGTGCAGAGCTGATGGCAATGGACGAAGTGGCGATTCCACGTCCAGAGATGATCCGAGCATTCTTCCCACAAAGCTCCAGCTATGATGACGACCGAATAAAGGCTCTCATAGAAAGCCAAAATGACATCACAACAACTGATTGGCGTATTGTGAAACGATCCATTCTGAAAGATATTCATGTTGAATGGATCTTCACAGTAGAGGGTGCGTCGATGGAAAAGTTGAAGAAGTCCAAATACACCCTCAACTACCGATTTGGTGAAATCCAACTAAGGAAGATTACAGATCAACCGACTGCCGCTACCGCCAATCCGACTGGAAGGCCGACCCAAGAGCAATCTGAGGAAGCCTCCTGTTCAAGCGAGGTTCGGCTAACTGGAAGGCCGACCCAAGAGAAATCTGAGGAAGCCTCCGGTTCGGGCGAGGTTAGTAAATCTCACCCCAAAAGCACCATAAAGGCTAGTCTGTCCGCCTCTAAAGGAAAAGCTCGAAGCTTACAGGCGACCCCTGCTCTAGTGGTACCAAACCAAAGGTATCTAAACAGGGCAAAGGGGTGCAAAAAGCGACAGTTTGACCACAGAGGCGAAACTGGCGGGCCAGGTTGCTACAGGAAGAGAGAAAACCCAAACTGTAATATCAAACGACATTCTGATGATCCGCAACATCCAAAGCCGGACAGTCGTCGTCCGGAAAAAGCGGAACCCCGGAAATGGCGACTAAAGTTCTGCAAGTGAACCTCCACCATGCTGAGAGCGCCACGGGTGTGCTCTGTCGGAGGTTCACCAAAGAGAATTTAACCGTGGCCCTCATTCAAGAGCCATGGGTCAATAAATCCAGAATACAAGGTATTCCACAACACTCATGTAAGTTGGTATATGATGACAGCCAGCTTTCTCCTAGAGCGGCTATTTTATTACATAACAACTGTAAATACTTTCCAATTTCAGAATTCATAAAAGGGACATCGTAGCGGTCAGGATGGAGGTACCTTCCGCCAGAGGGAGTAGAGATCTTGGTGGTCTCGGCATACTTCCCAGGTGACGTGGACGAAATCCTCCTCCAGAAATAGCTGCGCTCGTAGCCTACAGCCACCGATACAACATCCCTTCGTCATAGGGTGCGACGCAAATGCACATCACACCGTATGGGAAGTACCAATATAAACACCAGAGGTGAGTACCTGTTACAGTTTCTCTCTTCCAAGAACATTGACATTTGTAATGTTGGTGACAAGCCCACGTTTGAAAACTCCATTCGTCAGGAAGTTTTGGACTTGACTCTATGTAGTCGGTCTATCTCTGATAAAATAAAAAACTGGCATGTTTCTGAAGAAATATCAATGTCAGACCATAAACACATCATCTTCGAATGGGAAGGGGGTCTAACGATGGAAAAAACGTTTAAAGATCCTAAGAAAACTGATTGGGAATCCTACTCAGCTATCCTACGATCCGAAGAGTACATCATAGAAAGTCACATCAAGTCCATAACACAATTGGAAGATGCGTCCAAATCCATTAAAAACAAAATCCTTAACGCCTACCAAGAGAGCTGTCCAACTAAATCAACTAGTTCGAGTAGAGACGTTCCATGGTGGAATAAAACTCTTGAGAAGCTTAGGAAAACTGCGCGTAGGGAGTTCAACCGTGCTAAGCGAACCGGCGATTGGAGCCTATACAGAAAGGCCCTGACGAACTACAACAAAGAAATAAGGTCAGCCAAACGGAAATGTGTGAAAGCATAGAGAATACACCCGTAGTGGCCAGACTCCAAAAAACTCTTTCGAAAGACCACTCCAATGGTGTGGGAACCCTCCGAAAGACGGATGGTTTGCTCACTGTAGAGCCTAGCGATACACTGAGCGAATTGTTAAAGATCCACTTCCCTGATTCAATCCCTGAGTCGAGCATCGGCGACCAAGGCACTGGAATTGCTGTCTCAGATCCACAAGAGATCCAATCATGGGTTTCTGGATCTAAAAAAGACGCAATAAAGGTTGCAAAGGAAGCTTTCACTCGGGCCAGGGTTGAGAGGGCTGTGAGATCTTTCGAGCCATTTAAGTCTCCTGGCATGGATGGAATAAACACAGGAGAAAACACTGGTTCCACCCTTGGTTGAGATTTTTAAGGCGAGTCTGATTTTGGGCACATACCTAACGATTGGCGTCAAATCCGGGCTGTCTTCATTCCGAAGGCAGGCAAGAGAGATAAACCCAACCCCAAAGCATTCAGGCCGATAAGTTTATCCTCTGTAATGCTCAAAATTATGGAAAAGGTACTATGCGAGTACATAAATCACAAATTTATGGAAGCAATGCCTTTGTCTAAAAACCAATTCGCTTATCAAAGTGGAAAATCGACGATCTCGGCACTACATACGGTAGTTCAAAAATCGAAAAACACTTAATGCAAAAAGAAATTGCTCTTGTAGCATTTATTGATATTGAGGGCGCATTCGATAACGCTTCTTACTCGTCTATAGGGTCAGCAATGTTGAGGAGAAAATTCGACCCATGCATTGTTACCTGGGTACATGCTATGCTAGCTAATCGGAAAATCTCCTCTGAGCTTAGCGGTTCATACATCACTGTTAAAGCAACAAGGGGGTGTCCGCAAGGCGGAGTGCTTTCTCCTTTGTTGTGGTCACTGGTGGTGGATGAGCTTCTAGACAGCTTAGAGAGAAGAGGCTTCGTAGTGGTTGGATATGCTGATGACGTTGTCATTATTGTACGAGGCAAATTCGAAAGTGTTATCGTGGAAAGAATGCAATCTGCCCTAAATCACACTTTTTCCTGGTGTCAAAAGAATCAACTAGGCATAAATCCTACAAAAACTTCCATTATCCCTTTCACCAAACGGAGAAAGGTACAACTGAAACCCTTTTCTTGAATCAAACACAATTAGTTTATTCAAGTGAAGTAAAATATCTAGGTGTCATACTCGACGCAAAGCTTAATTGGAACTCTCATCTCCAATCAGTTGTGCAGAAAGGTCTCAATACACTTTGGGTTTGTTCAAAAACCCTTGGTAAAAGATGGGGCCTAAAACCAAGTATGATCATGTGGATATATAAAACCATTGTCCGTCCCAGGACAACTTACGCTTCCCTTGTCTGGTGGCCTAAAACTAATGAGGCTGCTGCAAGGGCTAAGCTCAACAAAATCCAACGCACCGCTTGCATAGCCATCACTGGTGCAGTTTACACCCACTTTGGCCCTAGACGCAATGCTTCACCTGCCCCGGTTAGATCAATTCATAAAGCTGGAAGCGGAAAAAAGTGCTCTAAGGTTAAAGAGAACAAAAACACTGCTGTCGGGAGACCTTACGGGTCACCTCAGCATATTAAATGAATTTGCCATAAATCCCGCAATAGCAATTTGTAGTGACTGGATGGAAACGGTAGTCAATTATGACTTACCTTACGATGTGTTCATTCCTTCCCGCCAGGAGTGGGAAGGAGGTGGACCCAGCGTTCCAACAGGCTTTATAAATTTCTTCACAGATGGTTCGAAAATGAATAATCTGACAGGATCCGGAATCTATGGCCCTACAACAAAAAAAAATCTGTCCACTTAGGACAGTGGCCCACAGTATTTCAGGCGGAAATATATGCAATATTAGAATGCGAGTTATTATGCCTGAGGAGAAAGTATAGATTTGCAAAAATATGTATTTTCTCTGACAGCCAAGCGGTACTTAAGTCGCTTAATAACTACACTTGTAACTCAAAGCTAGTGTGGGAATGCATTCTGGCTTTGAAAAACTTATCCATACGCAATCGAGTCTACCTATATTGGATCCCAGGACATACGGGTCTAGAGGGAAACGAGATTGCTGATGAGCTAGCCAGGAATGGATCTAATGAAAGGTTCATTGGCCCTGAGCCCTTCTGCGGGATCTCAGACTGCTCTGTGAAAATGGAACTGAACAAATATATGGTCAGTCAAATCACATCAAACTGGAATGCACTTCCCCATACGAGCCAATCCAAAAGGCTCGTAACGATTAACCCCAAGAAAACCTAACAACTATTAGGTCTCAACAAAAGGGATCTCAACATCTACACCGGTCTAATAACTGGACACTGCCCCTGCAGATACCATCTACAAAAGATCGGAGCAATCCAAACCTCAAATTGCCGCTTCTGTGACGAGGAGAGAGAAACATCAGAACACATCCTCTGCTATTGCAGTGCACTCACCCAACGTAGGTTCAAAGTTCTCAGCAAGCCCTTTTAGGGCCTGCTGACATATGGATCTTATCCCCCAAGGACGTGGTTGGCTTCATAAAGCTAGTCTCGCCAGAATGGGGGAGTCACATACTGTAACTCAGGATCTCTATTCATCAATAATAGATGGTCTTGAGTTCAGTCGATACCAAGGTATCTCAGTGACAAACATGTTACTGAGATAACTTGCGTATTTCACAGCAAAAGGGTATATCACAATAGTCCTAAAATCTGGACGCAGTGATCTTCACCCGACAAACGAGGAAAAGAAAAAAAAATGTTCCTAATATAAAATTATTCCTAATATAATATTATGTTCCTATAGAGCTTGCTGACGTTTAATCATCCTTCCCTTTCAAACGCATAGGAAGGATAGAATTTATTTTCATCGAGAAACGTTTTCCGATGAAAACAAATCATATCCTCACTGTGCGCTTGAAAGAGAAAAGCAATTAGTAATCAGCAAGCTCTATAATATGTTCGATTAAAAAGATATTGAATAGAAGAGATGTGGTGAATTGTGTTCCTTTTTCAGGAAATCTGTAATTTAGAGGTAATGATGCGATTTTGAACATATTCTTCAACTTAGATAGACAGATAGAAAAGGAAGAAAGAAGGAATCCTTTACAGTAAAATAATTATTGCGGTGTAGAATATGATCCCGGAGGGAATAGAATGGAGTGGAGTGGCCAATTACCAAGAGAAAGATGGTGGATGGTGGATGGAGATATGGTGGAGATTGCAGTACTTCAGGAGGTCCAATGTCATGGAATAGGAAAACGCAGTGGAACCAATAATGGCAGGAATTTCATTCAAGTATGTAACACAGGCGGAGCAAGGAGTTGGTTTTGTAGTATTTGGGGAACAGCATCGTCGAATCATTGGATGATAACCGGCAAGTGATCGCATCTGCGTGTTGAGAATTAAGGACAAATGCTTCGACTAAACTGGAGACACTCCAAATGATCGTGTTCTCAAATGGATCATATTTTGGTGGACGGTCGGCATTTCTCGGATGTCATTGATGAAGGACCTTCCGAGGCCCACATATAGAGTCTGACAACTATCTGGTGGTAACTATACAAGATTCGCGCAAAGCATCCAGCACAAACATACAGCGACTATCAGGTCAGGGCATAGCGGAGCAACTCGTTCATAAGTTGAACGAACGAATCGGAGGATCTCACTATGCATTCAATTAGCGATAACTTGAACTTGGTACCCGACAAGGGAATCAGCGGAAAGGCTTGATGCTCAAGTAAACAATAAGCACAATAAGCACTCAAATTCGCCAAATCGACATATAAGGCCAATATGGGGCTATTCAAAAACTTATAAGCATTGAAATAGCAATTTATGGACGGTGTGGCGAATTGGAGTGCTTATTGGTTACTTGGGGTAGCGTGTCAAAAACGATAGATTAGAAAAAAAACAGGCCAGGAGTCGCATGCTCGTAGTAGCTATAAACCAAAAACAGAAAACGGGGGAACGACCGAACAAGAGTGCCTGCTTGTTAGAAGAAGTACTTTGAGTTATTTATAAATGGACAAGCGGGCAGAAAGGGCACAAACGGTATCAGAATTTATCTCAGGACCTGGTCTTCTAAAATTTGGGAGTGACCGGATAAACGAAAAAAAAACACTAAGAGGGAGAGTGAAGAAGTTAGCTTAGTTCCTACCTACAATAAGGGCCACATATTCGACTGCGCTAACTATCGAGGTATATTACTCCTATCGACCTCGGCATATTAATTGTTTGTTAAGTCAAAATTCTCTAGTAAATGAAAATCCTTTTTTGCAAAAAAAAAAAATCGATAGTATCAAACATTTTTACCAATTTACTCATATGATTTGAATACGTGTTTCACAGATTATTCCCTCTATCAAATGTTGATATTTGCAGAACAAAATGGGATTGTGTCACCATTTCATTATTCAAGGGTTCACTTATATGCCATCCACATGGACACCTCTTGCCGGCAATCCTAGAATAGGCAATGGTTACCCTTCATTATCTGCACGCGAACCAATCGGCAAAGCGACGACGCTCCGATGCGATGGTCACCGGATGACCGTTGATCGCACTCGCGCCATTAGGTCAGGGATAATATTAGTTATTATTTTCTTCGGATTATAAAATCAATGATATACTGAAAGTGCATTCAATAAGGCACACATGTTGATAAATTGCGACACTTCAATTCGGGATTTTTGTAGGATAAATGAAATTTGAAAAATTATAAAATCTCCTACAATTCTTTTCTTATTGCTTTGATTTCACTTTTTATATTGTTGCGCACTGTTCAAGTTTCTATTATTCTATTATTCAATATCAGAACTGTAATCATGTCAACAAGAGACTGTTTTGCAGCTTAAATAATGACATCTAATTCATTATTATCTAAATCTAACGCTTTTTCAATTTTTCTTAAGAAACTACCAAAATATTCACATGGACATTTGTATAATTTCTAGATTCTCAAACAAATGCTGTATGTTTAAGACCTTACGGACTATCTTTGTCCTATGTATTATTTTCAAGATTTAACAATTAGATTTGTTCTGACACAAGGGAGACAAGCAAATAAAAATAATCGCGTTGGCATTGGCAATAGTTTAGTTTTACATCCACTGATTATAATACATATTCAACTTCGTAGTAAAAGTTTATTTAAAACCCAGAATAATACACCTAGCGGTGATGGTGCCTTTCTCGTGTATTATAAAATGTAACGAGAAAAGCACATAAGATAGGTCAAAATTGCACTTTAGGGAGATAGAATCAGTGATTACTATCAATTCACATTTATTTGCGTTCATTTGAATGTATTGCAGCAGTTTCTTAAAAAAGGCGATTTGGAATTTATGTTTTTTTTTTAATAATTCCGTTACGCAATGGCCGATTCCGCCAATTTTCAATAGAAAAAAAATTGGGCAGGATTCCACGTCGAATCCAACCTGTTGCAAACAAATTGGATTAGGCTAAGTTCAGTTAAGTGTGTCTCACTTTTTTTGTACATACACACATACAGACATGACCTCAATTCGTCGAACTGAGTCGATTGGTATAAAGCACAATGAGTCTCCTAAACTTAAGAAGCCTTCTATCAAAAGTTCGGTTTTGAAGTGATCCTTTAGCCTCAGTATACGAGAAAGGCAAAAATCACAGAAATAAAGTAATTAATAATATGAATTGATAACTTTCATTTTCTTGGGAAAGTGCTTACTATCGGAATACCTTGAATGAAGATAAAGGAGTTTATAAAACAGCAACAAAATATAATGTAAATGGTAAATGATAGAGTTGATTGATTCTCATTTGATTCAAAGTATTCCGCGTTGACAGCACCGTCGGCGAGGAGTGACAATATTTACCATAAACCAAGAATGTAATTCCAATGTCCTAGTGCCATACACAATCTCATATCAAAATCATAAATTGTGATGATTCATTGCTGTCCATTCGACTTCCGTAAATCAAATTGCTTTCACAGCACTACTCAGTTCCTTGTGAACCTTCGATTGAGTCGGACGCGAATCGAAAAGCAAAGAAGTACATTAGGCCAACAGAACACGAACCCCGTTTTCAATTGCGCGCGGTGCCTCGTTGAAATTAAGTTTTTCAAGTTTATTTTTTCCTTTTACTTATTTCCGCATACCCGCCGTAACGTGTTATTAAATTTTATTAACTTTATTAAATTTTTTGGAAAAAAAAAAATATATGAAATAGAAGTGTGATATTTTCCCCAAAAGTACTTGAATTAATAAAACGTGAAAGATATTTTTAAAAAAAATGTTTCACTCAAGTGCCATAGTTCTCAACCATGAGTGTCAGTAATTTTCAGTTACCAACAGTGAATAGTGCGAAAATTTCTTTCTGTGTCCTGTGGCCCACTAGGCTGTTCTTTGCCCTGCTATGTTTCAATCTACTACCGGCGGTGGTCGAGGCGGACGTTCCGGTTATACAACCAGAACGAACCAGCCGACCCAGATCAAGAGATCCCATCAGCGACGGGTTCTATCTGAGCGAAGAAAAAAACAGCCAAGACGTCAAGGATGCCTTTATGGAACAGTTGGCTAACGAACTGAAGGGACGGATGCTGAAGGTGACCACATTGGAGGTAAGATGTTTGGTACTTCGGTAACCCAGGAGCCCTGTTTTCACTTGTAAATCATTCTTTCCTAAAAAAAATCCTATACCTCTGATTCAAACGCCATGCCTTAATGCAGTGAGTAACTGATTTTTAACTCATCACTTAATAGCAACAAGCATGGTGAAGGAGCCAAGCAAAAATCATTTAAAATTTTGAATGGTGAAATTATTTGCATCATATTTTACATAATGGTGATGAGATGATCTACCAAATAATTTTTGATGGTAGCTTTGAATTTCGTGAAAATTCAAATTGCGTGCCATTTACTATACTGATTCATCTGTTTCTAGATATATATTTCAAATACCAGATTGTTTCTTGAATTGATGGGACATTGCATCCAGATATTTTAGAAATTTTAGTAATCTTAGTAATTCAAGATATGCATCATCATAATTAGGTTTATAGCTTTCCATATTTTCCGAATACCAAGTTTTGAACAAATTAGGATGTTTTAAAAAGTTTTCTTTTACACCATGATTAGTATGAACAATCATCGCTAATGAGCCGATAAATGTAATTCATTCGCAATTTGAAAAAAAAACGCAAAAGGTGGAGCCTATGGAAGCATGTGATTGCAATAATCTTGCAATATACTGCAGCGACAAAATTTTAAACTGGGTTTGTTTTTTTTAGTTAAGAGTCAATAACTTTAAGGAATTGATTGCAAGTTATCAAAACGTAAAGTTTATCTAAGCCAACCATGATGATACTCTCAGCGATTGTATGACAATTCCCCGAAACCCAATTCCCCGAATGCAATTTTCAACAATTACCCGAAAATAAAGTACCTCTTGCAAACATATATTCGCAATCGACTGTATGCGTCCGAAAAAAGCAGCATTCAATTAGGGACACGGCAGGTATTTTCTTCTGTTCGTCATAGTCTCGAAAACCAATAAAAGAGACGCTTTTCTGTAAAACTCATACGTACCAAATCGTAAGCTCAGGAGAAACGTTCTGCTTTAGTGCAGTTCTAACAAATGTACGTTGCTTTCGTTGGTTTTAGCCCCTACGACGATGGACGGAAATACCTGCAGTGTCCCTATGCGTTCAATTATTTATTTATTTGTTGTCAATCAAGCATATTGGCCGTATTGTTACATTGAGAGCATATAATACTAAACTACATGTTTTAGTTATAGGTTACAATATTGTGTTAAAGAAGTAATTTTACAATTAGATGTTTGTACTGTCGATAACCTGACGATTTCATAAATACTGTTTTTATTTTGACATGGACATACTGAAGTCAATGGTATCGCAATTATAGCCATCATTTGGTTCAAGGGATAACACAAAATATTTGGCGTTGACGAAACTGCCGCGATGGGATAGTTTTTTTTCATTCATTGGAATCGATTTTTTTGTGTAACTAAACTATTTATAAATGGTGTCATTGCTAACTTGCGCCTATTACTTAAAGTTTAAATTTTAATAAGCATACAACGAGCTTCGTGTGATGGCAAAGGAAAATAAGTCCAACTAAGTTTTCGAATTGCATATAATTGAAATCAATTAATAATTAAGACACGTAAAAACAAAATAGTGCAAGTAAAAGGAAGATATTTTTTTACAAAACCCTGTAATTAAAATCGTTTCTGAACTGACTCAATCTGGTTAAAATGTGACGATCTGACTTAGTCATCTTGGCTGGTCGAGAGAGATTATTCTTCTGGGCAATTAAAACCAACGGCCGGCCGGCAAATTCGTCCGATAATGAACAACTGGATCCTCTACGGTTTTGGAAAACCTGACGGGTTCGCGGACCGAAACGAGTGCTGGACGGATAAGTAGTTCAAAAAGAAGAGATCCTAAGAGACAGATCGTTGATAACACTGGGTTTTGCTGCACTCCGTGTGGATTGAACTGATCGGTCAATATTCCATCTACAGTCACTCTCAAAATTGAGCGTACAGCATGGATTAGATGAATATATTCGAAAATTCCAAAGGAAATTTAATTGTTGGCTCGGTTGTCCCGGTTGTCGGTGTCCCAAATTTATCGTATGTCTCGCTCGAATTCGATTGTCTATCATATATAAGACACGATGCCGGTGAAATCCATATCTTAAAGCATCTATTTTGCCCAGCAGCATTGAATTGTTAAATAGCATTGTTTATACATCTTACTTGTTTGCCATTTTGATTAAAACATGGTTTAATTTCAAAACATTGAATGTTTAAGTAGCGGATGTTTATTATTATAAATATAATCATGAAAAAACAATATTAAAATACATTAATCATGTTTATAATAAGAAATTTTATAGAGAAAAATTCGCTGTACGCTCAATTTTGTCACATCTAATAGGCGTATTTTGAGATTATTTTCAAATAAATGAACTTTAGAGAAACAATTTCAACAATTTTATGTACGCATACATTGGAGGAAGGGATGAATATTGAAATGCATTAAAAACAACCGAGCTAACTATTTAATTTCCTTTGAAATTTTCGAATGTAGTCAACTAATCCATACTGTACGCTCAATTTTGAGAGTGACTGTAGCTTCTGATGGGAGAAAGTGTGAAGGGCGGTTCTCATACAGTTCGAAGCACTTGAAAGTCACGTCTTTTGCATACTTCGGCTGATAATCAGAAATGGCTATATCGAGCACCGTTCCCAACGCTTTTCATTTTATTTCAATTTGTTTTCGTAGGACATGATCCCGCGTTGAATGTTTCGTATCAGCATACACTTGCAGCGGCACAAACCCCTACGCTTCTGTGATAACGTTAAATAATTATTGCACGAGAATCGTGAAGGTTTCGAACAACATTTTAACATTTTAATAAGACAAAAAATAACATTTTGTAACCTAACAATTGTAACCTATGTAATGAAGCCTCAGTTTGATTTTGATACAACATGATATTTACCAGCTATGATTTGGCTACAATACTTTGTACTAGGTTAAGAGCTTATCGTCGTCGATTTGAAATCCTACAAAGCACTGTAATATAAATATTAATTTCAATGAAAGTTCAAGAGGTCCTGGGCTAATACAACACAACGAAAAAAGAACGCTTGTCGTACGCAACGGAGGCGAGACTGCATGAGTGGGTTCAGGACTAAGCGAGTCCCGGAAGGTTAAAATCCGATGTAAATCTCATGATTTCCAAGGACTTTTCTAGAATCCGCGTAAGTCCATATATTTAGAAAGTTATGTTGCTTTAGTATTTGAAAAAATCCTTGCATCAGCACTTTTTTCCGTATTTATTATTTATATAGAAATCACACTGGGTTATAGAAAAACATTATTTATATCTAAACCTGATTTTTCATTTTATAAGTTAATTCCAGATGTTGGTGTAAATTTATAGTGCCGCAAACAACGATACAACTTCGAGCAACACAAAAAAAATATTCCGAAGAGTGATTTATGAATTTAAAAACTATATATTCTAGCAATGGTGAAAAATATTAAGATCTGGTAAGAATCTGGTAACAATAAAAAATCACAATACTGAATATAGTATTAATGTTATTATTGAGATTCACAATTGAATGAAAGGATTTCAAACAGACTACATACATTTTGAGAAGAATTCTTAAGCCCGAGATCTCTCGAGTTTTTTTAACTGTCATTAATTATGGATCTTGGATTCAGAAATAAGTTTTTGGGAATATTTTTAATTTCAACAAATTATTTCTGAATATGATTCGATAGTGAAGGGCACATGTTTAACCTTCCGGGACTCGCACCGTTGTAAAAAGTACAACACATTGAGTAAAAATGAGATATCTTTTTAGTCAGTTGACCAATTTGCACCAAACCACCATGTATTCCTCAAAAAATTAGTTCTCCATCAATTGAAAAGATAATAAAAGTGATTCGATAGAAGGCTCGGGTAACTAAAGCTAAATAAAAGGCTCAGGTGCACAGGGAAAAGTGACCAGTATTGAATTATTTTTTGATTTCATTAACAATTCATCCTAAAGTAACGCGATTTTTCTATATCTTTTCTAATAATAACCTTGGAGTTAATTCGCAGTTCTCATTCACCTATGACCGTAGGTGGTCACCAGGCGGCCTTTCGGATAATCGGGAACGTCCGTAAAAATGGTCATTCTGGAAAGTTCGTCTGAGAGCAGCGCCATTTTTTCTAAACCATTTCTGATGGTGATTTTGGAGATATTCCACAGTTCTTACTCTGCTATAACCGTAGGTGGTCACCAGACGGCCTTCCTTATAATCCGGAACGTCCCTAAAAATTGTCGTTTTGCAAAGTTCGTCCTAGAGCAGCGCATTTTTTTCTAAACCATTTCTGACAATAACCTTGGAGTTAATTCGCAGTTCTCACTCACCTCTGGCCGTAAGTGGCCACCAGACGACTTTCCGGATAATCCGGAACGTCCGTAGAAATGATAATTTTGAAAAGTTTATCCTAGAGCAGCGCAATTTTTTGTAAACCATTTCTGACGGTGATATTCGAGTTTATACACAGCTGCTACTCTGCTCCGACCGCAGTGGCCACCAGGCGGCCTTCCGGAAAATCCGGAACATCCGTAAAAATTGTCATCTTGTGAAGTTCGTCCTAGAGCAGCGCAATTTTTCTAATCCATTTTTGACGGTGATTTTGAAGGAAATTCACAGTCATTACTCTGCTATGACCGCAGGTGACCACCAGATGGCCTTTGGGATAATTAGGAAAGACCGTAGAAATAATGATTTTGGAATGTTTTTCTTAGAGCTGCGCAATTTTTTATAAACCATTTCTGACGGAGATCTTGGAGATATTTCAAAGTCCTATTCAGCTATGACTGCAGGTGGCCACCAGACGGCCTTCCGAGTAATTTAGAACATCCATAAAATGGTCATTTTGGATGGTCCGTCCTAGAGTAGTGCAATTTTTTCCAAGACATTTTTGGTGGTGGTTTTAGTGTTAATTCACAGTTTTTACTCTGCAACGATCGCAGGTGGCTACCAGACGGCCTTTCCGCAAATCTGGAACGTCCGTGAATGGTCGTTTTGTACAGTTCGTCCTAAACCAACGATTTTCTTCTAAACCATTTCTGATAATGCTTTTTACCATAAAATATTGTGTAGTTTTCCACCTTCGCCAAAAGTATAATAATGGCCCAAAAATATATGTACTACGCAAACAAATGAAAGATGAATTCTATAATAATAATACTTAAATAGTAGTCATTGATGATAATAACTACATCAGAAATTCGAGAGATATTGAATACCAAATCAATACCTTGTCTTAGTTAAGTTTTTCGACAAGTATGATATGTTTGTAATAGCCATATGAATTCATGAAAATACCTCAATGAGGTACCATACCTACTTGAGGTAATTACAGTGCACTTTGCCTTACTCGATGTACTGTTTTTTCATTTCTTCATTAAAGTGATTTTTAAATTATAAATAAACTCAATGCACTGTAAATCTATGTGAATCCTTGCTAGTATGATCAGTTTTTTGATAATAATAACGAGTACCCAATCCCAACAAACATTCAGGATTCAATGGTCTTATTTAGCCAAAAAAAAGCTATTTCAGCTAAAAAACTTTGTTAGGATGTGATAGGAACGCAAAATACGGAATTCTAAAATAAAACATTCAGGATTCAATGGTCTTATTTAGCCAAAAAAAGCTATTTCAGCTAAAAAACTTTGTTAGGATGCGATAGGAACGCAAGGAATTCTAATGGAATGTAAGAAGCAAGTTTTTCCTGCATTTCAAATTTTAACAGTTACTGTTAGACAAGTCAAATTGAAGGTACAGGATTGAAATGGAAACGCTTCGGAAATCCTTCCCGAGTAGCACAATTTAGACCGATTTGATCACAGGAACTCATATATGACTGAATTTGGTCGTACATAGGTCACAATAACTCATTAATGACAAACCGTCTAAGACGAATTAAGTACTGTCCATTAATTTCCACCAGTTAATTTTCGTTATCTTTGCAGATACGTATTTCGACCACACAGTTGTGGTCGAAATACGTATCTGCAAAGATAACGAAAATTAACTGGTGGAATTAAATGGACAGTACTTAATTCGTCTTAGACGGTTTAATACATTCCACTAAAAGAGCTTAATATATTTTTTTGATTTGTTGGTTGCTTCAATGGTTGCTTGGGTTTCCTGTTTTAGCGAATACTGCCGTCATACGCATATTTGTCCCATGTTTGCTAGGATTCCTATGTACATGGGACAATTATGCGTAGAACGGCAGAATACTGTAACATGAGATATATACAAAAGATACAAAGTAGGCGAATGAAATGGACCTGAGATCGTACCCAAGACCTGCTGTGTATGAAGCAGAAACGGTAGTTATATGACTATCAAGCACACTTTTCTGAACACATTGGTTTTCCAAATAACTCCCAAATAACTGTAAATGACGTAACTTTCAAATCCCACATATCCTGCGATATCTAACAAAACTGGTTGATCCATATATCACCACCCAGCGGATGTAATTCAAACCAAACAGTTCTTCAGAATAATGGTTTTTACCCTCGAACAGCTGTGAAGAAGACGGCCACTCTCTAATATCACAGATTCAGGGTTATATATTCAAACTGGTGGTCTCACATTTACTATCACTACTCTATGGATGAATTTTAAACTTGACGGCAATTTTCTAAATCCCCCAGATCCAAGGTTCGAAGAACTGATATCTCATATGCAGTAGCACCTCCTTGCGGATGAATTTTGAATTATTCAGTTTTTCAACATATTGGTTTCCAGTCCTCGAACAATTTTGTAGAAGACGGCAATTTTCTAAATTCCACGGAAAACATCGAACTAAACTGATCTCTCATATACACTAGCGTCGCCTTATGGCTGAATTCTGAACTAAACAGTTTCTCAACATGTTGGTTTCCAATGCTCGAACAACTTTATAGAAGATAGCAACTTTCCAAAACCAATAGATCCCGAGATATCCAACCAAACTAATAACTCATATACACTAGCGCTGCCTTACGGCTGAATTTTGAACTATACAGTTTCCCAACATATTGGTTTCGAATCCTCGAACAACTTTGTAGAAGACGGCAACTTTCTAATTCCCAAAGATCCCGAGATATCTAACCAAGCTTATAACTCATATACACTAGCGCCGTCTTACGTCTGAATTCTGAACCAAACAGTTTCTCAATATATTCGTTTCTAATCCTCGAACAACTTTGTAGAAGACGGCAACGTTCTAACCAAGATATCTAACCAAACTAATAACTCATACACACTAGCGCCGCCTTACAGCTGAATTCTGAACTAAACAGTTTCTCAACATATTGGTTTCCAATCCTCGAAAAACTTTGTAGAAGACGGCAACTTTCTAATTCCCACAGATCCCGAGATATCGAAGCAAACTGGTATTTTCATATACACTAGCGCCGCTCAGTGGGAGAATTCTAAAGTTTTTAGAATTCTTATAAGAAACATTGCGCCATTCATTGATATCATTTGAATTGGCTTCATTATAACGGATTTTAGGACTGTTGTACTTTTTACAACACGCGAGTTCTCGTGTTATGAAAGTTGAAGCGAGTTGCGGAAGGTTAAGGGAATTCATTTCAGTTCCCGTTCAATCTTTCAACCATTTAGGGGAGGGGGGTGTACGGCTCCCTCTGCCCCCTCTGGCTACGCCCTTGAAATTTGTGGTAGTAGAACGTAGAAGGACCCTTGAAGAAACCGTGTTGACTAGATGTGATTCTATTTTTAATTTGAGAAAATATGTTCTATCGGGGGATCTAAAACAATTTTTTTTTTGTTCCATACATTTTTGGGGGTGTTGAATTGGCTATCATTTGCATATGCTTTGCGAGTCATTGCCTGTGTTATCATTAGAATTGACCTAATACATACAGGTTGAAAATTTGAAAAAGTGTCTAGGATTAGATATTATTTTGGAATTTGGAATGCCAATTCTAATGGAATGGAAAGAATGTTGTTAAATGTTAAAATTTATACCATGGTTGCAATTTTTGTCAACACGTTCGCCTTACAAGCGGACGGTCATGGTTTCGATTCCCAGCCCCTCTACCAAACCCTCGTCAGTCGCAGCCCATACGGTGGCGCTTTAGGGTACGCGCCTTATCGTCACTCACGGCTGCCTGGTGACGCCTGATAACTTGTTCTTCTCGGAGGCATTCCTCCAACGTTACCGGGATAAATGGCAACCGAACAATGCAACGATTATTGGATACACACGACATGGACAAACGGATACAATGGACTCACGATCAGTGGCGCCGGGAGTGGGTGGGACAAGTAGGACATGTCCTACGCATGAAAATACCTGGGTAGGACAGTCAAAGCATTGTCCTACCCATGATTATGGTAAGAAAATACCATATGGATGACTAAAAGATCTAATACTATCAATACTGTTTTAATTTCTAGATCTAAACAATATCATTGAACGTTTCACAGTTAATCAGTGGTAAAACTGGCAGTCGTGGAAGTTTCCAGGATTGTAAATGAGAAATCTATTCCGAAAAACTCCTTAGAGTCTGAAGAATTCTTTCCATTTCTAAAAGTTCTTAATGATGTATTGAGATTTTCCAAGAAGTCTTCAAGTTTCTAATAGTATTGAACTCCCTTAGAGATTTTTGCATTGGCGTAACTACAGGGGGGCTAGGGGGCCCTATAGCCCCACCTAGAACCAAGCTAGCCCCCCCTAGAATTTTGCAACTTTGTATAAGTATTGCATATATCTAACTCTCTGAGCGAATATGGGCGTAGCTGCAGAGTATAAAGTCTTATCATCTCTCTCTGTAGCAAGTTGAATCTATTTCATTAAGTTTTCAAATCTCGAACAATTGTTGCATCTTGCGATAGGAATGCTAAATACGAAGGATATTACGTTTCCTTGATTCTAAGCACGACGCACGAATCTTATTTCTAAAGTAAATCACACTTTCGGGGCACGTAACTCCAAAAGCAAGAGAAAGGCAACAGTAAAACCAGTTTTTCTCCTTTGCTCACTTGCAGTGCGCACAAAAAAGTGCTAAAATTTCTGGCATTTAATAACAAATGGTCAATCCTTTAGGATTTTTAAGGTTGCCTAGAGCCTTGTGGGTATCTTTGCTTTTCTCGTATACTAAGTATTTTAACTGAAGTGTGCATAGGATATCTAGCTTTCTAACATAGGGATTTTTCTTTAAGGACAAACCGCTTAGAATTTATAAACAATTTCAATCGAGTTTTAAAGGGCACACCATTCAATACAGCTCAATACGAAAGCAATGCACAACTCGGGACTGTCGATTTTATTATTTTATGCAGCGAAGCTGAAATTATAAAAATGACACCTGTGTATTGCTTCCGTATTGATTGGTGTGCCTTTAAAAACGCGAGAAGATTTAAATTTGGATTCCGGGAGGCTTGTTCTCAACGATGCCTGGTATTTCTGGAGAGATTTTCAGAAGAAACCTTTCGAAAATGTGGTACCCAAGTAGGTACAACGTATCGTATGTCTGTATGGAACATGGACATTTTGAAGGTATGTATTTCTGCAGATTTGTCTGGTAAAGTGTCTGAGGGATGTTGCTGCTATTTCCAGAAAATTTGGAATTTCCAATAATCCTACTAGGGTTCAAGAGATTCGAAAAAAGCTCGACAAATCCTAATGTTTTAAGAAGAGGTAACTAAAATGTAAATGAGAAAGATCTTGGAATTCCTTTGAATGGATACATAAATTTCCAGTCTTCTTTTGCTTTGCAAATCTTCTATGTTTTTTTACATATCAATGGTTTTGGAAACCTACAATATCTCAATATTTTCATATCAGGGCTATTCAAGACATCACTGGTTGTGTTGGAAAAGCTGTCTGGTATGCCATCTTGCGGACAGCGTTGAGCGGAAACGATAACTTTTCTGTGTGTAACCTGAATAAATTAATAGAAAAAGTTAGCCCCCCCTAGAATTTTTCCTTAGTTACGCCCATGGATTTTTGGACGATCATAAGCTTCACTGATAGATCGTAGCTGTTTCCGAATATTTCTAAGGGTTCGAGTTCTTAGAAGTTAGTGATAATTGCTTAAGACCATCAAATATTTTATAAAATTTAAAGACTGTTTTAACAGGGAATTTATAACTTATCTGAGGAAGTCCGAAAAAAATTCTACAAATGTCTCCGGGGGATCTCCGGAAAGTCTCTAAAAGTATTCAATAGATATGATAATCCAGTTTGTCCTACCCACGTCTCAGAACGTGACGGCGCCTCTGCTCACGATGAAGATGGACTGGCAACGACAGCAATAATGAATAATGGAAATCAAAAAATAGATTCTGTGTGGATTCTGTACAGCAGAATACCACAGTAGATCTCGGCACAGTAGCGGTTAAGAAACACAGAAGGTTAAGAAACACAGAAAGGATTAAAAAAAACCTAAAATCTTTGAAAACGAGCCAACAAAATTTCAAAGCAAAGCAAAAAAGAGAACCACGAATCAGTATCTATAGCAATTTCCAGAATGTTTGGATAAAATCTAGATTATTTAATCACTAAAGTGATAAACAGGTATGATTCGTCAAAATTTGGGTTCACCCCCATAAATAGAATTTCCACTATATTGCAGCCATTTTAGTACGATTGGAGCTCTTCGTAAAGCATATAGAAGCCAATTAGTTTCACTTACTGTCCAGATATAAAATTGTGTAGTTAGTTCAGCTTTGTTTTGTTATCAATACACTGAAGAAATTATCTGAACGTATCTGTTGATACAAAGTGACTTAACTCTGTAACATTTCCCTTAACACGCCCAATAATAATTAATCACATGTTTCTCACTATTTCAGTAATTGTACAAATCAAGATTTTACGCGTTTTCATGATTGTACCATGTTGCCAAAAAAAATATGTCAAAATAATAGGATTCGCCGACGCATAGTGTGTTGTTCCCTAAGTATTGTCAGCTGAAGCACGTTTGGTCTCTTAAGATTTCCGGCAACAGAATACCAACATTTTTTTTTAAATGTGAATATTATCAAAATGATTGAGATTTTCTACAATTTTAGAATGACGACCGCTAGCTACATACAATTACCGGTTTAAAGCAGTTCTTGCTTAGCTAGGGCATATTGCCCCTCTCCTTCCCCTAACAAGTCTTACGCTCCATATATATTACTTTTTCTTCTTATATTGAACAATACAAATCATGTTCATAAGATTACAATTTATAATTATACTTTCATTTACTTCGATTATATAATAGTATAATTAAATAGAAGAAAATTATTCGTGATCTCATAATAATTGTGATGTTTAGCAAAGACGCTCGAAAATAACTAATTATCCACGCCTATTTGAAATCCAATATGGGTAATGTGAAAACAAATTTTCAGCAAACTGAATCTCCATTTCCTTCTCGTTTGACAGGACTGGCCACTCAGCTACACCGAGCGCCAGAATGGGACTCTGGTTGGACGTGGCGTAGCCTTCGAGCTGCTCGAGTTCCTCATGGAAAAGTTCAAATTCAATTACACCTTGGTCATGCCGGAACATAACATTGTTGGATCGACCAACGACATGCAGGGAAGCATAATCGAGCTCTTGGCCACCGAGAAAGCCGACATCGCTGTGGCCTTTCTGCCCATTCTAGCCGACGCCCGGCAGCACGTTCTCTACTCGGCCGGTCTGGACGAAGGCGAGTGGATGATGATTATGGTTCGGCCAATGGAATCGGCTAGTGGGTCAGGTTTGCTTGCTCCCTTCAACAGGGATGTATGGATTCTGATCCTGGTGTCGCTGTTGGCCGTTGGCCCGATCATCTACGGAATGCTCATTGTGCGCTACAAAATGACCAAAGACAAGGAGCAGATTTTGTACACGTTGCCCCATTGCGTTTGGTTTGTCTACGGTGCTCTCATGAAGCAGGGAAGTACACTGTCACCAACGGGAGGTGAGTAGATCTGATCTCAACATACACAACAGTGATAAAAAATGTTAGTGATATCTTATAAAATGTTCGTGAAGTGGCGAAGGAGACGTGTGGTTGCGCACCAAACATTGCCAATACCATTCTACATGCAAGTGTAGCCTTTTCGTGATGTGATTCTCATTTGATAAAAGTTAACTGGGTATATTAGATTCATCAATTAAGTCAAAAATCAGAGCTAAAGCCACGTTGTTTTCATTCCTTAAAGAAAAAATTCATCAATACAGGAAAATCTGCGTCCATCGACGGTGTGTATATTTTTTATTCAATCCGATGATGGGACAAAAAATAGATACCCCTCTCGTTGCTCCCCAGTGGACAATGAAAACCTACGATAATTACAAAGTACACAAGAGGGATTATCGGGGGGTAACTTTGTAATAGTAAACTGGTGTGGGACATTCATTCAGATGCATAGCCGGTGATAGTGTGCTGTTGCATAAACATGTTTTTTTTTTGCATTGGTGCTTTTCCCTGCCCGACATTGGAAACGCACATGCTTGATAATGATGGCTTTCCATGAATGTGACCAGCAGACGTCAGTAAATTGTTTGAATCGATAAAATTGTTTTAATGAAATCATACATTATTTGTATTGCTATAGAGAATATTCTTGACGTATCGTATATGAAGTATAACATGCATCCGACAATAATGGGAAAAGATTATCGTATTGGCCACGGAGGTTGCACCGAATGCAATCAATACTTAATGGAATCATTCATATACGTATCAAGGTTGAACATTAAATAGATTATGATTTGATACATTTTTCAATACCGTTTGTTCTGGAAGAACATGGGCGTATTATATTTGAATATTAAATTGCACATTTACAAAATTAAGACATTATAATTTCAATCATTCATTGTGGAGAGGGTGCGATTATTTCTATAGCTTGGCAATTGCTTCTATGATATTTTGTAATTTATCTCTTGCAAAAACCATATGCAGCCGATGCCATTACAACATTGAATAAACTTTCAAAAATACTGATCACATTCACATTCATGTTGAAAAATGAAGGGATCGTCTTTTGACAGAAACCTCAAGGAGATAATCACCTGCCAGGCTAAAATTGGAGATCATTAATAAATTACATCACAGAAAGTGTGTCAATCCATACAAAAGAGGGCCAATACAAGCAGTGTAACGATATGGAGAGACGTCGAAAATCGCCAATTTTTCAATGACGTATCTAAGGATCTTCCCTAAGAGAGGATTTCAAAATACTTTAAAAATTAGTTCACTACAATACATAACAGACGTTAGGCGTAACGGTCATTCGGCATAATGTCGACATAAAAGACGTTTTGCATAATTCATAAGTTGTTCTTTATGCCATGATTTGTTCTTTGGGGCATTTCATGTCTAACGGGGTATACCCTATATTATTTAAAGTGAAACTGCCAAGAATTAAAAAAAATGCCTTGCGTTTTCAGAGGCATCAATCTCAACAAAGAAGCAACGACTTTTGACTTTATTGCGTCGCCTCAAATAGCATAGCATAGCATATGTGATTGTACAAATCGTGGGTGCCTATACAATGCTCAACTGAGCAATCTACTGTATATTGTCGCAAACTGATACATGGGATTAGTACTTTTTTAATACAGTAGCAGTTGTATACCTGGCCACGTCCTTACAATCACAAAAGGAAGGGAAGGAATGCTAGTTCAACATCTACTAGTAAAGATGCAGGGAACCCATACTACCTTCATAGGTGTCTCGGGAAGGGTGTGTTAGTGGGCAAGGTGAATAATAGGGAGCTCTATTCGACAATATAGAGCATTTGTCAATAATAGTACATGCTGAAAAAATATTAAAATATATTCATTAATTTACTTACCAAGCGTCCCGGATCATACAAATGTTTTGCATCATATACAAACCACGTTCATTTGCACACTTATTCACCAAACACTAAAAGCAGAACCACAAACTCGGATTTCGCGAATCTTCAGCGTCCTACTTAAAACAAGTTCGTTCGCGCCACTTTATTGCGTCGCCTCAAATACCACGAAAAATGGAGATAGAAGAAAAAGAGAACGTTATTTTTGGCAACAGACCCGACAACGAAATAAGGACTATTATTACAAACTCGGTACCTGGAATGCAGGACCCTAAATGATCTTGGACGTTTTTTTATGTTATGAAAACTCATATGTGAATATGTACATTAAAAATGTATTGATGGTAACTTGGGTGGTAACCATTTTCCCTTCGATGGGACTCGAACCCACTCGAGTCCCATCGAAGGGAAAGTGGTTACCTTCAATACATTTTTCAAATCATTATCTTCAATAATGTATATATTCACATATGAGTTTTCATAACATTGTAAATTAATGTCCAAGTCGGGTGGTTGAATCCCCGGAATATAGGTAATTAGCTTTGATTGACCTGATCTTGGACGAGTGAGCCTCATAACTTGTGAACTGCAGAAGGTTGGAGTGAACGTGCCCGCTTTTCAAGAACTCCTCTGGCCTAGATCCGGAGAACATGAATTCCGAGCCGTGGACCCCACGACCAACACTGCATTCAAGTATAACATCTATCACAGCGGCGCGGAAAAGCAGAGCATGGAGTTGGTTTCGTAGTGATGGGCAAGCAGATGAAACGAGTGATGCGGGGGAAACCCATTAGCGAACGAATCTGTGTGTTGAGGATAGTGACTTATCGGTCTGTAGTATAAACTCACGTAGGAGACGGGCACTCCGACAACAACCACCGCGCTTTAACTGCAATGACCTCTAAATCTACGTTTTTGTTGGCGGGGTTAGTTTGGTGTTCACTGCATCACAGTAGTTTCTACTGCAGCTACTGGTTTTGTTCAAGACGCCACCAGCGCTGAATTTTGGAAATAATCTGTGGAGACACTGTGTTCACCGCATTCCATATAATATAACACATCCTCTTAACGAGGTTTTCCGGGATTGTATTAATGCCGCTGACAAGCAGCATGGCATTGCGTTCAACATTGAATCGCGGGCATCCAAACATCACATGTTCTGCCTATTCCACCTCATATACACATTCTGGGCACTCCATAGAATCTGCGAACCCGAACCTATGCAGGAACTTTTTAAAGCAGCCATGCTCAGACAATACCTGGTGATAGGTGGACCTATGGTGTTCCTACTAACCCAATTCGACACATCCGGAATTAGCCTGTGGGTCCAACAACCTTTGAAAGCGGTGTCCCATGCTCTCTGCCATTTTAACACCTCACGGAGTTGACTGTGCAGGTCCCTACTCTTATCCTCGCTTACTGCAACCCATGGTGGTTATGCACTATAACGACCTCGGTCTTGTGATGTGCAAGGGATAACCTCCTCGAGCTTCGATGGCGTTTACGGAAATCATACTGGTTGCTAGATAAGCCACCAGCAATTCAGTATAGTCCGACAATCTAAAGCTTGATCCACTTAGTATTTGGCCGCACGAACATTTCTTTGCCGAAAAAGTACATAAAAAGGTGGTTCAGATTTTATTATACAGGGAATTTAGAAAACTTTGAAGGAAAAAATATCGAAAAATTATTCATTGGCATTTCGGATGAATTCTCGGACTTTTCTCTCAATACCACTCGTTATTTTTTGCACAGTAGAACGGTGGACTTGATCAGCAATTTGTTCAAACCATTTTCCCATTATTATTTATTATTTATTCAGACTAAGGCCGAAGTGGCCTGTGCGGTATATAAGAGTCTTCTCCATTCGGCTCGGTCCATGGCTACACGTCGCCAACCACGCAGTCTACGGAGGGTCCGCAAGTCATCTTCCACCTGATCGATCCACCTTGCCCGCTGCGCACCTCGCCTTCTTGTGTCCGTCGGATCGTTGTCGAGAACCATTTTCACCGGGTTACTGTCCGACATTCTGGCTACGTGCCCGGCCCATCGCAGTCGTCCGATTTTCGCGGTGTGAACGAAGGATGGTTCTCCCAACAGCTGATGCAATTCGTGGTTCATTCGCCTCCTCCACGTACCGTCCGCCATCTGCACCCCAGCATAGATGGTACGCAGCACTTTCCTTTCGAAAACTCCAAGTGCGCGTTGGTCCTCCACGAGTATCGTCCAGGTCTCGTGTCCGTAGAGGACTACCGGTCTAATTAGCGTTTTGTAGATTGTCAGTTTGGTACGGCGGCGAACTCTATTCGATCGGAGCGTCTTGCGGAGTCCAAAGTACGTACGATTTCCAGCCACTATGCGTCTCCGAATTTCTCTACTGGTGTCATTTTCGGCAGTCACCAGTGAGCCCAAGTACACAAATTCTTCTACCACCTCGATTTCGTCACCACCGATGCAAACTCGCGGTTCCCATATAGGATGGTTTTCTGATTGTTTTGCACCATTTCTCAAGTTTCCCTATGATAATATTTTTCATTGGGAAGAAAATTTGGGCATTTTGGTGGGTTGATAGTTTTTTCAATAACGTCATTATCATTCGGTTCATTACATGCCGTCTGTAATGGCACCTTGTTAAGTCAGGCCAAAGCAATACCGGACTGTCGTGTGATTGAATGGATGGCGAAAATCGCTTCTGAAGACACCCTTTCTTGTATATTTGACCATTTATGGTCGCTCCAGTAATGAAAACTTTAGTTTTCTTTCCACAACTGCAGATGCTTTGACATACCATCAATTTGTGGGCAATCTTGCCTATTGAATTTTCCTGGGGCATCACTCTTCCGTTTGGCAAGGTAAAGCTTGTGTCCCGGGAATTGAAAGTCAATTTTTATATTAATTTCATCGTCCATCAAAATACATCAATTGTATTTCGTCAGAACTTTCTCGACCAGCATTCTTGCGCGATGCTTGGCAACCAGCTTCTGTTTCAGGGTCCTGTTGGGACGCTTACTGACATCATACGACTCGAAACCCTAGCGCCGACAGATTATTTGAGCTGTGCTGTACGGCGCAGTGAACCTTTTCGCTAAATCACGCAAGAAAATTCCAAAATGGTTCCGAACTGCTCTGCAGACTTTCACTTGTAGTTTCTGGTCGTATGTTCCACTTCTACGATTATTAATTTATTCTACGCGATCCAGCAATAGTGTTTCCCGATAACGTTTGATAGTTTCTACAGTCAATTTCGGCAATTTTAGATACTTCGAAATCATGTTGGATTTCCAACGTGAGTGTGCAAAATTTGTTCCCATATCTCACGTTCTATTTTCGATAACTTTTGATAATTATTAATTCGATAATTCGTCGCCGCTTAGTCCTGTAGTCCGACATACCCATCATAGTACCTCCTCTAACAGTTCCGTGTTAAACTGTGAGGTGCGCCATCCTGGATCAGTGGCACCGAACCGCCTTGTGGTTCCTTTGGGGGTATAACCGACCATAAAACGTACTTCCTGATGGTCACTGGAAGTATGCCCCTCATGAACCTTCCAGTATGGCTCCACCGACCACCCCGCGCTGCAGAAGGTCACATCGATACATGAATCACCGTTCGGTCCTCTGAACGTTGGCACTTGGCCTTCGTTCAGCAAGACTATGATTAATACCCCTAGAGACTCTAGCAGGATATGACCTTTAGCGTTGGTGAAGCGGGAGCCCCAGTCCACTACCCACGCATCGAAATCACCTGCCACAACTACTGGTTTTAAACCAGCTAGTTTCGCCGCAAGAATATCGATCACCCTAGTGTACTGCTCTATACTCCATCTAGGAGGACAGTAGCAACTACAAACTTAAACTCTGTTTACCTTTGCTATGACAAAACCCTCATCGTCAGGAGATGATATTATCTCCTGGATAGGGTGTCGCCCACAAGTCCAGATTCTCACCATGCCGGACTTGTCCGCTATCCAGCTCCCGTTCCAGCAGGGATACGATATGGGATAGCAAGGCAACATCAGCTTTGCACTTATTAACCGACTGTTGTAGCAGCAGTTGAGCTGCCTTGCAGTGGTCTAAGTTTAGCTGTGTCACTTGCATGTCTGGACCCTTCTAGAGGCCGGACAGGCCTGAGCACCGGTAAGATATCTGTTGTCTGTGCCCAGGGGACAGATCTGACATCTTGGACAGGTGCGAGCTTGGTATTCAGCTCCACATCTACGGCATAGCTTACTGCGGTCAGGCCCCTTACAGTCATAGGATTTATGATCGCGGCCAAGGCACCTGTAACAGGCCTGAATCGGTTGGCTTGTGCTCAACGAGCACACCGACCAGCCCACTTTCAGTTTTGCCTTACCCAGCACCTTCTTGGCCTCAGCCAAAGGTACTTGGCATGAGGCAACCTGCATTCCCGCATAGCTTGGCGCATAGCCTTGGCGTAACCGAATCGCGGATTCCTGGATCTTGACATTGCACTGATTTCTCAGTGCGTCTACCAGGTCTCCGGCCTCGGTTATCTCATCCAGGCCCTTGCATTGGATGTTCGAAAATGGGCATAGGGCTCTAACTTGAACCCCATTTCCCAGGACCGCCTCTGTCAACTTTTTATACTCAGAACTCATCTGAGCAGCATCCCGCTTCAAGACGAGAATCATCTTGCCTATCCGCGTTCGACGGATTCAGTTAACATCTCCTCCTAGCTAGAGAGCTTTTCGTTGCATCTAATAGTCTTCAAGACATCGGCGTAGCTTCTATCGTCAGGCTTGATGATAATCGCCTCAAATCTGTATTTTCGCTTGCCACTGCCATTGGAAGGCGCACCCTTTTTCTTAAGGGCTCTACCCTTCTTAGTAGTGGCCTTCTCCGCTCCTTTTGCCGCACTCCTTGCGGCTTGTTGACGACTCCGCTTCGCCTTTTTGGGATTCACGACCTCAGTCCACGGCAGGTCCTCCTCCTGTGATCCAAAGTTACCCTCTTTGGTGGAGGCACTGTTCTCCGTTGAGCCTTAGGGCCTTTCAGGGCGAGTTTTCGTATTTCTCCTCTTAGGCGGCACTGTAACCCTTTTAGCTACATGCAAGTCCGCCACCTGCGTGACCTTACTTAACTTTACAGTAATCACCTCCATTGTCTGGCCTCCGCTATCCTAGTGGTTAGTCATCACCGAGTTTATGACCTTGGTCAGAATAGAGCCGACCATTTTTACGTCGACGTCACGGCACCTCATCTGACCCACCACGGCCATCACCTTCGCCTTCCCCGGCGACCTTTGGGCTGACCGATTAAGGCCACTTCGTCTAGCGAAAGAGTTCTCTTTACCGCCAGACACCGCTCCTCCGTCTACTTTGAAACGGCATGAGGCAACCTGCATTCCCGCATAGCTTGGCGCATAGCCTTGGCGTAACCGAATCGCGGATTCCTGGATCTTGACATTGCACTGATTTCTCAGTGCGTCTACCAGGTCTCCGGCCTCGGTTATCTCATCCAGGCCCTTGCACCGGATGTTCGAAAATGGGCATAGTGCTCTAACTTGAACCCCATTTCCCAGGACCGCCTCTGTCAACTTTTTATACTCAGAACTCATCTGAGCAGCATCCCGCTTCAAGACGAGAATCATCTTGCCTATCCGCGTTCGACGGATTCAGTTAACATCTCCTCCTAGCTAGAGAGCTTTTCGTTGCATCTAATAGTCTTCAAGACATCGGCGTAGCTTCTATCGTCAGGCTTGATGATAATCGCCTCAAATCTGTATTTTCGCTTGCCACTGCCATTGGAAGGCGCACCCTTTTTCTTAAGGGCTCTACCCTTCTTAGTAGTGGCCTTCTCCGCTCCTTTTGCCGCACTCCTTGCGGCTTGTTGACGACTCCGCTTCGCCTTTTTGGGATTCACGACCTCAGTCCACGGCAGGTCCTCCTCCTGTGATCCAAAGTTACCCTCTTTGGTGGAGGCACTGTTCTCCGTTGAGCCTTAGGGCCTTTCAGGGCGAGTTTTCGTATTTCTCCTCTTAGGCGGCACTGTAACCCTTTTAGCTACATGCAAGTCCGCCACCTGCGTGACCTTACTTAACTTTACAGTAATCACCTCCATTGTCTGGCCTCCGCTATCCTAGTGGTTAGTCATCACCGAGTTTATGACCTTGGTCAGAATAGAGCCGACCATTTTTACGTCGACGTCACGGCACCTCATCTGACCCACCACGGCCATCACCTTCGCCTTCCCCGGCGACCTTTGGGCTGACCGATTAAGGCCACTTCGTCTAGCGAAAGAGTTCTCTTTACCGCCAGACACCGCTCCTCCGTCTGCTTTGAAACGGTTCAAGATCGGTTGGATTCGATTCCAGTTTCCTTCGACTGACTTCACTGGAGATCACCCCTTAGCTAAGAAAAAAAATGAAAATTGATAACAGTGCTTCCGAAGTCATGTACGGACAATTAGACAAACAGACGGTGCAAGTTAGACTAAACATACGACGACAAACAACAAAAATATTTTCCCCTTGAAAAAGACACAATCCCCGTGTCGAAACGTCGGGTAAATAAAAAACTAGTTTTCATTTTTCTAACGATGCATAAACTTCGCAGCCTCCCGCGGAATGGTAGTCCGAAGCACCTTCTTTCCCCGCAAAAATATCCACAAGGCCACATGGAGATCACCTAACCAAGAAACGGAAAACCAAATCGACCACGTTCTAATCGACGGTAAATTCTTCTCCGACATCACGAACGTCCGCACTTACCGCAGTGCGAATATTGAATCCGACCACTACCTCGTTGCAGTATGCCTGCGCTCAAAACTTTCGACGGTGTACAACACGCGTCGAAGTCGGACGCCGCGGCTTAACATTGGGCGGCCACAAGACGGTAGACTAGCCCAAGAATACGCGCAGCAGCTGGAAGTGGCACTCCCAACGGAAGAGCAGCTAGGCGCAGCGTCTCTTGAAGATGGCTGGAGAGATATTCGATCCGCCATTGGTAGCACCGCAACCGCTGCACTTGGCACGGTGCCCGGATCAGAGAAACGACTGGTATGACGGCGAATGTGAGCAGTTAGTGGAAGAGAAGAATGCAGCATGGACGAGATTGCTGCAACACCGCACGAGGGCGAACGAGGCACGATATAAACAGGCGCGGAACAGACAAAACTCGATTTTCCGGAGGAAAAAGCGCCAGCAGGAAGATCGAGACCGTGAAGAAACGGAGCAACTGTACCGCGCTAATAACACACGAAAGTTCTATGAGAAGTTAAACCGTTCACGTAAGGGCCACGTGCCACAGCCCGATATGTGTAAGGACATAAACGGGAACCTTATTACGAACGAGCGTGAGGTGATCCAAAGGTGGCGGCAGCACTACGAAGAACACCTGAATGGCGATGTGGCAGACGAAGATGGCGGTATGGTGATGGACCTGGGAGAACGCGCGCAGGACATAATTCTACCGGCTCCGGATCTCCAGGAAATCCAGGAGGAGATTGGCCGGCTCAAGAACAACAAAGCCCTGGGGTTGACCAACTACCAGGAGAGCTATTTAAACACGGTGGTGAGGCACTGGCTAGAGCGCTGCAATGGGTCATTACCAAGATTTGGGAGGAGGAAGTTTTGCCGCAGGAGTGGATGGAAGATGTCGTGTGTCCCATCTGAAAAAGGGCGATAAGCTGGATTGTAGCAACTACCGCGCAATCACATTGCTGAACGCCGCCTACAAGGTACTCTCCCAAATTTTATGCCGTCGACTAGCACCAACTGCAAGGGAGTTCGTGGGGCAGTACCAGGCGGGTTTTATGGGTGAACGCTCCACCACGGACCAGGTGTTTGCCATTCGCCAAGTACTGCAGAAATGCCGCGAATACAACGTGCCCACACATCATCTATTCATCGACTTCAAAGCCGCATATGATACAATCGATCGGGACCAGCTATGGCAGCTAATGCACGAACACGGTTTTCCGGATAAACTGACACGGTTGATCAAAGCGACGATGGATCGGGTGATGTGCGTAGTTCGAGTTTCAGGGGCATTCTCGAGTCCCTTCGAAACCCGCAGAGGGTTACGGCAAGGTGATGGTCTTTCGTGTTTGCTATTCAACATCGCTTTGGAAGGTGTAATACGAAGAGCAGGGATTAACACGAGTGGTACAATTTTCAATAAGTCCGTCCAGCTATTTGGTTTCGCCGACGACATAGATATTATGGCACGTAACTTTGAGAAGATGGAGGAAGCCTACATCAGACTGAAGAGGGAAGCTAAGCGGATCGGACTAGTCATCAACACGTCGAAGACGAAGTACATGATAGGAAGAGGTTCAAGAGAAGACAATGTGAGCCACCCACCGCGAGTTTGCATCGGTGGTGACGAAATCGAGGTGGTAGAAGAATTTGTGTACTTGGGCTCACTGGTGACTGCCGAAAATGACACCAGCAGAGAAATTCGGAGACGCATAGTGGCTGGAAACCGTACGTACTTTGACTCCGCAAGACGCTCCGATCGAATAGAGTTCGCCGCCGTACCAAACTGACAATCTACAAAACGCTAATTAGACCGGTAGTCCTCTACGGACACGAGACCTGGACGATGCTCGTGGAGGACCAACGCGCACTTGGAGTTTTCGAAAGAAAAGTGCTGCGTACCATCTATGGTGGGGTGCAGATGGCGGACGGTACGTGGAGGAGGCGAATGAACCACGAATTGCATCAGCTGTTGGGAGAACCATCCATCGTTCACACCGCGAAAATCGGACGACTGCGATGGGCCGGGCACGTAGCCAGAATGTCGGACAGTAACCCGGTGAAAATGGTTCTCGACAACGATCCGACGGGCACAAGAAGGCGAGGTGCGCAGCGGGCAAGGTGGATCGATCAGGTGGAAGATGACTTGCGGACCCTCCGTAGACTGCGTGGTTGGCGACGTGTAGCCATGGACCGAGCCGAATGGAGAAGACTCTTATATACCGCACAGGCCACTTCGGCCTTAGTCTGAATAAATAATAATAATCATTTTTCTAAACTTCTTCACTGGCAAATATAGTAAATATTTGGAAAACAATTGAATCATATAATAGGATTTTCATTAGCAGGGATGCCATACATACAGATATTTGATCTTGCGTACAGACATCATACAGATTACAAACATTACACAAACTTATGATTGAATTTACAGACTTTTACAGACATTTGTTGTTTTCGAAAACTTTGGGCTTCCAAACGGAATCCTGATGTGCTTTCGAACGGAACTGTTTTGGGGTTTCGAACAAAAATTATTTAGGACTTCAATACGGGATGCTATAAAGCTTCCAAACAGTATCCCTTTGGACTTCCCAGTGGAGCCTTTTAGGCCTCTGAATGGAATCCTTTTTGGGGATTCGAAGAAAATCCTTTGTTGATTACTTATGAAAGTCTAAAAGCTCCAGAAGCCCCGAAGAATCCGTTTGGAAGCCCAAAAGATTTCCGTTTCGTTCTTTTGAATTTCCTCACTGAATTTTGAGTTTCCGAACTTAATATTTTTGGGTTTACGAACGGAATTCCTTTTAGCTTCTGATCGACTTCCAAACGGAATCTTGATGGGCTTCCGAAGAAAATCATTTTGAGGTTCCGGACGGAATTATTTTGGGCTTCCTAATCGAATCCTTTTGGACTTTCAAAAGGAATACTTTCAGAAAAATATATTAAGCTCGTTTAGTGGAATGTATTAAACCGTCTAAGACGAATTAAGTACTGTCCATATAATTCCACCAGTTAATTTTCGTTATCTTTGCAGATACGTATTTCGACCACAACTGTGTGGTCGTCTTCAGTGTCTTGTACTTGACTCGACTTGTCGAGTCAACTACAATTGAAGTCGAGTCAAGTACAAGACACTGAAGACGACCACACAGTTGTGGTCGAAATACGTATCTGCAAAGATAACGAAAATTAACTGGTGGAATTAAATGGACAGTACTTAATTCGTCTTAGACGGTTTAGGAATACTTTACTTTTACCACAGACAAACAGACATAACACATTGAACATTCACTCATCAAATTCATCGTCGTACAAACACTAACGACATCTGTTGTTTTTACTTAGTAGGGTAAATCACGAATAAGATGGCATTAATGGGCAAAGGTCAAACTCGAACAAAACCGATGCGCGCGCCACTTGTGACCGATTGGCCAACTAATGATTATTTGAAATAACCAGTAAAACAGTGAACGATGAGAATTTCATGAGTGTTAAGTCTGTTTGTCTGTGCTTTTACTATCAGCACAGTTCAGACCGATTTGGTTGCGGCAACTCATATAGAACTGAGTTTGATCGTGTATAAGAAATATGAACTTATTTACCACTTGTGCACTATTTACAACTCGTTTTTCGCTGTTTGGTGCCAAAACCAAAAGTAAGCAAGCCAACTTGTGGAATAATTCTGGTAGGAACTGCAATATATGAAGATTTATAACGAGAAATGAGCTCAACCGTAGCATATTGGGCCAAGGTTTGAGCCATATACCCTATTCCAAATTGTAGCTTGGCCTCCGGTAAAGTCGTAACCTTAACTGTCAACTGCTATACACCATGATATACAACACTGGATTCGAGATAGACAACTTTTTGGCCCGATAAATATTTAAGAGGTTTATTGTTCGGAAAAAAACGAACGATCGACTGCAGCACTACTAATATTACTAAGCTCACGGCATAAACCTCATAAACAAAACATTGCTAGCGAAACAAAGCGAAACATACCTTCAAAGGATTCAAATAAGGTACACTGGGGGAAGTGGAAAAGGAAAAATCGATAGTGCATGTTTGAATTAGTGTAAAACCAGTTTAAATACTCTAAATGGGTTCAATCAAAATGGGCTATCAAAAACAGTCAATTTTGCACCAACTGTGCGGTAATTCATACCATTTTGGTCGCTTGAAATTTGTGGGAATAGATTAGAAAAATAAGGAGTTGTTTTTCCACTTAACCCAGTGGGATGGGGTAAGTGGAAAACCCTTTTTACCTTGATCTTCAATTGTGATGAGTAGTTACATACAGAGCATAAAATATTCACTTTCATGAAGCACATTCACTCCGACTTTTGACATTCGTGTTTTGATTATTCAAAACATAGAATGACTTACTCAGTTTACTTCTTCATAAATTCATTTAATTGATTACCACTGAGTATGGTAACTGCACGCGAAAAAAACAAAATTAGCCTTGATTATATTGACATTTGACGCTAAAAATGCCCCTCAATTGAACGTCGGGATTAGATCTACGCGTGTATTTATTTAACTCATCAAAAATGTGTTCAGTTTTACGATTATTTAATAATTTGTGATTTTCAAATAAATACTCACTGACCCATATTCATTCTGAAAATTGACGGTGCAGAGCCGAATATGAATATGTTTAGAAGTGAAGTGACAAAGAAGGCCGATGGGCTTCATAAAAAGTAATCGAATATTTACAGCTCTGGTTACATATAACTAAAATCAATACAATAATTGCTCTGAGTATCTTTTGTGGAATGATTTCATTACCTTAACGGAATAGATCATCAAGGAATTCTCGTAATAGCTAGGGAGGGCTGGTTTTGCCTTCTCGAACATTAACTGAACGTAAAATCTATATGTTCGCCCCAAAGATGAACTTTTTAAAGGAAAAATGGGACTTGCAGGGTTATAAACTAATCAACTTAGTTTAACGAATTGAGATGATGTCTGTATGTGCGTATTTGTATGTATGTGTGTGCGCAAAGCACGTTCAAAATTATCAGCTATTCTTAAGCACTTGTCCTTAACCAATTTGTTCGCAAAAAAATTGCATTCAACGGCGATACTTGTTATGAAGAAAAATTAATGTGAATTATAGAATATATTTACCTATCAGTGCTATTTTTAACTTTCTTATACATTTTTTTTCATATGTAAAACATGTGAAAGGCATCAATACCGATAGGTGGATTAATCAGGCATTTTCTCATTTATATTAGTTCAATTACCACTGGAATCACAATGATAACAAAGAAGGAACATATTAAGATTCACAGCTATCGAAATAAACCCTGGAGGAAAGAAAAAAATTGCGTAATTAGAGCATTATCCACTTCCCCCGCAGTGTTTGATACCAGGGGTAAGTGTAAAATCTTTGAATTATTTGCTTTCATGGTACAAACCACTACAAATTGAATGGATTAGTTTAATTGTGTTGTAATAGTAACCTGTGATATAAATTCACTTGAAAAAGGGACAATTGGTGCAAATAGGAATTGATTTTATGAATGCAAAAATCAACTTTTCGCGAAACCTTAAATTACAGTTCAAGAGTTAACCGTGTTAGTGTATGTATTATACAAATTTCAACATAGTATTAGTTTGAGCATCAAAGTATATTCTTGCATAATGTTATGATGTGGTAAAAACTGTAAAGTATGTACAATTCCAATTTTTCGAGTCGATTTTTACACTTACCCCCTTTTTTCCCTTCCCCCAGTGTACCTTACCCTAAATTTTCAAAACGATCATGAAACCAACAGCATACGATGGTCAATCTACTTTTCGTTCCCAGTGGCGCTTACAAATATGCAAAGGATATTTGATATCGGCATTCTATATTAATGAATATTGAATTAATTGCCATCTTATAAACCTAATTTGACTTTGAAAATATGGCTTTTGTAGCCTCCCAATAAACATTGAAAGCTGAAAAAGCGCTTATTTCGTTCAAAATAGGCTTCTTCAGCCAACAAACTTGCTCGTTCAGCCTAAAATGTTTGTTGGGCTTTTCAATTGGATACCTTCAGTTCGTATTTTAAGTTTCTCGGTCCATCACGAGTAGCAATTACGAAGCGTTTAGTGCAATAAGCTAAACAATGCTAGATATTTGGATTTCTAATGATCTTAAAATATTGGTGAAGATTACGTCGAGAACCATTTCATAATCTTCAAAAATAAAAATTCTTTTCAGATTCAACGCGAATCCTTTTTGCCAGCTGGTGGATCTTCATAACCATCCTCACCTCATTCTACACGGCCAACTTAACTGCTTTCCTAACATTGTCCAAGTTCACGCTGCCCATCAACAATGCCGAAGACGTAAGGAAAAAAGAGAAACAATTTGTCACCATCCGTGGCAACGCCATCGAGTACGCTATCAAAAACGTAAGTATCTACTGAACAGTAAAATGAGTGAATGAACAAATTGACCAGCTTGTTGTAGCAGCACCCATCAACAACGTGCAAGGTACTTAATTATTAATCGTACTGACTTGAAGCGCTTTCGACGCTTGATGAACCCCCATATATTTTACCTCCGGTTTGGGCACCGTGTGAATCGTATAAATAATAAATCGAGTAAATTATGAGACAGAACTCGTTTTCGGTGCGAGCTTTCTACCCTGGCGAGTAAGGAGCGGTATGCCCCTCATGTTTGTCGAAATCAAACATCAACCGACTCACCGCACGTCTTCGATAGCATAATAGCACACGTGGTCAACACTATGTATAGACCGAAAATAAATAGAATATTTGATGAAAACCCATTGGGCTATGAAAGGTGCGACATTTCGTCAACACCATTTTGGTGAAGGAATAAATCAGTGCACACCAGGCTAGTCTGACATCCCTTCCTCATTATCCCTCTGTTCCATTCCATAAGAGCTACCATTTTTCAACAGAGCGATGAGGCCCTCAACTCGTTGAGCTTTTTGGTTGACAAACATTTGGTGGAATTCACCACCAACCTGAACGACAGTGACATCCTAATGACTACGGTGACCAAGAAAAACTACGTCTACGTCCGTGACCGGCCGGCCATCGAACATCTGGTGTACAAGGACTACCTGGTCCGTCGCAAGGTCAATCCCATCAACGAGCGCAGCCATTGTCCGTTCGCCACGGCTACGACGCCTTTCCTGACGCGGGTTCGCGCCTTCGCCTATCCGAACAACACACGCTGGAACACCCTGTTCGATCCGCAGTAAGTGGCGTTTGCAAAACAAAAGAAACCGGGTAATCAACTAATGATCGTTCTCAATTCTTCGCAGATTACTAAACATGGTCGAAGGAGGATTGGTTAAATTTAAACTTCTGGAAAATCTGCCGAAGGCTGAAATCTGTCCACAGAATTTGGGTGGCACAGAACGTCAGCTGAAAAACCGCGACTTGGTCATGACGTATTTGGTGATGTTGACTGGTTTTGCCACAGCGGTTGCCGTATTCGTTTCGGAGGTAAAACTTATTCTCTTTTGATGCAATTACCTAATTTCATTTGGGAATCAAATCACATCAATATATTACTGGAGACATTTTTTAAACATTTTGAGTTCTGTCATATTTGACTAAGAATAGAAGAATAAGCTTTGCTTTACTAAATACTTAGCAGAGCAATTTATTGCAACTAGACTAATCGGGATTCTGGGGATGGGAGTCGTGAACTATTCAAGGAACACTATTGAGGTTTTTAGATAAACTTTCTTTTTCACTCCAGATGTTCTTCCGCATCCTGAACGAGCGCAAGCTGAGCAAAGAGCTGTTCGGGGCCAAACGAAATCATCGCTCCACCGACGGGGTCACCTACGTGAACGCAAAATCGATGGGCTATGGCGATTCGCCGCCACCGCCGTACGCGGAAATCTTCAGCCGCCACACCAGCGGTGGCACCATGTTCGGGAGCAGCATCGACAGCGACAGCGGCTCCCGCAAGATGATCAACGGCAGGGACTACATGGTCGTCAAGGAGAGGAACGGCATCGGCTCGCAGCTGATTCCCATCCGGGCACCGTCGGCGGCGATTTTTCAGTACACGTACACAAATTAGGAGCGTTTGGGAATGAGGAAGCCGTTGATGTGGTTAGGTATTTGTGGGTATGTATGGTTGTAGGGAGCACAACGATAGTATCATTGATATCACGTGGCAATACTTAATTTGTAATTTTCAATGGCAGATAATGATAATTCCAGCTTTGTCCGGATATTTCATTCTGGTTTGTGTATAAGGGTTACATATTTTTTACAATAGAAGCATATCAGCTATTTTAAGTAAACTACATGGCCAATGTGCCAACCGAGAAATACATTTACAATTTATCGCACAAGTTTACGCACGGGCGTTTTGTGCGAATTAGCAGAGCAGAACAACGGCCACATTTGAATTTACTGGAAGTTACAAATTTACAGAACTATACATACTTAAGTCAAACTAAGTCCATGCTACTATATTCGAAAGCGCAATTGAATATGGTACCATGACTGAAAAGGTCATCAATAAGGTTTAACGAAATCCTCTAACAGGTATGTTCCAGGGACAAATACTAAAGTGTAAAAATCTGCGAAAAGTTTCACTTAAACTGTTCAATAGGATTGAATTTACTGAATGTAATGGTGAAAATTGACAATCAAGAGGAAGATCTGAAGTGCAACTTCAAAGATGTCAAAGAGCTCGTGCAAAGAATCAATCATACGAACTGGGGAATCTGAAAAATGACGATCGAGTTTTTATGAAAATTGAAAATGAGTTTTGTAAGTTGGCATTTGGGTACTACTAGACGGTAGAGCATGGACTTTGTCTCATCCCAGGGGCACCTAGCCTGATGAGAGTTAAGGGGAACTACGATGGCACTAGACACTACGCGCACACAATAATTTGCCTGCTCGGCGTGGAGGGCAGTTAACCCAGGGAGATGGTTCGGACCTAGTTCTGCACTTCAATTTCAGCGATCAACTTCTTCACACTCGTGGGGTTCGATCTGTTAAACTCACATTCTTCGTCGGGAGCACGAGCACGATTCTTGTTTTCAGAAGCACTAAAGCAGAATCACTCCAGCATTCGCATGATTCACGACCGGATTCTTCATTTAGGTAGAAAGCATCAGCACGTTTTAAATCACTTTCTCGCTAACGACGTTTAGTATTTTTTTCACGCACCTTATTCGAACGAAAGCTCAAACCAGAAGAACCTCGGTATGCCTCCTTTTCATCTCTCGAGCCCCAAAAAACTCCTTTTTTTGCGTCTCCTCTTTATAGAACATTTTCGCTACCTCCCGGTGCGTATGCGTAGGCGTACGGCAATCAGAATGAAATCTTTCCAGCCCTATAAATCTGGAGGACCAGACTGAACACAAAAGTTAGGAAAACAACTTAAACATACTAAATACAAACCGAGATACAAACATGGCGATTAGTCTTTTATCAATTGATAAAGTCTATGTAACAAACGTTGAGCGAATATATCTACTCAAATTGCATGAATAAACACTTACCAGTCAGATAAGTCAACATTGACGGTACTCCATAAAGTACTATCAAGGCATGAAAAAGTGGTATCAGTAAAAGAAATAGCTTAATTCCTTTTTTAGACATTGAGGAAGATTCCAAAAAGAGCTTGGATACGAGCATAATAAAATAGGTTCATACAAACCTTCTAGGAAGCTTCATAGAAGAAGGTTTGAAGGTTGTAGGGTTTGCAGAAGCTCTATACTTCATAGCAAGGGGAAAGCTTGGTAATAACATTTCAAAGAGATTGAAATAGGCTTTAAAATTTACCCATTTTTTGTGTACTCAGGATTCATCCTAATCCATCAAAAAATAGTAGTTGTGCCTTTCACTAGGAAAAAATAAGTCAAATCTTAGATCATTAGAAAAGGACAAATACTTGGAAATAATGCTGGATGCCAAAATGAACTGGAATGCTTACTTAAGCGTGTGATCGGTATGGCTTTCTGGATATGCTCCAAAGACCAAAACATTTAGAAGTAAATTGTGCCTAGGACCAAAAATAATAGGTATTTTAAATTTTTATATCCATTATTTGTCCGAAACTTAAGGACAAGCAGCTTGAAATCCAAAACAAAATTCACTTGCGTTTTCAAGGGCACACTACTCAATATGAAAGCATCGCACAACTGTCATTTTCTTGGATCCGCTGTCTCCTGTATTGAGTGGTGTGCCCTTGAAAACGCGAGTGAGTTTTGTTTTGGATTCCAAGATGCTTGTCCTTAAATATGCTTCTCAAACAAAATCTGCTGCGTAGGAAAAGATATCAAAACTGTAAGAGCTACCTAAATCGTGTCCATTGCTATGATGGGAGCGTTGTCCAACACTCCTTAAACATAATTGGATGCAATTCTAAATCTACTACCTTTTCAGGCTTTTGTGCAATGAGAACCGGAAAAAAAATAGTTCAAATAATCCGATTGTTATGGACGTACCTGAGGTAGTAGCGGATTGTGTTGAAATAATAAGGCCGATACAAATATTAAAAATCTAATAAATAATAATAAATCTAAAAAATAGTATTTTGAGGGTGGCAACAAAAAAAAAATCGGATAATTTTGAGATTTTCAAAATCCGAGGAGTTTTTTGATTTTTTTCATTTCAATATTTATTTTTTATTATCCCCCTCCCCCTTGACCTTGCGGAGACCAGTAGGACAAAAAGTTAATTAAATATTTGTAACGGCCTAATCGGAGATACGAAATGAAAGCATGGATTATTTGAATTAGATTTGAATTTCTAAATCGAAGCAATCGGCGTTCGAATAGTATGCGCCCATTAGCACACGAATATGAACCCGATTGACAGAACGAAACAAAGAACGAGACGATACTAATTCGAATAGGGTAAATCACTACTTGGGCCTATTGACCCGGTTCCCGGCTCACTGCACAGAAAATTAATGATTTATACTGTTTGGTAGTAGGTTTATGGTTGATAATTTTTAAAAAGTCTCCCATTTATTTTTCACAATACTCAATATTTTTCAATCACTTGTTTTACTCCTAATTGATCCAATTGTAGAAAATAAAAATGTAGATTTCAAAATTTCGCTCTTGATGCTCTCAAAATTTCGATCTCTGACCACTGAGCCGGAGTGATTCTTTCCACTTAAACAAAACGGCATCATCGAATAAACACCTACCTGAAAATCGCTACAGTGCTCGATACAACCATTGCTTGAAGCTGTTAATCACCACACCATAATTCTAAACACACGCACTTCAATTATTCTTATTTGTTCGTTTCACTAGAACTTATTTAAACATATTAGAATACATTTTAAAATGTATTCTCAAACCGAACAAAAATTCACCTCGGCTCAAGAACTTCTAGCCACACCGTGCCACCAAAAGGCCAGGATTATGAAAATGATCCTTCGTCGTTAATAGGAAAATTGTCTAATACGTTGACGCTATCATGTTATTTATAATTCTCTCGATTTTAAAAGGTAAAAAACATATTGTTTTTAAGTATTTGGAAGAAATTTGAATGAGTAAATATATCTTCTCAACCAAATAAAAATGATTATGAATAATACCATCTGGCATCTTGTTGTTGTGGAACGTGCATATTTTTGTTTACGTCGCATTTTCTACCGTCCCGAGAGAGAATGAGAGTAAAATGTTGAGAGATTGAGTGAAATTTTGCTTAGGCCGGGAACTGGCTTTTTGTATGCCGGAATGGGAATCGCTATGACTGAAATGAGTGCCGCACCTCGTTATTTTAAATGAAATAAAAGCTAATTTGAACGATATTTAGCACGAATAGCTATTTTTAAGCAAAAGTGAACCCCAATGCAGTATTATACAGCTCACAAAATTCAGGAAAAGTTGCTTCCTGTCAGAAATATCAATTAAATAATGCAGTCGTACGCATGTTAGGCCGGGAATGGGGTAAGAAACCCTATTGGGTACATCTTCTATGTATCACTAGAGCTACTCGTTCTGTCAGAGCATACTTGTGAGTACACAGCCCATGATAATTCAGATATTCGACGGATGTCCTAAGGATATTCGCTCGGCCCCGACAGTACCCATGGGCACCCATATGATCGTTATCGACATTGCTGGAAAAAAAGTTACATAATCTGTTATTTTTATGATTGTTATGTTTGCTAAAGCTAAAGTTGAAATCCAGCTAAATTTTGCTGTTTTCCTGCGAAAAAACAAATTGGTGTGCAGTGCCTTTCATGCAACCTGAAATATTGATTAATTTATTCAACCGTCAAAAGACGAAAAACAGAAAACATCCACGAATAGTAAAATGTTGTCAAATTGTAATAATTTATGCTTCTTGCACCAATGATTATGGTAGTGTTCTACAGCGTTTCTCGTCTCATCTTACAACTGTCGAATTTGCAACATGGGTAGACTAACCATACGTAACGTATTTAACGTTTTTTAGACCTTATTGTGCTGTCCCGTTGTAATCTAAAAAATCCTCAATTTGTCCCGTTTCTCATTGATTATTCCAAAAAGCTCCAAAATAATATTCAAACAAATTCAATATTTTTTTTTTGGGTAGGAAATTAAAATCAAATACAAAGAAAGTGTCTTTATTAGAAAGATTTGCAGAGATTCGGCAGGCTCATCTCTCAACAGAGAAAGAACAAAACACATAAAAATGCAAATTTCATCAGTTTATTGAACGGAATTAGTAACTTGGTAGGCAAGTATTTAAGGTCACGCCTTAACATCGATGAAATGATGCGCAGGGACAGACATTCTAATTTTCAGATCAAGTTCAAAAATATTTCTCATTTCATTTTTTTTTGGGGTGTCCTGGATTGACCCAATATCTGGTCACTTTAGGCTAGATTAGGTTTAAGGTCGAGACTGCGCTTTTTTGGGAACACATGGGAACAAAAACAATGAACAAGATTCCCGAGGTGTGAAGCTACTTTTCACGTCATTGAAATCAATTTCGTTTCGCTACGCGTCATTGAAATCAATTTCGATCAAAAAGGACTGTGAATTTATTAGATTTGACATTTATTCTCCTGCGCCAACCATATTCATGGAAATAATTGAAGTTAATTTTTTATAATGTTCTTTCCGTGTTGAGATTCTTGTTATTCTCATCCGCAGATTTTTCCCACTTATATTCATGAAAAGGGAAATATATTCATGAATATGAAATCAATAATCCTACAGTATTCGTATTTGTCTTTTGACATTTTTTTCTTAAAAGTATTTTTTCTTAGCCTTCTAATGTCTAAAACCGGCCTTAGATATGGTACTTTGACAATTGTTTGTATTTTCAATTCTTCAGAATTGAGAAAGTTTTTGATATTAACCTTATCTATAAACATAAAAATGAATTTATGTCTGTCTGGACAGAACTAAACGACTGAACCGATCGGCGTGAAAATGTGTATGTTGAGGTTTTTGGGGCCAGGGATGGTTCTTAAGACTTAAGTTCGATACCCCTCTCCCTTTGGACTATACAACGGCGTTCCAAGTGGAGATGTTTTATTAATATTATTAATATCTTTATTAATGAGGTTTTCGGCCCTGGACCGGTTCACCTCGTTGGAGATGTTTTATGTTTACTAATACTAATATTAATTGTATTCAAACAGACCGCCATGTAGCACTCTGAAAGTACATACCTCTTAAGAGGACAGCCAGCTGAGAGCTGAAATCTTAAATAGAGAATAGTCTTAAATAAAGAATAGGTACCTAAATAATAAAAAATTCTCGTGTTTTGATAAGACTCAAATAAGAGGCTGTGGATTCTTTTTTTGCAAATTTAGTATAAATTGGTCGGGGGTTTGCAAAACCACATCAAGCGGCTGTTTAGGTGATTTGTGTCATTTTGTTCGTAAAAGAAAAAGGAAATATATTTTTGTTGCAGTTGAAAGAAATCCGATACTATTCGTGGTTAATTAAATCTGTTACGTGAAAACTTGGGCAAAAAAATCAGTTTTTTTATTGTCGCTAGTTGCGATTTAGCAGAACTCCGGAGCATTAGTTCAATTTCGAAACATGTTGTGCGGTGCACATTTGCACAGCCAAGATAATCAATTTACTTTCAATAATTGTTAAACTTCCAAAAGATTGAACTCTTCACTTCATGAAAAGAAATTTTGTTATCCACAATTTTGTTTCATTGGATGAATAAAAACTGCTGGCATTGCAAAATGGGATTAGAATTCTGAAATTGAAATTTCGCTATAATTTCCATAATTAACAAAAAAATAATAAGTTTCTGAAAAAAAATATATAAACTAAGAAGTAATTCCCGAGATATTGAAAAAAGTATTGAGAGTTCAATGGATTTAAAAAAGAACAGACAGAATCACCGTCTTCGATCAAATGTCGCACAGACTGAATTATTAACATCTACCATGAGACAACAGACAGGAGATTTACACAACACCCAGTGGACCAGTAGAGAATTCTTCGCTTTACGTAAAGTTTTCTCCGTACCGTGGCGGGAATCGAACCCACACTCCACAGCACATGCGTCTATACGATTGACGTCGCTAACCGCACGGCCACGAAGCCCACGATGACCCCAATGAAATCCCTTTTTTTTGTATTTGATCCTTCTGTGGTTTTTGGTTACGAATAAATTTGCTCATCTTTAGCGTTGGAAAACGATTACAAATGATGTTATTTACTTAATGTTTATCAAACATTATCCTTCCATTTCTCCCAAGCCTACTTTTGTCGATTATTACAAATATGCGATCATGACCAGTAAAGGAATTGTGTAATCATTACTGATACAAGCAATATTTTTGGTGGTTGATGTTAAATGACATCAATTTCATTTTTATTAGCAAATATATTAGTTTATCTATTTGCTAAGATATTAAAGCTGTAATTTTCCAATAATTGTCAATTTAAACAATATTTTCTTTTGTGGATCTACTAATACCTCCACCATTGGTACCGTTATCCTATTTAAAGTACATAACAACAGAGTTCCTGAGTTCATAAAAATTCCTAGAACAAAATATATCCTTAAAAAATCTTACAACAATGTTATAATAGAAACCCGTGAAACCCGAAACCCGCGTTATCTAAGAGAATCACTGAAATCTTTATCTTAGAGTTGCAGAATGTACCATCCCATTTTTTATCTTTATTATAGAGGATTTCAGCCCTGGGTTGGTTCATCTCAGTACCATCCCATGAATTTTTTGGAATCCTCATTTCATTTGGGGTTAATTGCAAGGGCCCCATACGCCTGTCACTGGCGAACAAAGCTCGTGTACTCTGCATCGAAGCTTAGAACCGGTGTTAGGGCGCAATCGTTAATGCGAACATTTTTATATTCGATTAGTTACTACAAACAAATTCGTTTTCGAGTCCCTATAATCAAGCAGGTATCTCAAGCATACCACATCGTTATATTGCAGCATGATTGATTGTTTAATTTTGATAAAATATCGAAAACAAAAGTATGCATAAAAATTGCCTCGACATAACAAAAAGGTGGTAGAGAATTAGCACTGTTGTTTACATTTTAGAACCAAATCCAGATGTCGCACATGTCGGGGTAGGGATTCAGTGCTCCACCTTCTCCCCCTGGTTACTGAGTAGCGAAAATGTATTTCAAAATTAGAAAAATATAAGAATTTTGAACATTCTCTCTCCATAATACAATGAAAAAAAAACACTGGAATCCTAAACGATTATTTCGTTCTAGAGGTCCTGATAGAAAGTAGGGAACTTTGCCAAGTTTCAAGATCATCTACCTATCTAATGTATTCAAGCCTTTTCAAAGCCTCAAAATCAGTTCAGACATTTTATGTAATGTCTGACAATTTAAGCTATTTTTCTATCAAACTATTTGCTTATAAATTCCATTCATTATGAACATCTACGAATACGAATGATATTCGAAATTATTAATAGAAATAGAAATATTTAGTAATCTACTAGAAGTTTAGAAACAGTTCGTACTTAATTATTTTGCAAATTTTGCTAAACTAATCTTATCTTTATTTCATCAATTTCCTTGAGATTCAATCGTCACTTGTCATTAGACGAGTTCGTACTATCGCATTTAATTTCACAACTTGATTATAACTTTAACAGATACGTATCTCGACCTCAACAGTAAGGCCAGTAAGACATTCCGCTAGAAGCTCAAAATAATTTTCATATAAAGATTCAATCGTGCTTTGAATGTTGCATCTCAATCTAAGGAAAATCATTGTAAGCCTATCTTTATAAATTAAAGCTTCTTATTGTGACCTCAATGTTACTTGTTATAAAACTTTATTGATGACCTTAATTTATATAAAATACATACTATGTGATTAATAGACAACAACAGCATCAAACAGCACGTTACTACTTCAACAAATTTGGAAATGTGATTAAATATACTGTTAGTATAAATTAGATATTAGGTTGTTATATTTAGATAAGAAACAGCATATGTATTCAAAAGGATACCAAAAATCAAAAAAAAATACATACGAGCGTTGATAAAACTTTTAAAATTAATATATAATACATACAATAACAATAAGCATTATATTATCATTATGATATACAGAGCTATAAGTTTTCAAGGTTTAGTTTTAAGGTGGGTCATTGACATGCTTTAGTGATAGAAATATGTGGAAAATAAAAAAAACACGAATTCTGATGTAGATTTGAATTAATACATCTAGATATTTAACGTATTACAAAAATAATAGGATACAAACATGATTGATGTATTATCAACAAACAAATTAAGATCAACTGCTCAATAAAAATTGCGATAAATACTTTTCTAATTCGACTTTTCTTTTGAAATACTGTAGCATTTTTGAAGACAATTTGTCGAATAACTGGAAGCAAGACAACCATTTAAATTGCGAATACATGTTTGCACTATTGAGATATGAATATCATCTTAAATTCAAACCAGAATGAAATACGAAGGAAGTTTGTAAATTATTTCTAAAGAATAATGTTGTTATAATACTTGAAATATATTTTGATATACAATTTATTATTTCTACACATATGTGATTAGATGAAATTAGGTATAGTTTATTATATTAGAATATTATTTGATGTTGCAAAACGAAAGTGCTTACGAGATAAAGTTTAATGCAATTAAAAGGTAAAATTTGTTTTGAGATATTTCATATGTTTCTCAATTGTTAAGTCGGAATTTAGATGCAACTTTTAGCAAATCATTGTAATTATTTAGATTTATATAATATCAAAAATACCAAATACCATAGGAATTGTAACATCTCTGAAGCATGTTCACAAATTAGGTGATGTAGCATAACATTGTCACTTTTGTATAGAATGAGAAGCTGCACTCAAGTCAACAAAAAAATAGTACTAGAATGAAACTAAATGAAAATCGTTAAAACATACAGATATGTCCCCATGTCACCACACATAGTAGTCTGCAACAATCAACACAAATGTTTGAGTTTGAATATATTTTGTTTATGCAAACACAATAAAAATGCTAACCATTCTGTAAGGAATTGGTAGTACAAATGTTCCATCTGTTTTATTCCAAAGCAAACCTAATACCTACCCGAAATTAGTAAAATTGTTATTGTCCAAAACGATTCGAATAACAAATGAACCAGTGCGAAAGTCACATTGAGTAAATTTTACAGGAGACGCCTTTTCCCAAAAAAAGTTGAAAAATAAATTCATTTTTGCAATTATCTGCAACTCAACTGTACCAACATGTTATGACTGATGTGCCAAAAAGTATAGTGAGAAATATGCAAAGTTTCTTGTCAAATTTCAACTTTTTGAATCTATGCACATGGACCACTAGGACCAGCCTTCCCAAATCCAAAACTAAATGCACTCACGTTTTCGAGGGCACCCCTTTCAAAACGGGAGCCAGGCACAACTGTCATTTTTATTGCCTTTCTCGTACAACAAAGTTGTACCGAAAGGCTATCATTTCACTCCGAAAACGCACTTTTTATAGAAGCCTCTGAGACCCATAGTTTTATATACCAATCGACTCAGCTCGACGAACTGAGCACATGTCTGTCTGTCCGTGTGTATGTATGTGTGTATGTGTGTGTGTATGTGTGTGCACAAAATCTAAAGAAAACATTAGACAACTTTTCGTATAGTAATCCTTAACCGATTTTCTCGCAACATGTTTTATTCGACAGAGGACAAAGCCTTGTTGATCACTACTGAATTTGATAACGATCGGTCATTGCGTTTAAAATTAAAAGTTATGAAGAAAATGGTACACCGAACCATATAGGCCCCATATAAGGTTGGCGTCTTAACTAATTGCGAGAAAGGCATCACCAACGCTAGGTGGATTAATCTGGGTTTTATTTTTATTATGACTGCGTCTCAGCATGCGTGGAACAATAAAAATTACAGTTATGCGTGGCTTCCATTTTGAATGGGGTGCTCTTGAAAACGCGAGTGCATTAAAACCCTTTCTCCGCCTCTGCTGCGATGTCCTGCCGGATTCCAGTTTCGTCTCCGCTTTTTCGTAATGTGTGGTCGACCCACCTCCATTTACGTTCTCGAATCTCTGTTGTTATCGGTTTCTGATGGCATCGTCGATGAAGCTCAGCATTCGAGATCCAGTTGTGAGACCACCAGGCCTGAATTGTAAAACGTAGACATCGATGGATGAATACCCACATTAGGGAAGATCCATAAAGTACGTCACGCAAAAATTGGCGATTTTGAACCCCCCCTCCCCCTTTCGTCACACTTTTTGTATGAAATCTCTAAAATTTTGTATGAGTCGTCAATAAAGAATAAAGAATAAAGAATAAAGAATAAAGAATAAAGAATAAAGAATAAAGAATAAAGAATAAAGAATAAAGAATAAAGAATAAAGAATAAAGAATAAAGAATAAAGAATAAAGAATAAAGAATAAATAATAAAGAATAAAGAATAAAGAATAAAGAATAAAGAATAAAGAATAAAGAATAAAGAATAAAGAATAAAGAATAAAGAATAAAGAATAAAGAATAAAGAATAAAGAATAAAGAATAAAGAATAAAGAATAAAGAATAAAGAATAAAGAATAAAAGAATAAAGAATAAAGAATAAAGAATAAAGAATAAAGAATAAAGAATAAAGAATAAAGAATAAAGAATAAAGAATAAAGAATAAAGAATAAAGAATAAAGAATAAAAGAATAAAGAATAAAGAATAAAGAATAAAGAATAAAGAATAAAAGAATAAAGAATAAAGAAAAAAGAATAAAGAATAAAGAATAAAGAATAAAGAATTAAAGAATAAAGAATAAAGAATAAAGAATAAAGAATAAAGAATAAAGAATAAAGAATAAAGAATAAAGAATAAAGAATAAAGAATAAAGAATAAAGAATAAAGAATAAAGAATAAAGAATAAAGAATAAAGAATAAAGAATAAAGAATAAAGAATAAAGAATAAAGAATAAAGAATAAAGAATAAAGAATAAAGAATAAAGAATAAAGAATAAAGAAGAATAAAGAATAAAGAATAAAGAATAAAGAATAAAGAATAAAGAATAAAGAATAAAGAATAAAGAATAAAGTATAAAAGAATAAAAGAATAAAGAATAAAGAATAAAGAATAAAAGAATAAAGAATAAAGAATAAAGAATAAAGAATAAAAGAATAAAGAATAAAGAATAAAGAATAAAGAATAAAGAATAAAGAATAAAGAATAAAAGAATAAAGAATAAAGAATAAAGAATAAAGAATAAAGAATAAAGAATAAAGAATAAAAGAATAAAGAATAAAGAATAAAAGAATAAAGAATAAAGAATAAAGAATAAAGAATAAAGAATAAAGAATAAAGAATAAAGAATAAAAGAATAAAGAATAAAGAATAAAGAATAAAGAATAAAGAATAAAAGAATAAAGAATAAAGAATAAAGAATAAAGAATAAAGAATAAAGAATAAAGGCAAAGAATAAAGAATAAAAGAATAAAGAATAAAGAATAAAGAATAAAGAAGAATAAAGAATAAAAGAATAAAGAATAAAGAATAAAGAATAAAGAATAAAGAATAAAGAATAAAGAAAAGAATAATAAAGAATAAAGAATAAAGAATAAAGAATAAAGAATAAAAGAATAAAGAATAAAGAATAAAGAATAAAGAATAAAGAATAAAGAATAAAGAATAAAGAATAAAGAATAAAAGAATAAAGAATAAAGAATAAAGAATAAAAGAATAAAGAATAAAGAATAAAGAATAAAGAATAAAGAATAAAGAATAAAGAATAAAGAATAAAGAATAAAGAATAAAGAATAAAGAATAAAGAATAAAGAATAAAGAATAAAAGAATAAAGAATAAAAGAATAAAGAATAAAGAATAAAGAATAAAGAATAAAGAATAAAAGAATAAAGAATAAAGAATAAAGAATAAAGAATAAAAGAATAAAGAATAAAGAATAAAGAATAAAGAATAAAGAATAAAGAATAAAGAATAAAGAATAAAAGAATAAAGAATAAAGAATAAAGAATAAAAGAATAAAGAATAAAGAATAAAGAATAAAGAATAAAGAATAAAGAATAAAAGAATAAAGAATAAAGAATAAAGAATAAAGAATAAAAGAATAAAGAATAAAGAATAAAGAATAAAGAATAAAAGAATAAAGAATAAAGAATAAAGAATAAAGAATAAAGAATAAAGAATAAAGAATAAAGAATAAAGAATAAAGAATAAAGAATAAAGAATAAAGAATAAAGAATAAAGAATAAAGAATAAAGAATAAAGAATAAAGAATAAAGAATAAAGAATAAAGAATAAAGAATAAAGAATAAAGAATAAAGAATAAAGAATAAAGAATAAAGAATAAAGAATGAAGAATGAAGAATAAAGAATAAAGAAAAAAGAATAAAGAATAAAGAAAAAAGAATAAAGAATAAAGAATAAAGAATAAAGAATAAAGAATAAAGAATAAAGAATAAAGAATAAAGAATAAAGAATAAAGAATAAAGAATAAAGAATAAAGAATAGAGAATAAAGAATAAAGAATAAAGAATAAAGAATAAAGAATAAAGAATAAAGAATAAAGAATAAAGAATAAAGTTAGTGAAAGTGTGAGTTAGTGAAAGAACGTCTGGTGTGGTGTAAGCATGAAGTTGGAATGAAAATTTATTGGAACTGCTTATACATAGTAAACAACCAAGTTGCTAGGGCTAGCTACATACATTAGTAAACTAAAAAGGTTACTTAGTTATCTAAACACTCCTCCTTAGTTTACTATCCCTAAATACTTCCGGAAAATCTCATACTTCTGCTTCGAAAGAATCTTGGTGAAACCATCTGCTGGTTGTTAATGTGATGGGATGTAGTGTAGCTCAACATTTTCGTTTTCCAAACTGTCCTTGACAAAAAATATGCTTGGTCTTGGGGTTGAATCCATCGTTTTCAGCAATACACATCAAATTGGAATTGACCGTTATCTTCTTATCTCCTGTAGTAACTGTGTCCACCATAGAACTTCTTGTATTGTGCGAGACTTTGGAGCGAGAAAGTCCAAACTGCTGCATTGCTTCATCTAACTGCCGGTTCCATGCCCTACTTGATTGTTTTAAGCCATACAAAGCTTTCTTCAACTTACAAACTTTGGTAGGATCCTTCACATAACCTTCTGGTTGCTCCATAAAAATACTTTCTTCCTTCAAGTCTGATTGAAGAAACGCTGTAACGGCATCCATTTGTTCTATTTCAAGATCGTGCTGCACTGCGAGAGCCATCAGCTAACGAATATTTGAGTATCTCACAACCGGGGAATACCTTCTGCATAATCTATGCCAGGACGTTGTGAGCACCCGTTCACCACAAGCCTGGCCTTATAACGAGTTACGTCACCATCTGAATTTCGTTTGGTCTTGTACATATATCCATTTGTTGCGTATAGCCTTCCTTCCGTCTGGCAAGTTGGCCAGCCCCCCCGTGTTATTGCCCTTCAGTGCCTAAATTTCTTCATTCATTGCCTCAATCCAACTGTCATGATCCGCTCGATTGACTGCCTAGTGCCTCTCTATAGTTCGATGGATCATACTCATAATATTTAAGGAATCGTTCTGTAGGAAATCATCAGAGCCAGCAATAGAACTAAAACAAACATAATCGCTGTACTTATCTGGGGATCGGCGCTCCCGACCGTTGTGCCTCGACAATTGCTGATCATCAGCTAGTCTTGTTGTTTGCGGTGGGAGCGCAACATTCTAATCTGCATCAACGAACTCATCCTCACTAGAATCAGCATTTTGAAGTAAGGAATACATTTCAACGTCTTCAGTAGAAGGATTCAGATTAATGTTGCTTTGTATACTGGAAACCATTTCGTTTTGTTCAGCAATTTCAATCCACGATTTAAGCTCCATGAACTCGACTTCCTTGCTTTGCTGTTCGATACACGCCAAGGATTTTCCTTCATTGATGAACCTTACGTCACGACTTGTTATGATAGTATTAATATCTGGTTTGAAAATTCGAGAATCGTTAGATTCTTCCTGTCTGCTGTTGAACCATGTTCTTGAAGCTCGAGAATACATATTTGACGCTGCTCTTTGACATCAAGAAATACACGCAAAAACCTTGCGACTGGCATCGTCCACGAATGTAAGGAAGAACCGGATTCCACTAAGCGATGGTTCTTAGTTTGGCCCACAGAGATCCGTATGTACCAAATCCAACAACACACAACACAACAAACACAACAGCACAAGTCGAGCTGACGGTGTGCTGGAATAAAACGGATCACGAGCTTGCTTTCCTGTGCACAGGTCACACAGTCAATAACAAAATCTTTCCGAAAATCGATACCATCTGCTATGATTGTGAGTTTCGTCATGCTTTGTTGGTTCAAATGTCCTAACCTTCTATGCCAGACTTCCGTTTCGATTGTCATCAACGATGTTTCCGATTTAACGCAATTGAGTCTGTCCATCTACCTCGGTCCCCGAAGCAATTACCTCTCCATCTTCATCAAAAACTTTACAAGAATCGGCAGTGAATGTTACCGTTGATCCCTTACGGCAAATCTTACTGATCGATAGCAGGTTTGTTGCCAAATCCGGAACATGTAGAACCTCCTTGACATCGATGGGTCCTTCTTGTAGCTCAAGATTCACAATTCCTTTTGCTGAAGTCATCATACATTGATTGTTTGCAGTATCGACTGGATGAGAAAATACTTCTTGCTTTGTGAAATTATTTTCGGAGCTTGTCATGTAACTAGCAGCTGAATCGAAGTACCAATCTTCTGCACTTCCTTTACCAACAGCCAATATCGCACACAAAGCCTTGTTCTTCGGTTTTGAATAAACACTTTGCTTTTGTTTCTGATTAGATTCGGCCGTGAAATGTCCAAGCTTATTGCAAATGAAACACGTTTTGTCCTTCTTCTTGCTCGTGCCCTTGAAATGTTTGGACTTGAACTTCGTATATAATGCGCCTTCACAACCAGAACTCGACATTGGCCATTTAACATCTTGCAGAATCTTCGTTTTTGCCACATCAGCAGTCAGTGCTAGATCGGACACTTGCAATCCCATTACCATGGGATGGTAATATTCTGGAAGCCCCTTCATCAGTAATGACGCCAGCCACTGGTCATTCATTTCGAACCTTATTTCGCTCAAATCGTTGGCGGTGGACACCAAGTTGTCCACATAATCCTCCACGGAATTATAGTTCTCCAGCTTCACCGAAGTCAACCGGTCCAACAATCCAAATCTTCGTATCAGGCCATCGTCTTGAAATGCCTACCGAAATCTTTTCCATGCATCTTGAGCACTGGTTGCGGTTTGAACTAGGCTATAGTTGTTCTTATCCAACGTCAAATAAACCGTTGACAGTGTACGCTCACTTGCTTTTGGATCAACATTATGATTCTGCGCTGGCTGAACAGCCCTCCACATCCCTTCCCTTATCAATATCATTTTCATTGATAACGCCAATGACGAATAGTTTTGACGACCCTACTTTTGTATCTAACCTTTGATACTATCTGGTGGATATTTCGGTGAGCAGAAAACACGTCTAACTCAGGGCTAGGTTGATACGAAACTGACTGATCAGAGATCACTTTATTTCCGATTATAACAATTCAAGAAAAAAAATTCAAAACGACTTATCTGCTTTTGTAAACAAAGATTCAAACGACGATTTGACGAATCTGATGGCTCTCCCACGCAAACTAACACCATCAACAGGTAGCGGAAACCTTCACCTACCTATTGGTGGTGTTGGTTTGCGTGGGAGAGCTATCAGATTCGTCAAATCGTCGTTTGAATCTTTGTTTAAAAAAGCAGATAAGTCGTTTTGAAAATTTTGTCTTGAATTGTTATACAAATTTATCATTCTAAGCCACAGTATATTTACAGTACGAACTCACTAGAGCGTACACTACTCTTCCCCCTTATGTTAATTAACTATCGAATTTAGTTATTAATCATTGTCAAACTTTAATTCGAACTGACTTTCATTCAAATAATACATTTCTAATTCAATATATAATATTCGATATCAGATCAACTGAAGAAATACAAAAGAAAATTTCACGACCATAACTTAATCATAAATATACTCATTGGTTCGATTTTGCTTCCGAACTTGTTTCGATCTACGCAGTTGTTCATCCGCTAGGCCTGCTACCTGAGCACCACGTTTCTTTCGTCTGCTATTTCGATGGATTTCTACAGGGAGTTCCCCGTGTACTACCTCCTCACGCAGTTCACCCATTGGCAACCCGTTCGTATATTGTGGCGAGATGAACACATTGGAGCGCTTTGGCGAGGATGATCCTTTAACTGGTTTCAGCTGGTCGCGGTGTGCCATGATTCGAGCGTTTCCAATCATAATCTGGAAGGTATTGAATGAGAATTTTTTTAAGTAAATCGCCTTTAACCATCTCATGTGTATGTTTGGGTTATGATTCCTATACCACACCTCATCACCTTCAGTAAGTTCGTCTGAAACACTATGTTGCTTTAACGGTAGAATATTTTTTGAACTTTGTTCATCATTTGTCTGAGGTGAGGATAAGGAACATTTATAACTAAGTTTAGGGTTCAAAAGATCAATTAAAGTCTTTGGTCGATATGCAAGCATTTTTTCTGCAGGGTATTTACCGTCACTGCCAACCGTGTTACGATAACTAAATAGGAACAAATTTATTTGATCTTCAAGTCTCAACTCTGCCAACTCTGGTTCCAATAAGATTTTTTTCAAAACTTCTTTCACGGTCTTAACCGACCTCTCCGCCTGGCAATTGCTGGGTGGATGGTATGGGGGGCTTTTTAGGACAATTATTCCCTGTTTTTCTAAAAACTGCTTGAAGGTGTATGAATTGAAAGGAGGCCCTTCGTCCGACACTAAAACGTCGGGCAACCCAAAACGTGAAACAATTTCAACAAGCTTCAGCAAAACTTGACTGCAATCAGTTCCATTTCTCATCAATTCCACTTCCATCCATTTAGAGAAGCTGTCAACTAGCAATAAAAATTGTAGTGATTGAAATGGAAAAAGTCAATATGAATTCGGCTGAAAGGTTTCGTTGTAGGTATCCATTTAGATAAAATTTTGGTTTTTGGTACTATTTCCATACAACCACACGTTTCACATTTTTTTTACAAATCTCTCAATGTCAGAATTAATCCCAAACCAATAAACATAGCGTCTAGATTGCTGTTTCATTTTCACGACTCCAGAGTGATTGATGTGTAATAATGTTAGCACTTTTGCCTGTAATTGTTGAGGTATTACCACCCGGTCTTTGTATATTAAACAATCATCGCAAATTTCTAGTTCATGTTGATTTGAAAATACGTCAATAAATGGTATATCCAAACGCTTCGGCCAACCCTGCCTCATAAATTTTACAATTTTCTGGAGGAATTCATCGTTTTTCGTGTATCTAGCTACAGTTGCAAAATCAATTGGTAGCTCCTGTCCAAAATTTATATTACAAATACGATCCACATCATAATCTTTAGGAACATTTTGTACCAAAGGAAAGCGAGAACAAAAATCCGATCTAAAATATACCTTTGTAGCCTTGTCACAAATATCGAGTTTTTACCCGCTTTACCAAAAATCCCTAATAATGGCTTATGGTCGGTATAAACTGAAAAGTGTTTGCCGTACAAGTATTTATGGAACTTTTTTATGGTACACACCAACGCTAAAGCCTCCAAATGAAGTATATAGGATACGATTTTTGGGCATTATCTAAAGAAAATGATGTGAACGAAATTGGTTTCTCCACCCCGTCGACTATATGTGCTATGACTCCTCCTAACCCGTATCCTGAAGCGTCTGATACAATCACTATAGGCTTCAGAGGATCATAATACTCAAGAAAGTCTGCTTTCATCAGAGTTGATTTGCTCTCCTCAAATGCCCTTTGACATCGATCAGTCCATTCATATTTACCTCCCTTCCTCAGCAAATTATATAGACAGTGCAATTTAGCTGATAGATGTGGGATAAACTTGTTATAGTAATTAATCAATCCTAAATATGACTTCAATTCTGTAACACTTCTGGGCATTTGAGCATTTTGAATGGTTAATATTTTGTCAGGGCATGGCAAAAGACCTTTTTCTCCGATAATATGTCCCAAGTACATCAACTCTGTTACAAAAAATTTACACTTCTCCCAATTGACTTTAATGTTTGCCTTTTCAAGCCTCTCTAAAACAACAATGAGCTTCCTCCTGCAATCATCTATATCTTTTCCTGCAATTAAAACGTCATCTAAATAAACTTGCACTCCTTTAATTCCTCTCAATACTTGTTCCATAATTTGCTGGAAAATTGATGCGCTAGATGAAGCACCCTGCGGCAACCTGTTATATGTGTAGAGCCCCTTTACTGTATTTATTACCATAAATTTCTTTGATCTCTTAGACAATGCCAACTGTGTATAGGCTCCTTGTAAATCCAGAGAACAAAATATTTTGCTACCTGCCAAGTTAGCAAACAAATCTTGTGCCGTAGGGAGTGGATATGTATTTGAAATGATTTGTTTATTGATTGATACTTTGCAATCAATGACAAGTCTTATTTCGTCGTTTTTCTTAATGACTACCACTACTGGGGAAGCATTTTCCTTCTCTAATCTGTCTAGATAACTTAAAACTCTATCCCTAAGCCTGTAGGGAACGTCATATGCCTTTTTTTAAATGGGGGTATCATCTTTGAGCACAAGCTCTGCCTCATATCCGACTATTGGAGTAGAAAAGTCCTTCAAGAAAACGTTGCTGAACCTTTGCTTTATGTCTTCTATCGATCTACTAGTATTACATTGAGTCACGTTGTTTACCATTGGAGAGCTAAAAAAACATTGTCTCCAATCTGGAAAAAATCTATCAAGCTATGTTCTGCCAAATAAAGGATAAAATTTGTTTGTGCACCCCAAAACTATTATTTTCAGTTCGGCAACCACACCTTTGCATTCAACCTTAACTTTTGCTTCTCCTTCAATTTGTAATTTCGAACCATTCACCACTATTAGCTGTTTTGTGGATTTTTCTAAAGGTCTATTGAACATGGAAACATATTGTCTTTTGCTCATAAACGAGACTGCTGAGCCACAGTCAACCTCCATTGTAATCAATTTTCCGTCAATGCTTACATCTAGAAGACACGGTTCACTAATCTTGTTGATAGACGACACTAACATACACGAAAAATCACCTGCAACATCACCACCGTCGTCCTCCTCACTATCCGAGTCACGCGTCCTCATACGGTTCATCATTTCGTTTAAATGTCTATCAGCGCTAGGGCCTGGTTTGTAGGATTCCACAAGATTCACCGCATCACGCCTGAGGTTCTTGAGCCTAAAGCACTTTCTTTTTATATGCCCCTTGGCACCACAAAAGTCACAGGTAAATCCGGAATAATCTGGGCGCTTTCTAAATTGGTTTCCCTTGAATTCTGCTGTTCGAGAGTTTTCTCCCCACCTGTTACCCGAATGGTTATAAGTAGCTCGACCAGTTTCGGCCTTGTCATATGGCTTTCGTCCCAATCTACTTTTTACGGGTCCCCTTAATGATGCTATCTGCTCTGCATTTTGATTAGCTACCGCGTATGTATTGATTAGTCTATTTAAAACAATTCCTGTAGTTGGTGTGCTACTAGTAGCCACACCTAAACTACTAGCATTCGCACCCGCCATTTCCCAAGTGGTTATGATCTTTTCTGTAGTCGACAAGGTCAAGTTTTGTTCATTGAGTAGCCTTTGTTGTAAGGCTACTTCCCTGACTCCCGCCACTATACGGTCCCTAATTGCCATTTCTTTAAAATTACCAAAAGAGCAGAATTCTGCCTGCAGCTTAATGGATAAAACAAAATCTTCCAGTGATTCATCTGGTTGCTGCACACGATTATTAAACTTGAAGCGCTGAATTAAATCAGATTCCGTTTTATCTAGTCTAGTTTTTAACCTGGCAATCAGATCCGCATAAGAAATCTCGGTTACATCTGTGTTGGGGTATAACAGCTTTATTTCCTTGTATACTACTGGCCCTCCGAGTGTAATGAAGTGTGGTTTCTTTAAACTATCAGCAATACCGTTTGCTTCAAAAAAAATATTCCAAGCGGTCAACCCAATCCGCAAAAGAAGCTCCTTTACGGAATGGTTCTATTACGGTAGCCATGCCTGATTGGGCCATTGTAAAAGAAAAATCAATGTTAAGACAATAAGGTGACTGGACAATAATCCGTGCTCAATAAAAGAATAGCGATGTATAATGTACAAAATTTCACACCAATGGCCTCTTGGATAACCCGACGCCGGAATTCCAATGCGATTCCTGCCAAGTGATATACACGTGGATGACACTGCCAAGCTCAGTTATCTCAACAATAAAGAACAAAGAACAAAGAATAGAGAATGAATAATAAGGAATAAAGAGTAAAGAATAGAGAATAAAGAAAACGGAATGTGCAGAGAATAAAAAAGGAAGAAGAAAGAAGTAGGAAAAAGGACGAAAGAAGGAAGAAAGATAAAAGATTGAAGAAGGAATATAAAAGAAAAATAGGAGTTAAAAGTAAGGAAAAAATAGAAGAAGGAATGATGAAGGAAGGCAAAAATAAGGAGAAAGATATGAGAAAGAAATAAGAAAGAAGAAGGAAGAACAATAAACGAATAAGGAAAAAGGTAGAAGGAAAAAATAATAGAGAAAAAGGAACAAGATGAAAGAAGACAGAAAGGGAAAAGGTAGAAGGAAGAAAGAAGATGAAAAACAAGGAAAGGAAGAAAGAAAGAAAAGACGGAAGAATAGAAAAAAAAGAAGGAAGAAAAGCGAGAAGGAAGTGAGAAGGATAAAAGAAAAGGATAAAAAAGAAGGCAGTAATATTGGCAAGAATCAAAAACCAAATACAAGAATCAAGAACAATAAAGTGTTGTTCCTTTCTATGCTACCACCAAATTTCTTATGCTATACAGACTGAAAATGAGAATTCCATATAAAAAGTGAATGACAAGGAGTCGCAAGAAGGTGTCGGTTCATTTTGGTTTGTGCTCCTATGACCGTCAAATGTTAATTCTTCAATGGAAATCGTTTTCTCACGATTTTTCAGCCTTTCGAGCCTGAACCTTTTGTTCTTTCAGCCTTTTGTAAGATTTTTACTTTTTCCGCCTTTCGTGCTCAGCCTTATAAGTTTTCAGCGTTATGTGATTCAGCCTTATGTGGAAGTTCCATTATTTCAACTATGCCAAATAACTTTTTTGTCTAGATTTTTTTTATCAAAAGTGATCCCTTCCTTGATCTTTGAATTCTTTCAAAACATGCGTGACGTGGAAAAAAAATATGCGGTATAAAATAGATTTATTACTTTGGTATCTAAATGTTAGATGGTTTTGTTCTTTCAGAATAAATAAAACAATATGTGCTTTAGTTAAGAAGAGCATCAACCATATAATCGTTTCATTCATCATTAATTAAACGAAACCTTTCTAGAAAATACGACCAACATCAGCAAAAGTACGAACACAAATACAGAACATTATGATTGTCGATATCACAGATCCTACACTTCTCGCCGCATCTCTAAATGCCAAACAGGGCCTTGAGATCGTCGATGCTGAGTTTGCTTCCCTTTTGCTTTGTACCGGTTAACACTTCGTTGGCGATTCCTAGCTTCTTTTCCTGCAACCCTCGTATTGCTTGCTCCACCGTTTCGACGCACATGAACCTATAAGAATAACGTCAATAAAAATAAGTTTTAAAACGTTCCGAATTATGATTAGGACAACGACAGGTAGTATTTGCAATACTTATTTGGTTAAAACGTTTTCGTGTGTTTTGTGCTTTATTGAGAATGTAACAAAACTGGAAAATTGTAAAATTTACGATTTAAAAGCCAAATTGGTTTCCTTATTACTAATTTGCAATATGGGACATTTAAGTAACAACAAGCACAGCAAAATGCTCGAAACACAAAAAATCTGGACGCAATCAGCGATTACCGTAACATGGTTAAAAGCAAAACACAGGGGAAATGTAAAACCATTATAAAACGATAGACGGATAAGACATTTCATAATACACCCAGGTTTTTTTTTACACGGTTTGGTTTTAGTCGTTTAAGACCTTCAGCGTCAATGAAACAATGAGTTAACCCCACGAAAAAATTCACAAAAAATCAAAGAAAACTCAGGGAGTATTTAAAAAGCTGTGAAAATTCAGGTTAACCGAAAAATTAATGAATTCCAACCGTGTAAAAAAAACCTGAGTGTAATACAACAGCATACGTACTTCCAAATGTAGACCGTTTTCTTTTGCCCAACGCGATAGACACGATCCTGCGCTTGAGCTTCGAGCTGAGGATTCCAATGTAAATCAAGCAACAGCAGATGATTTGCGCCCACAAGATTCAATCCAACTCCGCCAGCGGTCAGCGACAGAAGCATCACCTAAAACACGAAATAAATGAAAAATTTAAATTTGTATTTTACGAGTTGTCAAAAACTTAATAAAATGTTAATTGGCCATTAAAGATAAGACAATGGACTTTATTATAAAAAGGCACAAAAATCGCGGATATAAAAAAAAATCAATCATCAAATTATTTTTTCTTTTTGCCAACGTTCTCCAACTCCATTCTAGCTTCGTGCTCCATTTCCATCTGCTTTGATCGACGACGACCGAGTGGTGTTTTACACCACCAGTACATGAATGCTTCCTCTTCCTCCTTATAAACGGGTTCCAATGCGCTTCAAAATTAATAGGAGAAAAAAATCCGATTAGACTTCTGGACTCGGGTGAATCTGCTTCGAAGCCTTCAACACCAACCCACCTTAAAGCGTTGATCAACTCCAGGTGCGTCAAGGGTTGCGTCCTCAGCTGCAGCATCCGTTTACACGTGATCACCTCTCGGATGCATTTAGCAACCGATCCGATCGTGTAACCGTCGGAGATTTTCGCCATCGCGCCTGTGTCAAACTGCCGTGGAACGCCGCTATAGTGGCTCAACATTTCCTTCCAGGCGTACGATAGCGCACCGTAATCTGGCCGAGGAATGTACACAAACCGTTGGTAAGTCTGTACCATCAACTTCATGTCCGCCTCCCAGGGACAGTTGGAAGTGCCAATCAGCATGATTCGGTCTTCCGGCTGGATGTTCTTCACCAGCTTGGGCAAATCCTTCTTCAAACGTTTTGGATCAGTGCGGTCAGTTTTCGGGACCTTCTTCATGAACGGTTTCTCGGCATCCCCGAAGTAAATTACCGATGGTTGAAGTAATCGCGAAACCTTCGATACCAAGTGCATCAACATGATCAAACCCGATTTACCCGGATACTTGCCAGCAATATTGGCCGGCGATATGTCGAACAGGACCGATCCTGTTTCCGTGCAGATTGCATGAACTAGAGATGTTTTTCCAGAACCCTTCGGACCGGCTATGAGTAGAGATTTGATACATGGTCCAAAATTGCGGATAGTTTCAGAACCCAGTGGAAGGATGCAGTACTGTTTGATGAGATGACGAACATCTCCCGGTGAAGGATTCAAAGCGCTGCGAGCAGCGTAGCTCAAATCCCCCACATAGGCATCGATTGGAGTTTCAGGAAACTTCTTGATAATACCATTCGTTAGCAACTCCTCAAACAGAGACTCCGTGGTGCGATCAGGGGTCAAATCTTTCTCACGTTTCTTCTTGCCCTTCTTGCCACTCCGACGAGCCTTCTTACTGCCCTTCTTGGTTTTCTTTCCCTTCTGGGCTCGGTCTCTATCCAGCGCAATCTGCAGTAAGTCCAATTCCTGCCGCATAATATCATCTACGATTCGCCTTAGTTCTGCCTCAACGTCGGCATACTTTTCCTCATAGATCATATCATCGTAATAGGTCTGTCGAAGGTTATGCGATTCATCCTTGCCCTTCCAAATCTCAAGGTACTCGTCAATGCCATTCTTTATCTCCGGAAGAAACGAGGATTGCATCGGTTTGAATGCTTTATCCAATCCTTCCTCGAGCGAAACCTCCCCAGGTCGCTTTTGTTGCAACTTTGGATCCTTGGAAGACTTCAATTTACTCTCCCGAGAGGACATTACGGATGACCGGCTCATCTCACTTTCTGTAGCCTGGCGGCTCAACAGATGGCGGGAACCACCGGCCTCCTCCGAGGGAAAATCCGGCAAACGACCAGTTCGCTTCTGATACTCTTTGAACCAGGTGCGGATTTCATCGGCAATGTCCTCCTTCATAGCAGCACCTTGCTTGGAGTAAATTTCCTCTTTCACGCGAACTAGCGATTTTTCGTAATCCTCTTGAAACTCCTTCTGCTGTTGGTAGCGTGCCATTTTCGCTTCCTCCAACTCATCAACCGCTGTTCGCGCTGTAGTGACCTGAGGCGGTATCATTCCGATCAGGATCATTTCTTCCATCTTTCTACGTCTCGTCTGTCGTCTTGTAGCGTAACCTCTCCAGACCTTTTGGATCTTCATCGCAGCGTTCAGACCCGTTGTCGATTTGTCTCGACTTTCCGGTTTACCTTTTTCTTTGAGTAGCTTCAACTCTTTCATGAACTGAGCTCGTAAGCGTCCTTGTCTGGCTCGTTCGTGTGTTTGAATAATCTTGATGGCATCCAGTTCTGATAGCTCTTCTTCCACGACCTCTTCATCCAATGCACCGATTCTTCTCAAAATATCATCCATGAATTTTCGCCGTTCGTTCAGCATGTCCTCTTTATCGCGACGGAAGTACCTCGGCACGTGCAGCTCCATGCTCAGTGGAGTCAGGCCAAGTTTCTCCACCACGGTGTCGTTGTAGCTGAACTCCATCATATCGATTACCACCAGATCGTGCTTCAACTCGAGGACTCGTCCCAAACAGTTGTCCAGCAGTTGACGGATCAAAATCCGCTTCTGCGGTTGCACGATTTGATCGTAGATCTCCTCCAGCTTATTGGCAATTACAATGTACCGCAGGTACAGCTCGTACACCTGGCCCTGGATTTCGGTGCGATCGTGCTGCGCTTCGATTGCCTGGTATTCGAAATCGTTGACCGCTAGCTTCTCCAGATCCTTTTGGGAGCTAGTCCACAGGCGGTTGAACGTGCGGTTGGACATTTTGCTTGGATTTATTCTCTCTCGATGTAAGAACTGTAACAGCTACCGATGAACTAAAATGAAAATTTTCCAATTGCAAATCGGGGACGTGTTTGTTCCGGGTAAACGAACTCCGACCATGCCATGGCAACGGTGGCTTGAGTTGCTGAGGCACGTGTCGCGATATATTTTTCAACCGTGGGAGAAACATCGACTCAACAAATAGCATCAGGTGGTTATTATCTATTCAGCTTGTTTAATGGATTTTTTTTTAATTAGGAGTGAGAAATGATGTTTTGTTTTACTCGCAATAGCGACGATATTTTTCTACTTGAACATAATCTGTGTCAATGCACTCCATCCATTAACATGAAACCTTTCGGACGGAAGAGGATTTAGTGTTATTGAATGAAGACTACAAATGGAAAAAAATTAAGGCAAAGGAAATTTCGCCTGAATTCTACCTCGTGTCATCACACGCACATATGCCAAGTAATCAAATATAACGACTTACCTTTGGGCCGCTACTTTCTTTATTGAAATCCGTAACGATGTCATTTCGGAACTTCACCGGCACTTTGCCGGTCAACGAAACGTATTTAACTCGCTTTTCACTCAGATGGTGTGCCACAATATCCAGCACGCTGCTCCACTGCGACACAATAACCGCTTTGTCATCACTGCAAAGATTTTTTCGTCCAACAGCTTGAGGAGCCTTGCAATCTTCGAGCTGATCCTCGAGAGATCAAAACCGGATTGGAGCGCCGCATTACTTTCGAGGAAGCCTTCGTAATCGCTGCTTCGTCTTGTGAAGTGTTTTCGTCAATCTCGAAATTAACTTCAGCTGCATTTCCAACTTCACCATCCGGTGCTCCCGTTATCTTGAGCTTATTCAGCTGAGCCAACAAATCCAGTTCTTCCGATTGTTCTTCCTCGACAGCACTGATATCGAAGTTTCCGTCGTCATCTTCAAGCATCTGATGGATCAGCCCTGGATGGCAGCATATTTGTCGAAGCCGAAGCAATAACACCAAAATTTGAAACTGTTTTACTTCTTCTTTGGCATGCATCTGCTTCAGTTTCTGATGCACACGATCGAAGGCCATGTTCGGAAGATTTTTTTGGGCAAAACTTGGTGCGTTTCGATAACCCCCGGTCATATAAGTGTCATGTTCCTTCTCAGCACGTTGATGTAGAAATTGACCGAAAAGAGTGCGCGAGTACAAAAGTAGCTTTTGATAGACGTTCATCTCATCTTTTTCCAATGTAACCTCAACCAGTTCGATGTTTTCTGCGGGAGACACTGCAGTGAACCTTTTCTTGAAGTTGTACTTTAGTTCGTCGAAGCATCAGCGATTTCATGATCGTCTGCAATCTGGCCATTCCGCCGGAAGTTTTGTTATCGATCCATTTCTTCCAATGTGTCAAGTCATCAAAAGGGGTACAGTGTAGGAATTTCATTAAGGCATACATATCCATTTCCTTGTTCTGAATCGGAGTGCCTGTGAGGACCCATCGGAAACGGCCCTTCAATCGACAACAAGCCTCCGACATGGCGCTTTTATGATTACGAATCATATGCGCCTCGTCCAGTATAATTCTTTCCCAGTTGACTCCAAAAACGCCGTTTCGATCCGATTTAGCCTCACGGGATACGATGTTGTACGTTGTGATGAGCACATCATACTTTGCCAAGTGCCTTGGTTTCATATCTCTGTTCGTTCCATGATAAACGTTAACGGCCATGCTGTTCCTCGCCACTCGGTTTGTGATTTCTCCTTCCCACTGCCGCATCAACGAAGCGGGACATACTATCAGAGTCCCCCCGGCGAAGTAATCCTTTCTTCCCTTCGCTTTCCAACCGGAGTTCTCTTCTTCTTCCTCTTCATCGCTCGATTCTTCTTCCTCATCTGGGTTTTCGATCTCTGCCTTTTTCAGTATCAAAGAAATCATGCTAAGCGTCTTGCCAAGGCCCATATCGTCAGCCAGAATACCACCTCTGGGTTTTTGGTTCTCCCGCCACATCATCCAAGCTAGCGCATGGCGTTGATGGGTCATCAGCTCGATCCGCAGAAGCTTCGGTGCGTCGGCCAACGTATCTTCGCTGGGACATGCTTCGATCGATTTGTGCAACGAGGCCAAACGATCCAATGTGAGCGTTTTCTGCGTTTCAAAAGTTGCTATGCCCTGCTTTCCCGTGTGCTTTGGTTGAATCTTATCGGCTTCGTTTTTTTAATGTCGTCCCACGATATGTTAACTATCTGGTCGTTAACATTCGACTTTTTATCACCGCCAATAGATTGTACGCTGGCATTGTTACTAAAATAAACAAAATTTATCAATAAGAATGTATCTCGTTTTTGCATAATGTTACATGTTAATAAGATAATAAGAGAATGGAAATTCGTTTTAGACAATTTTGAAACCACTCAAGTTTTGCGTCGGTCCTGCAACCAAACTATTATGATCAGAAAATAATGAAATCATAAATTTTCAATAAATGATTTTCTTGCATGAAACAAGCATTGCTGGCAAAAGGAGTTGAACTGATTCCTTGACAAAATATTGAGTCATTTGCTATTTTCAACAATAAATTCGCAACCAAGTGTCTAGTGTTATAGTTTTCTGCGTCTACTGTTCGCGCAATAACGAATTTCCATTGTATGTACCACTATCTTATATAAGAATCAATTAAAAAAGGCACCTTGCAGTAGAAGTGTTGGCACTGCCTAAAACTATCCTTCCACTGGCATCGATAGAACTTTCAAAACTCTTTTGAATTTCATCTCGGATCCCTCGCATATCGTGCACCTCCATGCCAGCAATCTCCTTCTTAAGATGCGAAATTTCTTTCTCCAGATTCTCGGTGGCCTTCTTCAGCCCAACGCCTTTGTCCGGCAGATTTATGTTCATCTTGAAAAGATTTCCCATTTTCTCGTGCTTCTTCTGTAGATCTGCTAGCTCACGTACTTTGCCTTCGTAAAACTTTTGTGATACACGCTGCTTCTCCAGAGCGGACTTGATCGTGGGTTGCACCAGAGGCTTGATTTTGGCTGGCTTATCATCATCGCTCGACAGCGATAAAATTTCATCGGACTTTTCCAATATGGCAATGGAAGATGCGTCACTTTCGCTTCGAGAAACGCCGTCCTCCGTGTTGGGTTCCAACACCGTCGAGGAGAGCTTAGTTTCAATGGACATTCTTACATCGCGAGACAAACGATCTTTGCCCGGTGATTCCCGACGATCCTTATGGTTGGTCGAGCCATTATGGGCGCTTCCTTCCGCATCAAAACTACGCAGCGGAAGACTATCGTCGAAAGAATCGTTATTTTGTCCCACGTCCTCACCTTCATCGTCCGATAGCAGAACGTTTCGTTTGATTTTTCGCCCAACAATTATCTCATCATCATCATCATCGGTTTCGTTTAAATCGGGTGGCGGAATACCGGATATGCTTAAACGTGTGGCCGGAGAAAGAGCCCGGCTCTCGTTCAATCTTTCCTCTTCACTCGTATCCCCATCGCTTGCAATGGACACCTCGGTTCCTTCTTCGTGTTCGCTTTCGCTTGAGCTCATATCAGAACTGGTCTGACGCGGATGGAACGACATACGGCGACTTTGTCGTTTCTTCATCCGTTCCCGGATGGCTTTCTCCTCCTCGTCTTCCTCATCTTCGGTTTCCGTTTCCGCTGAAGCCAAAAGAAAAACACATAATTTTTAAACGATTTGCACATGAAGGTATGGGAAAGTTTTCTAACAGCCCAGCCGTACTCACTTTCTTCAATCAAAATCGATTCCTGCGGCTCCTGGTGGCTGCTGGACGACAGATAATCTGAAATTAGAAGATCAATAATATACGAAAGATACGAAAAAAAAAAATCGTTAGCCTACCGGTTCCGTCTGACGAGTTGTCTGCGAAAATATCATCGGACTCCGACATTTTTGATTGGTAATTAGCCAATAAAAACAACACAGAACGCACAAAAATAAAGTAATTTTAAGGAAAATATCAACTTTTTGGAATGTGAAATCAAGTAAATCAATGGACGTATGACCGATGGAGAAACGAGCGCAACTTTTGAATTTTTGTTTATACCGACAAATAATGCCATCACTATGCCGACTGCAGTGACAGACAAATCTTGATGAAAGCATTGGGCGATTGTATTTATACGAATAAGTAAATCGACATTGTTGTTTCATAAAGGCGAAAGTCGCAAACGTAAACATTGACTTCTTCTGCTGATTTCAGGAAGATTAGATACTTCTGGCGGTATTTTCTACTTCCGTTCGACAGAAGGCGCGGAGCGCCACCAGTTATGAGTAGTTGCTGCCTGGGAGCGGTCCTAGTTGTTGAGGAATTTGCAGGAAAAGGCATTGTTTACGTTTGCGACATTCGCCCTTATGAAACAACTGTGTCGAAATAATTGACTACAAATTAATCTAGAAACCCGGATAAAACAGTAACATAGGCTCAATAGTGTAAATAATTGGATTACCATATGCTCTACGGTATACAATAGGTAACTATTGTATACCGTAGAGCATATAACTGCATATCATTTAACCGCAATGCCTTTTAACTGCAATTCGATAGTTGCAACAGTTTTGCAGTTATCGGACCGTTAAACCATAGATATAATTAAACTTCAAACTGATGTCAGACTCAAAGACAGCTGCATTGCGCTGCACATTTAGATGCACTTTTATTGCATCTGACGTCGATTGCCAACCGTTTGACGTCTAGAATGCGTTGCAGTTATCGAACGACATACGATAACTGAAAAGTAAACACTTTGCAGTTATCGAATGGCTACTGTACTTGCAATTGTTTTTGGATCATTTTAGTACATAAGTTTTAATTATTGATAACTGATGAAAACTTTATTCAAAATGCTAAACAATATTTACCCCATTGCGAAAAAATGCATTATTTTTCTCTAAATTTCATTGTTGAACGTTAAAGCCGTCAATTAAGAAATTCAATATCGTATTGTTTTACTACAGTCAAACCTCCATGAGTCGATATTGAAGGGACCATCGACCATCGAAATATCGAGATGTAGAAAAGAAAATCCTTGGGAAGTTGTTTGAAGGGACCATCTTAGTAGTCCATAAAATATTTTTTAATATGGCATAATTTGCTTCCATGAGTCGATATCGAGTCATAGAACATCGACTCATGGAGGTTTTACTGTATAAAAATACAATTAAATCTAATGTAACTCGAACGGTTTTCTTCGGATATTTCAACAATATAATTACGATACACTCTATTGTTTGACAAAAAAAGTGTATGAAAAAATCTCAGATTTTGTATAGCTACGATACTTAACAACCCGTACGTTCTAATGCGAAAACTTCATTTACAATTAATTGAATGATTCATAACAATTCATTCTTATGTATTTCTATTTTTTCATCTACAGTATAATCTAAGGTCAAGTTATTGTTTTTGATAGTAATGTTACAATAAGTTGTATTGTTTTTCTATAATATTTTTTATTCGGGAAACCAGCACTTTTTTTATTGTTTGTCTTAAATAAATTCAGAAAATACTTAGCGGCGTCAAAAATATGGATTTTGGGAAAGTTGACCTTATAAATAAAATTAAGAATCGATTGAGCGAATTAATTTTTTTTTTACGATGTCAATTGGTGAGAAACCGAAACCCAATTAAAATTCAGTCAAACGTCAAAATGTGATGTCAAACACGCGCTGATATTTCATTTTCGTTTTTGGCGGGATCAATGCATGTTTGCGCGTAAGATTTTCCTTTGTTCAATAGAAGCATAAAGTACTGTATAGAACGCTGGGCTGCAGCTATTTTTTTATTCGGGCAACTTTGCAATTGTCAAAACACCTCACGGTCTGTTCAAATATTACGTAACGCGAAAAACGTTGTTTTTAAGAACCGTTTGAATCCTTACGTCAAACAAGACCGAAAATGTCGAGGAAGCATTTTTCATCTATTTTCAAATATCAAATTAAACAATGTTCCTTTCAATTTTTGAGTCAAAAGAAAAACTGACGCGTTCAGGATGATTAACTTCATCGTTCCCTGAAATAAAATCGAATATCGATTCTTCATTTTAGGACCCAATTGTTACGCGTAACAATTTCTCGAAGGACCCCCACCCACTAGGGGCAGTAGGGGCAATATGAACATACGGGGCAATATGAGCCACCCTCATTTTGAGCTTATTGACAAGTTTTATCATGTAAAAGTTATATGATCTTTAAGAGGATGCTCCACATATGCATCAACGTGAAAACCGCATTAAAATTCAATTCACACATGAAAATACACTTGAAAATGTAAATTTTTGCTGCATAGGTAAAATTATTATAAGATTTCAAGTTTATAAATAAGGTTTTGACGCAAAACTGATTAAAATACAGGTCAAAAATACACCACAATCAAAAGATATATTAAAATTGAATATTGTGCACACATGATTGTATTGATACAAATCTGAATTTATCATAAAACTTTTTTTTCCAAAACCGGTCTCTATGGGGCAATATGGGCATACCTGCACAGAGCAAGATATCAGGCCTTAAAATGCGAACAAGTTTAAATTTCAGTAGTCAAATACAAGAATATTATCATATATGTAAGATTCATTACGGAAAAAATACAACAGCGCATTACTGCGATTGAAACAGAAAAAATTATCATTGACCAATTGAAATGTGGCTGTTCAAACGGTGAAGAGTGACAAATCGGTTCAGTCCGCTGTTGTGCGGTTATTTAATTTTATTTGGTATGGAATACTCACAACTGTTGTAGGAATATCATATTCTTCCATATTACGATACTTTTTTCGCCTGAATAAAGGTTTTGGATGGGTGGCCCATACTGCCCCAAATGGTGGCTCATATTGCCCCGTATAGTCGGGAATACACATTGAAATCAATACATTTTCAAAAGTGCATTCCAACAATTCCCAAACGCATTTTTCGTCATTCATCGACGTAATATGAAAGGTAACATTCTCTAGTATAAGTCAACTACATTCAAACGATGTTCTTTTGAGTTTTTCGGCGCTTTTCGGAACGATTTCCTTAGGTGGCCCATATTGCCCCGATCACCCCTATCCAGTTTTCCGCGAGCGGTAATGGCCGCCAGCTTGCCTGCGGGTCAGTCTCTGATTTGACGTTTCTGGAGGTCATCTGCACCCACCGCTCCGAGCATTTTGACCAATGTTGCATATAAGAAGGTGCTGATTCGGCGAATTCAAGCCTTCTTATATACCACATTGATCAAAATGCTCGAATCGTGGGTGCAGTTGACCTCCAGAAACGTCAAATCAGAGACTAACCCGCAGGCAAGCTGGCGGCCATTACCGCTCGCGGAAAACTGGATATTTTTCGTAACAAATCGTAACGAAATAAAACAAACCCCCACCCCCTATAGCGTTACGAAATATTTGAACAGACCCCTCAATTAGCGAACGATCTCTGATTTATCATATTGTATTTTTCGAGTATTTTTCCAACTGTCACTCTGAATTTAATCTGATTTTCAATATTACAGTATACCCCCGCTGATCCGACAAATGTAAGGCCGGACTATCGAGGTTTCTCTCGTTAATCCGACTGTCAAATCCATACAAATGAACCAAAACAGAATCAAAGCACAAATCTGAACTGACAGAATAATCTGTTTAAATGGGTGGATTTTGCGCCAATTTTCTCGCGAGCAAAGTTTAACTATCGAACTGTCAATTCTAACTATGCTCCGGAGAAGGGTTATTTTTAACCACGAAGAAATAACCATTGAACTGTCAAATTTTAACTAAAAGTTAAACGAATCGGTGGAATGGTTCATAGCCTCACACCGACTTTTGATTATTGAAACTTCGATATTCAGCGTTTTAAAAGTGCATGGTTTTGAATAATTTTCTAATTCCTGTACCTCATACCTCCATAGGGCACTGCACGGACTGCATTGTCTCTTTCTCGCTGCAGAGAAATTAGAAAACAACAAGGCCAGTAAACGACAAAATTTATGAAAAACGAAAGAGAAAGAGATGTTTCCGTGCAGTGCCCTATACAGAGATGAGATTGACTGAGATTGATACAGACTTATAAAAATTTTATCTGGCATCCCTGAGCCAAGCTGCATTAAATTCAAGACAAAATTTTCAAAACGACTTATCTGCTTTTGTAAACAAAAATTCAAACGACGATTTGACGAATCTGATAGCTCTCCCACGCAAACCAACACCATCAACGGGTAGCGGAAACCTTCACCTACTTATTGATGGTGTTAGTTTGCGTGGGAGAGCTATCAGATTAGTCAAATCGTCGTTTGAATCTTTGTTTACAAAAGCAGATAAGTCGTTTTGAAAATTTTGTCTTGAAATAATAATTTATTTGAGCGTGCAAGTCGGCATTCAATTTAATTATGTCTGGCAACACTGACTATTTTGACGGTTTTGACAGTCTGGATTATTATAGCAAACATTATAGCGAAAAATATTGTGAATCAACAAAAGATTTTGTGAAATTTGTGAATAATATTCGATTATTACGAAATTACTCAAATTACGCTTCATAGTACGGTTTTTAAATGCCGTCAATGTTTAAATCCATACTGTGCATACTATGCTAAGGTGGAAAACCTGCTACAAAAATGAAGTTTCAGTTCCTAATGATGATTCAATCCGTGCCCTGGCTTTTGGTCTTCGTATGCTCCAGTCAGCTGGCTAGGGCAGGGGACATAGTGGACATTACGGACACCGTCTTCGGTTCGATGACCGACACAATTCCCGTGGCGTACGGGGATTTCAATTCCGACGAACTGTTCGACATGTTTGTGCTGCGAAACAATTTCCGGACGATCCAGATCCTGTTTGGCAGTGACGATAAACCGCTACTCCAGCCCGGGCCAAAGTGCGATTACACAAACTTTCACATCACCAGCGTCGTTCCGGGCGATTTCGATGGGGACGCTTACATGGATGTGATGTTTACTGTACAAGGGGAAGGGGACAATCAGTCGGTCTATATAAACTGGGGCGGATCGGAATATATGAACTGCACCAGGGAGGATGAGGAACCGCTAATAGTTATGAAGGGGCAACCGTTGGCGCTGGATTACGATAAGGACTTTATCATTGATTTGTTTGGAATGGACACGAAAGGCGTGCGGAAGTTCTGGATTTTCAAGAAGCCCAAAGATGGTAAGGATGGCAAGCAAATATAGTTTGAAACATAAATCAATTTTGATTTCCCTAATTTTTTTTAAATGAATGCACAAAATTAAACGTATTTTTTTCTCTAAAGGCACCAAATTAAATTATCTTTTTATCTACAGGAAAAAGGAGATTACCAGATACTTTCCCAATGGATGGGAGACATGGTACCCCACTGAAAGTTCCTCATTCTCATGCCATCGTTGATCTCGACAAGGATTTCACGGCGGATTTAATTCTCACAACCGAACAAGGTTATGAGGTGTGGAAGGGAACGGATACAGAGAAAGAGTTCTTCTATCTTCATAAATTAGACTTCCCTGTCGGAAATTATGATGCACACATTGGCCAGTCGATATTTTTAGACGCAGAACTGGATGGCAATTTGCTGCAGATTGTTCCTATATGCTTCAACAAGAATTGCATGAATTCTAGCATTTTAGTCTACCACGGGAATCATTTTCATGATCTGCAGATTGATTTTAAGGATGATCATAATGACGTTTGGGGCTTTGTTGTTCCGGATAGGACGAATTGGGCGAACCAGGTGATAACGCTCCGAGGAGGAGATTTCAATTTAGACGGATATCCGGACCTTCTGGCGACTCTGTCCAAATCGTCCGGTCAGTTTCAAACATTTCTGCTGGAGAATGTACCTTGCGAAAAGTTGGCTTGCAATCACATGAAGCGAACTTTCGTTGTACGTTGGAAGGCTCTGGCTCCCTTCACGAACGGAACAATAATGGGTTCGTTCTATGATTTCTACAATAATGGAATTTTGGACGTCATTTTTGTGGAAAATGTGGGCAACACTACTCGTCCCGTTGCGTTTCGGAACTCTCTCGATTACGATGCCAACTTCGTGAAGGTGATCGTTTTGACCGGTTTGACGAATCAGCGAGGGCCAAAAAAACTCACACCCCTGGGACGGAAAAAACGAACCTACGGTAAGAGGGATTCTGGACAGCATCCGGTAAAACAAAATATTGACGTAATCGAAATAATCGCGAGCTTATTTTCAGGCACAAACCTCCCCGGTCCGCGTATTGAATACAACACAACAACCCAGGATGGCGATCCGCAGCATGGTGCGTCGGCGCAGCTCCCGCAATCCGCCTACTTTTCGCTCCACTTGCCCTACACAACGTTCGGTTTGGGTCGCACTCCGAATTTTGTCGACTCGCTGACCGTCGGCCTATCCAACCATTCCCGCACTTGGACGCAACTGATCCCAAACTCGCAGATGATTGTAGTCCCTTACCCGATTGACGAAACCGACAAGTGGAAGGCGCAGCTGTTTGTCACCCCTAGCAAGCTGATTCTGATGAGTGTCGTTGCGTTGGGTGGCATCTGTCTGGTCATTCTGTTGCTGATTCTGATACTGTACGGCAAGGAGAAGCGAGAGGATCGAATCCAGCGGTCCCTCGAAGCGCACCGATTCCACTTCGATGCGATGTAAAGCAGCGTTCAACACGAGATGCGAGAGAAGGTACTTGTTCTGCGATATTTATTTCTACGTTTTGTTTAGGACTTGTGTTTTTTATTCTTGAAAATGTATTTAAACCCTTTTCGAATAATTTATTATTACCTACGGCACTGAGTAATATAATGAAGGTACATTTTGTTAGCGGTACTACTACTGATAATCCTAATAACACAAATCCGCATCAATCTTGTTTATGGAAATAAGAATGATGAGAAAGCCATTTTGATTTGGTACTGCAAGCAAACTGTCGTATTCGATTGTGAAACAATATTACTCTATTGGAAAAAGAATTTTCGCTTCATGCACGTTCCTGCGGGGTTTACGGTTTGGTACGGATGAGTTTGACAAAAAAGTGTCTCTTCTATTGGTTTGTGAGACTATGACGAAAAAATGCCGGCCTCAACCCTAGTCGATTATATTTTCAGCAAAAGATTAAAACGAAGGGGGAGAAGAGCCGATCAGTTACCATGTCGTTGTTACCCCAGACAAGATCAGTTCTCCGTTTCGTTTATCTTTGAAAGCATCTATAATTCGAATAGTTGGATCCATCTACTCCAAGCCATTCCACCAACAGTAACGCTGAAGGAATTCTCAAGGCCAGTTATACCGCATGCGCGCAGCTCATTTTCAGGCAAGGCATTTAGAAAGCCTGTCAACACGATTTAGTCGCAAAGAAGCAGCGATGTGACGATGGAAAAGGCGACGAGGGGACAAGAACTACTATCAATAAATAGCTCTTACATCATCAGCCTAGCTTCGTTTAGCATCGGAACCATCACGAACTATCATCACACGCAGACAAATATAGCTTCGTTGAAACTAAAATTACAATGAGTAGAGCTTGAGCTTGAGCTTGAGCTTGATTGACTGCTCGTAGTTGCTACTCCATTATGACCAGATCAGCTGTTCTTGCACAGGGAACCAACAGATGTTTGCTTGGGACTAGCACACATCTTCAATGTACAAGTACTGGTGATCTCATTTGTTAGGTCATACTGGCGCCTGCCACGTCAGAATGCGAGTCAATGTAGGGAAGGGGGAGGAAATGATGATGCAATCACTCGCCCACTGCAAGCCGAATATACCTCTGCACTTGCCACGAGTTCATGCGGAATTTGTTGGAATTTCTGGGTTAGGTTGAGAGGCAGAGGTTCGTCTTGGTTAACGAGCTGCCAATGTGATAGATAGGAGAAGGTAACTGATGGAATTTCTAATTGGATGTAGGAAACGAGCTCTATAGTTCATTTCCAATTCTAGCAGATTACTGTTAGAATACTCAAGTTGAAGGTATAGGAATAAAAATGGAAACGGTATGAAAGTCCATTTCCAGTTCTAGCGATTGCTAGAACATGAGAAATATAGAGGAAGATACAAAGTAGGAGAATGGAACGGACCTGGGATTGAACCCACGACCTCCTGCGTATGAGGCAGAAGCAGTAGCCATATGACTACCAAGCCCGCTTCCCGAAACTAAAATTACAATGAGTAGAATCAACAAACTGTTAATGCATAAAACTAATAAAAATATTTCTTTACATTTATTCACCAAACTTGTTGAATCAACAAAATTTGAAATCGAAAACAAAATTTGCTATCCGTCGCTATTCCTATTTTCGACTAAGGTTGATTCAAATAACGGGTAAAGGCACGGCAAATGCTGGGTAAAGCGTACCATTGGTACTTCGCGTACCTGAAGGAATAAAATAGACCCCATCTCGCGGTCCTTAGCCTCTTACCCAGCAACTCCTATCCCTACCTCCCCGCGGTGCTGGCCGGGATACGAGCAACCCTAGGGAAGATCGGGTAACCAACCCCGGTGGGAACTATGGTCGTATGCTGACAGGGAAGGGGGGGTTTGCTCCTCTCCGGAGGTGCAAATCTTATTGAGCGTCTGTTCTCCATGTCAGGATCGGCTCACAACAGCGTCTGTTCTCCATGTTAGGGGCGGCTGGATCATCGTCCGAGTGCCAGCGAGGGACTCTAAGTGAAACTGTGCACCATGGTCCACCGGAAATAATGAGGAATGGTCCGCCGGAAATGTAGGGGTTTGGTGTCAGGCCCTGCAAGCCAGCCTTTAAAAAATCATAAGCAACGAACAATCAACAAGAGAGTACGGACCGGAACCATCGGCGAAGACCACTGCGACGAAAAGGGACTAGCGATTGGAAACTCGGTTCGTGGAACTGCAAATCTCTCAACTTCATCTGGAACACACGCATACTCGCCGATGTGCTCAAGGACCGTGGATTCGGCATCGTAGCGCTGCAGGAGATTTGTTGGAAGGGATCGATGGTGCGAACGTTTGGAGGTAATCATACCATCTATCAGAGCTGCGGCAACACACACGAGCTGGGAATAGCTTTCATAGTGATGGGCGATATGCAAAGGCGCGTGATCGGGTGGTGGCCGATCAATGAAAGAATGTACAGATTGAGGATCGAAGGCCGGTTCTTCAAATTCAGCATAATCAACGTCCATAGCCCACACTCCGGAAGCACTGATGATGATAAAGACGCATTCTACGCGCAGCTGGAACGTGAGTACGACAGCTGCCCAAGCCACGACGTCAAAATCATCATAGGAGATTTGAACGCTAAGGAGGAGTTTAGACCGACTATTGGAAAGTTCACCGCTCACCGGTTGACAAACAAAAACGGCCTACGATTAATTGATTTCGCCGCCTCCAAGAATATGGCCATTCGCAGCACCTACTTCCAACACAACCTCCCTTATCGGTACACCTGGAGATCACCACTGCAGACAGAATCAGAAATCGACCACGTTCTGATTGATGGACGGCACTTCTCCGACATTATCGACGTCAGGACATACCGTGGCGCTTACATCTACTCTGACCACTATCTGGTGATGGTTAAACTGCGCCCAAAACTATCCGTCATCAACAATGTTCGGTACCGACGACCGCCGCGGTACGACCTAGAGCGACTGAAGCAACCTGATATCGCCACTGCATACGCGCAGCATCTCCCTGGAATACATCTGGAATACAGTCAAAGCAGTCATTAACGACGCAGGGGAGAACAACGTCGGGTATACGGGTCGAAGTAGACGGAACGATTTGTTCGACGAAGAGTGCAGACAGATTCTGGAGGAGAAGGACGCAGCGCGGGCGGTCGCGCTGCAGCAACGTACCCGGCAGAACCTGGAACGTTATAGATGGAAGCGGAGACAGCAGACCCGCCTTTTCAGGAGAAGAAACGCCGCCTGGAAGAAGCGGAGTGCAAGGAGATGGGACAGCTGTGCCGTTCTCAAGAAACACGCAAGTTCTATCAGAAGCTCAACGCATCCCGCAAAGGCTTCGTGCCGCGAGCCGAAATGTGCCGGGATAAGGATGGGAGCATCTTGACGGACGAACGTGTGGTGATCGAAAAGTGGAAGCAGCACTACGAGGAACATTTGAATGGCGCTGAGAGTACAGGCAGTGAAAGTCAAGGCAGCGGAGGAGATGACTAGTTCAGCGGACGATGGAAGCCAACCAGCCCCCACCTTGAGGGAAGTTAAGGATGCCATCCAACAGCTATAGACCAATAAAGCAGCTGGTAAGGATGGTATCGGTGCTGAGCTCATCAAGATGGGCCCGGAAAAGCTAGCAACTTGTCTGCACAAATTGATAGTCAGAATCTGGGAAACTGAACAGCTACCGGAGGAGTGGAAAAAAGGGGTTATATGCCCCATCTATAAGAAAGGCGACAAGCTGGAGTGTGAGAACGAGCGATCACCAACCTTAATGCCGCCTACAAAGTGATATCCCAGATCATCTTCCGTCGTCTGTCACCATTAGTGAATGAGTTCGTGGGAAGCCGGCTTCGTTGACGGCCACTCGACAACGGACCAGATCTTTACTGTACGGCAAATCCTTTAAAAATGCCGTGAATACCAGGTCCCAACATGACATGGACATTGTCGGCCGAACATTTGCAAAGGTGGCAGAACGGTACACCCGCCTGAAACAGGGTGGCCAGTAGATTTTGAATTTCAAATTCCCGGTTATTTCCCGGTTTTCTCCCGGTATTTTGGGAAATTTCCCGATACAAAAAAAAATATAACTGTTAGAGAAAAATTCAAATAACCCACGGATTTTTAAATATTAAAAATAGAAAATAATTTCCATATAAACAATTATACTGCAACTGCCAATTTAAATGTAGAAGAGTGATTTTTGCTGGCCTAAATAATACTATTTTTTTAGCTTTATTATTCAAATAAGTATGAGCTCATGACAAATTATTTAGACATTGCGATTCTGCAGAAAAATATCGCGGTTGAATTTTTTCATAGATAATTTGAAAAAACTCAAAACTTAGAACGCATGCTCAATTTAAGGGTATACGGGAAGCACGAACAATCTGTTAGATTACACCACCTGCCGATAGAGTACGTCCCATCATTAACGACAACTTCACTTGACGCTGCGAGAGAAATCAACCGTGTACCTTTTTCGCCTTTATAAATGTATTTCCGTTTCCTTTTTCATTCATTCGCGACTTTGTACAAAAACGAACTATAGATCATAATAAATACGCTCTTAGTGAATTCTCGTTTTTTATTAACTTACTGTCCGATTTTGCCCAACAGGTTATGGGCCCAGCGTCGCGAGTGCACGTATGAGTATCGCGGACGGTTTGGAGTAGTAATCGGGTTGAAGTGTATCGCGAAAAATTGTTTCTTCGGCGTGTCATCGTTTTTTCATTGCAAAGCAACATGGCGGCGAACATGAGCTTGGGCGTAGATAAGTTGAACGACTTTAACTACGAGCTCTGGAAGTTCCGCATGGAGCTTGTCCTGCTGAAAGAAGGATTGAAAAATGTAATCGATTAACTTCCGCCGCAAGTGCCAACTTCCTCTTAGCAGTATAAGGATGGCAAGGCTCGTGCTCTAATCGGACTATCAATTGATGACAGCCAAACATGCCATGTTTTACATGCTTCAACAGGGTGTCTACTACCTGGAAAAACCTGGAATTATCAGGGAATTTCTCCCCACCTGGAAAATACCTGGAATTATCAGGGAATTCCTGACATAATCAGGGAAATTTCAATACACGGTGATAATGAGTGAAATTCTTTCAAAAGATGAAAAAATCCTTAAAAATATTTGAATATATATAGCAATCAAATCTACCGACAGGTACAAACGCGGTTGTTGAATAAAGATCAAGGAAATGGTAGCTCCTGGCTCTTCAAGTTTATACCTAAGCATTAAGCGCAACATGCAAGTAGAAGTAAGCACCGTACGAAATGTAACTAGATAAGTACCTAGATAAATTATTATACCTACGCATAGTATAAATAGTGTAAGCTGCGATAATTTTCTTCAAGTCGAGTCAAGTACGAGACACTGAAGACGGCCTTACTGTTGAGGTCGAAATACGTATCTGTCAAGATACAATTAAGTGGTGGAATTCAATGGGATGGTATAAACTCGTCTTAGGACAAGTGAATCAAATCTATTGAAAATGTAGTGAACGTTAATGGATTGTTGCTACGCAAAAAACATTTTGCCATCTTCAAAAGAATTCCTGGAGAATTTCCGAAGCCATTCTTGGAGAAATCTAGGAATTCGGAAGATCAATTAGAGATTGCTTTGTAAATTCTTTTTAGTATTCTCTCGGAAATTCTTTAGGTATATATTAAAAAATACTTAATTAGTAAGGATTTTTCAAAGAAATTCCTAAAGGAACTTTCGAAGGAATTCCGGGATCAGTTTTCCGAGGATTTTTTCAAAGAAATCACTAAAAGAGTGTCCATAAGAAAGATTAGCAATTGTGCAAATTATTTCTGGAGGAATGTCCAAGATAAAAACCGAAAAGAATTCCCGAAGTAATTTCAAAACGAATTTCCAGACGATTTTTCGTATGGTTTCTTTAAGAAATTCACGATTTGTAAAGTGATTTGTGAAGGATTTTTCTAAAAGAATTCTTGAAAAAATAGCCGAAGGAATCCCGAATAACCATGGAGCACCTAAGCGACTTCGAATTGGCTGATGACGTTGCCCTCCTCGTGCAACGGCGCTCTGATGTGCAGAGTAAGCTCAACGACCTTGCCGAGCGCTCCTCTTCGGCAGGTTTAGTCATCAACGTCAACAAAACCAAATCGTTAAATGTAAACACTCCTTCCAGTTTCACTCAGAATGTTGAAAGCTTCCAATATCCTGGTAGCCAAATGACGTCAGACGACGGTACCAAGATCGGCATAGGCGCACGGATCAAAAAATCAAGGGCTGAATATCTGAAGAAATCTGCAAAGTATTTTATAAAGGTATTTCCGAAGGATTTTCACAAGACATTTTCGAACAAACACCTAAAGTAATTAAAAAAAATGTGGTGGGAATCGCCAAATGCATCTCTAAAGGAATTTCCGGAACAATTCCTTGAGATTTCTAAAGTTTTTGCAAAGAAATTTTCAAATTAAATCCTGGAGAAAGTTCTGAAGCAATTCTTAAAACCCGTATGATTTTTCGATGGAATCTAAGGAGAAATTTTCAAAGGAATACCTGAAGGAATGTCCTATGTGATTCCTGAAGGAGTTTTGATTAAATGACTGAAGCAATTTCTGGGTAAACTTGCGAAGGAATTCCTGGAGGAATTTCTTAAGTAATTTACAACATTGTTTTTGTAGGGCCACCAAAAATTTTTTTAAAAACAAATTTTTTGCAATATTTACTTTTTTTTAATTGATTATATTGCTGCTAAGCCTAAATATGGCACGTTTGTTTTTACCTGGAAATTAATGTAAAACACCTGGAAAAATCAGGGAATTTTGTTTTTACATATGAGTAGACACCCTGACATGCTTCAACTGCACATGAAATGTGGCTGTCATTGAAAAATTATCATGCTCGATCATCGCTTGCTACAAAAACACACGTTCTGCGAAAATTATTTCGGATGCATTTACCGGATAATGGGAGCATGGCGGATCACTTGGCTAAAATTACTCAGCTGGCAAACAGATTGTCCAATATGGGAGATCCCCTGAAAGATTATTGGCTGGTAGCTATCATCCTGTCGAGTCTGAACGAATCTTACGACGGCTTGATCACAGCACTAGAAAGCAGACCAGAAGCTGACTTGCAATTGGAGTTCGTGAAAGGAAAATTGCTGGACGAGTGGAGAAAGCGGATGGAAAAGTCGTGCGAAAATGCCGGTGTTGGGAACGAACAAGCAATGAAGATGGAAGTGAGTGTATACAAACAAGAAAAGAAGAAGAAGGAAAAAGTGTGCCACTACTGCGGCAAAGAAGGACACTTTCGGAGAGACTGCCGGAAATTGGTATATGATCGGAAGAAGAAAGAGAAGGAAAGTGCATGTAGCCAGAAGGCAAACGTAGTGATTGACGAAGAAGAAGCTGATGAAGTGTGTCTGGCCACGGGGTTACCCGGTGGCGAATCTGGCGACGTGGTGTGGTGCCTTGACTCGGGGGCAACATCGCATATGACCAGTGACGCATCGCTCCTGGAAAATGTCAAGCAAATTAGCACAACGATTGGCCTCGCTAATGGAAATAAGATCGCTGCAGTGGGAGTAAGTTTGAGCCGGTTCCGTTCGCTGGATGGATGTGGTAAGACTGTTCCTGTGGCAATCAAGCAGGTTTACCATGTACCGGCGTTGATCGGTAATCTACTGTCGGTAAGTAGGCTGACCGATGAAGGTTGTTCCGTGAAGTTTAGTCAAACTGACTGTGAAATAGTAAAGGAAGGTAACATCATACTCCGTGCTGAAAGATGTGGTAACTTGTATCGCCTGAAGACATCAGCACAGAAGGCATATTCGGCGGCTGTGGGTCACAATAATGATTGCATCCATGCATGGCATCGTCGTCTCGGTCATCGAGATGAACACGCGATTGAGAAAATCGTTCGGAATAACCTGGGGATTGGACTGAAATTAGAAAAGTGTTTGGTTAAATCCGAGTGCGTTGTGTGCTACGAAAATAAAATGGCTCGAGCACCGTTTCCTAAGAAGTCTGGATCAATATCGAATGCTGTGGGAGATCTCGTCCATACTGATTTATGTGGACCCTTGGAGGTGGCAACGCCACGCGGGAATCGTTACCTGATGACTATGGTGGATGATTACAGCCGGTATTGTGTTGTGTACCTGCTGACTAATAAATCGGAGGCTGCTGGAAAAAATAGTAGAATATGCAAAAATGCTGCAAAAAAAGTTCGGATGGCTGCCCAAGATTTTACGCTCGGATGGAGGAGGTGAATATTCTGGTACTTCTCTGAAGAAATTCTTGGCTGACAATGGAATTTTGTTGGAACAGACTGCGCCTTACAGCCCTCAACAAAATGGTACTGCGGAACGGAAGAATCGCACTTTGCAGGAAATGATGCGATGTCTTTTGTCGGAAGCCCGTTTGCCAAAACAGTATTGGGGAGAAGCTGTGACAACTGCAAATTTTCTTCTGAATATGTCACCGACTGCTGCGATTGATGTGACGCCGTTCGAACGCTGGTGGGGTAAGAAACCAAACTATTCGATCCTTCAAGTGTTCGGAGCCGAAGCGTACGTGCATATACCAGATGTAAAACGACAAAAGCTAGACCCCAAAGCAAGAAAAATGATATTTGTCGGATATGCCGAAGGAAGGAAAGCGTATCGCTTCCTTGACTTCGCAACAAACCGTATTACCGTGAGTAGGGATGCAAAATTCCTTGAGTATACAAGTGGTTGTAGTGAGGATTGTGACAAGCCTAATGACTCTGAAACTGGAAAAGTGAAGCATATTCAGCTGCCTGTGTCTGAAGAAGAAGAAAATGCTGAAGAACAAAGCGTGAATTTACCGGAAGTAGATTCGAATCCGGAGAATGAAATGGATGACAACGATCCGGATAACAACAATTCAGCAGAAGTAGGACAACTTCGTCGTTCATCGCGTATCAATAAAGGTATTCCTCCACGGCGTCTCCTGGAAGAAATTTTTCAAGTTCGTGCTGCCGGTGACGAGGAACCACATACTTTGCAAGAAGCTCTGTCATGTCCCGACGAAGCAGAGTGGCGTGCCGCCATGGAGGAGGAGATCGAGTCCCACATCAAAAATGGAACATGGGAGCTATCGGAATTACCAAAGGGACGTAAAGCGGTTGGTTGTAGGTGGATCTACAAAGTGAAACGTGGCGCATCGAACGAGATCGTAAAACATAAGGCTCGTTTAGTAGCTCAAGGCTACACTCAGAGGTACGGAATAGATTTTGAGGAAACATCTGCTCCCGTCATCAAACAAACAACGCTGCGAACATTGTTAGCTGTCGCATCCCAACATAACCTTATTCTTCGCCATTTAGATGTTAAAACCGCATATCTTTTCGGTAATCTAAATGAGGAACTGTATATGAAACAGCCACCGGGTTTCATAACTGAGGGAAAGGAACATCTCGTCTGTAAGCTTCGACGGAGCATCTACGGCTTGAAGCAGTCGGCCAGATGCTGGAACCAACGCCTTCATACAGTGTTGCAGCAGCTGGGTTTTAGACGAAGTGATACTGATCAATGTCTTTATACCAAAAGTCGTTGGAGGCCAGCGAATCTTTCTGCTTGTGTATGTTGACGACTTACTCGTCGCCTGTCAGAGTGCAATTGAAATCGATAAAATAGCAAAAGCGTTGAACACGCAGTTTGACATCACCAACTTGGGAGAACCGGGCTACTTTCTTGGACTAGAGATCAAACGTCTAGAAGGAAAATACAGTATCTCTTTAGAAAGCTACATTGATAAGATCGCAACATACTTCGGACTACAGGATGCAAAACCGACCAAATGCCCAATGGACACAGGGTTTGTTTCGACTTCGGATAATAGTGCGCCATTTGTTGACAATTCTGCTTACCGGAGTCTCGTGGGTGCCCTATTATACATTGCGGTGTGTGCTCGACCGGATGTTAGTGTCAGTGCATCAATTCTTGGCAGAAAGGTGTGTTCACCAACAGAATGTGACTGGAACGCAGCGAAAAGAGTGCTTCGTTACTTAAAATCAACCAAGGATATTCGATTGGAATACAGAAAAGAAACCGGTCTTATTGGTTTTTCTGACGCCGATTGGGCGGGTGACATAACTACTCGTCGCTCAACTACTGGATTTGTTTTCATGTATGCTGGGGGAGCCATTTCTTGGGGAAGCAGACTCCAACATTGTGTTACACTTAGTTCAATGGAATCCGAGTACGTGGCATTAGGAGAAGCAGCCCAAGAAGTGATATGGTTGAGAAGATTGTTTGTCGATATGGGTGAAACGAACCGACATGTATTATGGAGGATAACCAAGGATGCATACAGTTCGTACAGTCTGATCGAATTAACCGTCGCTCGAAGCACATAGAGACGAAGGAGAGATATGTACGTGAGCTGTGCGACCAAAACGTTATCCGGCTGGAGTATTGTCCCACCGAAACAATGGCAGCTGACCTGTTAACAAAACCGTTAGGAACATCTAAACTTAGACAGCTATCTGGTTTACTTGGACTATCTACCGGCATTTGATGAGGAGGAGTGTTAGATTACACCACCTGCCGATAGAGTACGTCCCATCATTAACGACAACTTCACTTGACGCTGCGAGAGAAATCAACCGTGTACCTTTTTCGCCTTTATAAATGTATTTCCGTTTCCTTTATCGATCATTCGCGACTGTACAAAAACGAACTACAGATCATAATAAATACGCTCTTAGTGAATTCTCGTTTTTTATTAACTTACTGTTCGATTTTGCCCAACACAATCATCAAATCGTCATAATTTTCATCATTGAATGCTTAATTTTTTTCTACGACAAATATGATTTTGAAAAAGAATCAGCGGCGCGTGCTTACTCGCAATCTACATGCTGATACATTTACAGTTACATCAAACAACTGAAAACCGAAATACGCTGCTCCAAAGTTACGAGGTGATAATGCTAGAAAGAGACAAAAGATAGGAAAAATAGCACGGTGTGTAGTGCCTCCTTCCCCGAGTTACCTTAAACGAATTTATGTAGATTCGATCAACCGTTTTGATTTGTGTTATTCGTTGCTTAATGCAGGAATTTTACGTTATTGGCATAGCATATGTGAGAATATTAAATATGTGAAAAATAAAGTGCTTATTTCTAAGTTTTAAAAGCTTTTTTGTTGAGAATTTTTTTTTCATTCGTCAGGAAAAAAATCTTAATAAAAAAGCTTTTAAAACTAAGAAATAAGCACTTTATTTTTCACATGTTTAATATTACCACATATGCTATGCCGATAACGTAAAATTCCTGCATTAAGCAACGAATAACACAAAAATAAATCGGTTGATCGAAACTACATAAATTCGTTTAAATCGAGCATGCGTTCTAAGTTTTGAGTTTTTTTTTAATTATCTTGGTTGGATATTTTATATATAATTGAAATATAGATAATATAGTAACAAATTGGTATTAAACATTATAAATATAATTATATAGAGTTAAAAAAAAGCAACAAAGCTTAGGTATTGTTTGATTGCTTTGGGAAACTTGTCATGCATACTTCTATTAATTATTCAAATTTATATTTATTTGTGTCCACCAATGCGCTATCAGAAACAGCGCCTTTCAAGACTAAATTTGCTATACAACTTGTGAACATATTTTAATCCAAAACTTATATCTCATTACAAAATTTCTAGAAGGAATTGTAATCCATCGTCACAACTCTTTGATGCATCATGAGGATCGTGAAAGACAAATTTGATTTTTTTCTTGATGAATACAAGAATATTGTTGAACACGAAGGTGTTTTTTCACCTTTTTTAACGGCTTTGGAAATGTTGCAATATTTGAAATAAAAGAGGAGGAATACCTAATATATTTATTTGGACAAATCGGAGAACGTAGAAGGAATCGATTGGTAGGGTATAAGTAACCCGGAGTGGTAATTAACTACTATGACTGAAACTCAACTTTGGTGAGGATTGATCCTTGATTAAATGGGGAATCTAGGGACTATATCATAAATACATAACCTACTTTAGAAATTTGTATGAATTCACAGTATGTACGAAAAATTGTAAAATCTGAAATAGAATGGAATGAGCGAATGAGTTTACCAATTCTCTTATGATGTTTGAGATTTCTGCACTATTTTTTACAAAGAGACAATTGCAGATTTGAAAATTTTCCGGTGGTTATTGAATTTCCCGCATATTTCCCGACATTTTCCCGGTGATTTTTAATTCCCGGTTTTCTCCCGGTTTTCCCGGTTCGCTGGTCACCATGCTGAAACGTGAAGCAACAAAAGTGGGACTGGTGGTGAATGCGTCAAAGACAAAGTACATGCTTGTGGGTGGAACCGAGCGCGACAGGGCCCGCCTGGGAAGCAGTGTTACGATAGACGGGGATACCTTCGAGGTGGTCGAGGAATTCGTCTACCTCGGATCCTTGCTAACGGCTGACAACAACGTTAGTCTTGAAATACGAAGGCGCATCATCTGTGGAAGTCGTGCCTACTACGGGCTCCAGAGGAAACTGCGGTCGAAAAAGATTCGCCACCGCACCAAATGTGTAATGTACAAGACGCTAATATGACCGGTTGTCCTCTACGGACATGAAACATGGACAATGCTCGAGGAGGACTTGCAAGCACTCGGAGTATTCGAGAGACGGGTGCTTAGGACCATCTTTGACGGTGTGTAAGAAGAATGAACCATGAGCTTGCCCAGCTCTACGGCGAACCCAGTATCTAGAAGGTAGCTAAAGCCGGAAGGGTACGATGGGCAGGGCATGTTGCAAGAATGCCGGACAGCAACCCTGCAAAGATGGTGTTCGCTTCCGATCCGGCAGGTACAAGACGACGTGGAGCGCAGCGAGCGAGATGGGCAGACCAGGTGCAGAACGACTTGGCTAGCGTGGGACGTATTCGAGGATGGAGAGATGCGGCCTCGAATCGTGTATTGTGGCGTCAAATTGTTGATTCAGTGTTATCTGTTTAGATGTAGACTAAATAAATGAAATGAAATGAATGGAAACCAACATAAAAAAATATTTGTATTTGTTAACACGCAAAACAACTTGTGCAAAAACAAAACTTGAAAGGTTAATAAACTTTTACTCTCGCATGTTGAAATGGTTCATTATTTCATGTTTCACTTATTCAAAGCGTTGATTTGAATGGCCTTGTATGATTGTGAAGTGAAATTGAATAATTCTGTGCTTCATCAGTGAAATACTTGCGTTTTTTTCACTTACCCCATTTACCCACTTACCCCACTGTACCTTACTTAGCTAGGAAACGGGGGTGTAATACAAGGAAAATAAATGGAATCATCATGAATAAAACATCGCAAAAATTAAGCACAACACTATAATTGCACGATTAATATATACTGATATAAGCAATGTTTGTTTTAGCATTTCAAGCATTCTAACATATATAAGTAGTCTCATAAGTTCTCCTCTAAACCGGAGTAAGTAACACCATCAATGCCGTCAATACGCATGCATCCGCTTCTTTGGTGGTCCAATAGCGCAACCCGTTGGCACCGGCCGTGGAGCCAATTTCACCGGTTCCAGCCCCTGCAGCAGGTGTTTCGCCGAAGTCTATAGCGGACAGAGATTGTGAACGGACGCGTACCTCGAAGGTGGCGCAAATTCGATAGCAAACACTGTTTGCCATATAACGGTGAAATGATGACCGTTGCGAACGTTCGCTCGAATCCGGCGATGATTGCAACAGAATGTGAGTGCCGGGCACAAAATGGTCACCGACTGTCGATCCATCCGGCAGAAATTGACAGGATTCTGAAGAAAAAGGCCAAGTCAATATAGGAAAGATTAACGATTAGTCAACTTACCGATCGGAAGCGGCTGTCCATGGTCCAAAACCGAACGGATCTTCTCAACCCTCGCATTGTAGTAAGCCGTAGTCCATACAGAATCATCTGCCGTATTAACTGCACTCGAACTGCTCAGCGTTTGATTTAGCTTGAACCGCACCCAGCTTTTAACCAACGAATTCTGCAGCGATGGCGCACATCCTTCGCAGAAACATCCGAAAGTGTCTCCTGCGAAGAAAACCTCCGGAAGCATCAAAGTGCGCTTGAATCCCATCACTAGCTTCAGATAATCGCAGTCCTTATTTTCTACAACGCTCAACATGGATGAGGAGGACACAGAATTAGTACGAGAGGAACGCATATGATCATCAACAAATTCAACGATGGTAGCACGACGACTCGTTGAAGTACTGATACCGGTAGTACATGATTGTACTATCGGAGGCTGGTGCTCCGGAGCCGTCGAACAGGATGCCTGTAGAGGTAGGCCCAGCTTCGCACGATTGTTCGCGATCGTGTTGCTATCTTCCTCTACCTCGGACTCGTTGAGTTGAATACTGAAATCTATATTGCTGTCAACGTCTTCCAGATAGTTCGGATCAGTGTTGTTCTCCTGGGCTGCTTGGTTGGATGATGCCAACGGATTACTGGCAGCATTCGTTTGACCATTGCTGTTGGTATTGGAGCGATAGTCTTCAAAGCCTTCATCACAGTTGACCGATTGGGACAACTCTCCGCCGCGATTGCTATCGAAGCTACCCTGCAGGGCATTAAACCGATGAGTGCTTTGACTTCGTTGAATGTTGAGATTCGTGGAATGTTGAAGTTGAAGAGAGTCTCTTAGGCAGCTGGAATGAACGAAAATCTTACTTAGGTGATTGAATCGATATAAAATTGTTACAACGTCTTACCAAGAATTTGATAAATCTTGATTTCGTGCTTCGTTTGCCGTACGATTCTTGATGGAAATATTCATCAACAGGTTTTCAGAAACGCTGTCCATCACAGAACGACTCCTACAATAAATAAAAAAAAACATGTTTTATAACATACTACTTAGGTAGCCTTATCAATGATACTCACATTACTGATGGTCCTGGATTGGAAGCGCAAGCTGCTGCATCGGTTTCCTTTTCATGGATCTCCAAGTCCGCTTTTTCACATTGAGGAACGTTCTCTACTTCGGTGGCTAAAATGCCGGACACTCCTGCAGCGATCGCACCCAACGGCATTGTCGCCAACTCCTCATTGATCGGACTACCGCCTTTTGCATCACCATTAACGATCGAGATCTTCTCACATTTCCCGTACACATCGAAAACTGGGTAGATGTGGTGGGGTAACCCGACTGCCAGATCGTCTAACTGTGTCTGCCCAAATGTAATACTCAAATTTCCTGCATGGGTGAGCGTCAGGGTAATGACCGTCCCGACTTGAATCTGGTCAAAGATCTCCGCATATTTTGATTGAGTCTTATTGCCATTGATGTTAATGTAATCATGAGTAGCGATCCAACAAGGCCTTCGGAAGAGGATAGCCGATGTCGGGAAGGGGAATTGATGGGTTCCGGGGCATACTCCAAGGGCCCCAACAGCGATAGTTCCCTTCCATTTAGAATTCAGTTGGGTTACTTTTATACTGATGCTGTGACCTTTGCACAAAGGCTTGGATAGGCACACAATTCCTTGGTGATAGGATTGGACCCTCGAGGCCGTTTTCTTGTCATCGAAAAGTTGAATGTTTTTACCGTGACATTCGGAGAATTCGAACGACAGACTATCAGAATCGATCGATTCAAGCATCGAGTCTTGTTTGTTCAGAGGATCTAGTCCAAGCTCGAGTGAGTCCTGGAGTCGCAGGCTGCATGGTCTGAGTGGCGATGATGGTCCTTGCGATGAGATTACTTGAACGGCCATTGTGGATCCCATTAGCTCAACAACAGCAAAAATATCCTCTGAAACGTTTTGGAAACTGATATTCATATCCTCTGAATTCAACAGGATCTTCAAAGTTCGCGATGCAGTTAGTTCTATAGCAATGCGGTCCCCAACTCTAAGCCAATCTAACGAGGCAAGAGATTTCTGTAGCAAAGTTGAATTGTAGCGTACTTCGTTGCCGCTAACGTACCAAACATTGGCAGGAATTCGTTTCATACTAATGGGAATGTTTTTACGAACGTGCTCGTCCGAGAGATTGAGATCGGTAACTCCGATTTTTAGACTACCCGCGTAGAGAGAATTGACCTCGTTGATTTTTATTTCGAAAGTTTCTCCCACGACGAGGGGTCTTTCAGAGAACACCAAGCAATGTGACAAAGCTGCGTTTGTACAACGTGAGGCCAACGTCCAATTTTGCATCAGCGTGACATTTCCGGAAATGCAAGACCAACGATGCTTTGCTTCGAGAGCTGGTTGAATCACTGATGTCGCTTGCAAGCTCTGGGAATTCTCACTGATTGCATAAGGCGCTCGAATGTCAGGCTGCGGCGTGGTGATGCTTACCTGGGCACATTGGCCATACAAATCGATGACAGCGTACAAATTTGGAGCTTTGCATTCATAGTATGGGCCTTGGTCCACTCCGTTGATGAAGAAATGGATATTGTCCGCATTACGCATTACTCCCACTCGGGAGCCAGCAGTTAAAGTGTCCAAGTCAAACGGAAGATCATTCCGAATCGTTACTCCGTTACCCATCAATGTAGTTCCTGAGATCATAATTGTGTCGTGCTCCAAATCAGTGGCCGTGCTCGGTAAGCTCAGTTCATCCGGACGAATTCCGGTTACGCCAATCTCGATACTACCGTTCCACTGGTCAACCACTGTTTCGAGAATAATTTCGAACAACTCCCTTTGGCGGAGTGGTCTGTTGCTAAAAACGATAGAATCGTTGAACTCCGCCAATGCTTTTGGCCTACAAGCCGTCAATCCGCCGTTCGAAATTCGAGCATTCTTTCCATGAACGGAATGAAACTTCAACTTTGGTTCACTGCTAAATAGAGTTGTATTTGAGATCGTCGAATTGCCAGTGTCTGGTGTTCCGCACTCTGATGTGTCAACGATGCTTGCTTGAGCAGCTTGACCGTACAGATCGATGACACCGTAGACTTTCTCCGGGACATTCGAAGCTGCTGGTCCTTGGTCTACACCATTGACCCAAAAGTGCAGAGTTCCATCATCCTTTCGAACTACTCCGACGCGATCACCGACCTGTAAACGATCTAGATTTTGTCCATACTGCTCTATGACTGTCATACCATTATGCATTACTCCATTGCCGGTCATCATCCATGTTCCGGAGCGGACGTTAGTCATGGTAAATGGAAAATCTAGCTCCGTTGGACTATGTGTGGTGACTCCCATTTCTACTGAACCGGCCCATTTAGTGACAACTCTTTCCAAGCGAACTTGGAACATTTCGTTGGGCCTCAGAGGACGTCTAGTCAACACAACTCCATTGTTAAAATCGTCCGAAGCATTGGGGCGAAGAGCTGTTCTTCCGCTGTGTGTAACACTAGCATGAGATCCGCACATGGGATGAAACAATAATCGGTCTGATTGGCTGAAGTCCACTTCAGGGCTTGCAGGAATTAATTCATGTTCAGTAACGGGTAAACTCATGAGATTGTTCCGCCTAGTAACTAGGTTCTGTTGTTCACGTTCGTCACGATCAACGATCGTGACTTTGATTGTCATTCCGTATAGATCAATTACACCCCAAAGTGTTTGAGCCACTCTGGTGGCTGCAACGCCCTGATCACGTCCATTGATGTAATAGTGAAGATTCCCATTTGATTTGCGCATCATTCCAACGCGATCACCTTCACGTAACTCATCGAGATTGAATTCTCCGTATTCTCTGCGAGTTCCTTTGCCATTAGTGAGAATGCCACAGCCGGACATCATGATGGTTCCGCTTCGAAGGTTTGTCATAGTAGCTGGGAATTGCAACGCCGATGGGCAATGCGTTGTTACACCAACCTCAATCGATCCGGACCATTTGTCCACTAGTCGATCAATTCTTATTTCGAAAAGTTCGTTGTCCCGCAATGGACGATGGGTCATTACTACTCCATTGTTGAATTCGTCCAATGGACGCCTTCTTTCTGCAGTTCGGCAATTAGCACTAAGCTTAACTAGCGATCCACATCTGGTGTGGAAACGTAGCTTATCGTTGGGATCCATCCCATCCGATCCGACACCTGACGGACCCCCTCCATTGGTGCAAGCACTGACGGACATCTCCACCGACATTGCAATATCGATGTTCTGAGAAATTTGCGTGCTTTCGTTGCTGTATTCCAGACTGTCTGATGGACAGATCGAAACTTGCACGCACTTCCCGTACAAGTTCACCAGAGCATACACATTTTTTGGTATGTCTACGGCGGCCACTCCTTGTGACTCACCGTTGACGTAGAAAACCAATTTATCTTGGGCCGTTCGCACGACACCCACACGGTCCCCTTCACCCAGTTTATCTAAATCCGAACCGTAGTACTCCAACAGTGACACTCCATCTTTCAGTACCGAAATGCCAGACATCACCCAAGTTCCACTACGTAGCTTTGTCGCACACGGAGGCAACTCCGTTGCTTCTGGATTGACCGTAGTCACCCCGATTTCGATGCTACCGCTCCAAGCATGGATCTGTTCATAGCAAAAGAATGCATTTTCATAATTGAAGCCAAATGGAAAAATCGATAAGGGCCACCCACCTTTTCATCAATTCGCACTTCAAAAAGGACATCGTCCTGCAGAGGCTCGGCGCTCAAAACAAGTCCGTGGTTGAACTCGCTGATGTTTCGCATAGCGGTTCGGTTGTTGTTGACCAGCTTAATTCGCTTGCCACAGCGCCGGTGGAACGACATCGCGTTTTCGGTGCTTTTTCGTTAAAAACACAATCAGTAAAAATCACTACGTTTTGCAAACCAATAAAAATAAACACACTCTCGCGGCTCTCCTGTCTGGCAAATGCATCATCATCAGAGAGAAATTTTTGACAGTGTGTTTTGTTTCTCTTATGAATGAATCGATAAAAACAAAAAACAAAGAAAACAGTTATGTTTACGCTGGTCGCGATGTCGGCTCTGATTTGCCGTAGTATGTGTAAAAGGTGTCACCCAATGGAAATGGTAGCGTCGCGACGGCAAAATGATTATCAGCTGATATCTTCGAAACGCTTTCCGTTGATTTGTTTGGAATCAGCTGTTTTTCAATGCCGAACAATGAGCCATGCCGAACATTATTAGCCATCCGCAATATTATTAACTAATATTTGAAAAGAAAACTTACAATAAGGGGCTGTACACTAATTACGTAAGCAATTTTTCTGGGTTTTTCAACCCCCCCTCCCCCCTTGTAAGATTTTTCCCATACAAACCAATTTTTATTTATATGGAGCGTAAGAATATGGCCGACCCCCCCTCCCCCCATAAGTGCTTACGTAATTAGTGTACGGCCCCTAAGCTAAAAACAATATTTTTATACACTATTTACAGAAATCATGAGGACGAATTCTTCGTTTTACGGACCACATATGAGTAATATATTTTAAATAAATCTTCTTTTTAAATAAATCTTACAAGACAACTTTAGTCTGAAATGATCCACTTATAGAGATTGATCGTTTCTATCATTTTTATGTTTTTCATAAAAAGGAACTTAAATTAGGAATTAAATTGTGTCAATATATTTCCAAAGTTCGAGCTTTTTTTTATACTTTATTAAGAAGTTTTTTTTTTAATTTTTGAACTGTGGTTTAATTTATGTATGTAATGTACACAATTAGTTCTGAGTTTATCGAAACCAATAATACATCGAAGGCAAACATCAATTAGTGTTATTATTTCACAGGTATGGTAACTTCCGATTGTTTTTAGTGTGAAAGCAAAGCTTTTCAGTACAATTTTCTTGAACAAGAAAAGCAAAAAGTTTAAACGTTATTTTCCGAAAACCCATTGCTCAGCGTTGTTTAGTCTCTCGTACAAAGAATGCATGCAAAGTTTGTTCACCTTGTTTAGTCACTCAATGCAACCCGATGGTTACACAGTACCCCGCCGCTGTGTCATGGTCTCATTCGGCGTCTTAAGTTGCACCATATTCCACTTCACCAGTTTCGTGCTCGGTTGGGATTTATCTTCTTTGGGCATTCAGAACTTCACCATCAAGCATGTGTCGTTGTACAAATCGCGAGCTTTCATCACAATTGAAGACTCCAACGTTAGTCTGGTAGAGGCGTCTTGGCCAGAGAATAAACTGAGTACTCGACCACGCGTATTATGTGAAAACGATCGTCCCGGGCGGCACGAGTGTTGTGACCATTTAAACCATGTGATTTGCACGGATGTTGATGCGGGTGCACGGTTGTGGATCTTGGATCGTGGTGACGATGAAGGCTTTTGCAGCCCAAAAATAGTGATTCGCAGTTTGATCTTGGTTCCGAATAAAGAGATAATGTATCAGTTTAGCACCTCGAGCAACGCGTTCCACTCTATAGTAGTCGATCCAATCAAAGCATCAGATGGAGATACTCGCGCGTTTGTCACTATGGTAGACACTGACTATATTCTTATATTTTCTTTGTTCAAACAGACCTTCGGGAAACTTAAATTTGAGTACGTGGACGTCATCAGTAGTTAAGTGCATTCTAATATTGAATTTCGTTTTTCACCAACAGAAGAAAGGATTTATCGCCAATCAGTCCAATTTCACTCTCAGAGGTTGCCATCAACCAGAATCATTTGTACATCTCGGATAGCCTGAGTGGTCGTTTGTTCCTACTTCCTGTGAAAACTATTCGTCAGCTGTCGTTCCCCGAATGCGGAGTACAAAAAATGATACTGAAAACTAGCGTGACGTACCTGGGCCGGTTGTTGGGTCGCGCCAAAGGATTAAAGTTGGATCTATGGGACAACCTGTACTACATCATACCACGAGATGGCGCGGTCGTTAAATGGAAACCAGGTCATACATTGAGAGCGGAGAACCATTCGGTGATTTACCAGCGGGAAATCAACGTGACTCAGATCATTTTGGGCGTGGGCAACAAGGCATGGGTCATTGCCAGTGAATTTAATTCCGATGAAAGCAAGCGACACTGTTTGCGTATTAGTAAATGATATATAATCGGTTTGTTTTATTGCTTATTTCTTTCGATCTTGTATCACAGTTCTTGATTATTCATGTAAAAAACTGTTGTCTTATCGATATTCGACACGTTGTATGATTAAAGGATCACTCCAAAGTAAACTGAATGATCCCAACAGGATCAATATAATTACTAAGGTACAGTGGGGCAAGTGGGTAAAGGAAATCGTATATTTCATGTTCATCAAGTCATAAAAGTTGAAGATAATATTGAAATTGATCATATTTATGACATAACGAATCATCTATCCAATCTTTATATGCCTGCGAACAAGATCTTTGAAAAATACTTTTAGGATACAAAATATTTGGAAAACAAAAAAATCGATTTCAATTTTTCACTTGCCCCACATGTGGGGTAAGTGAAAAAATGATTTTAAAAGAGGATTTTTCAATATAAGAACACATTTTCTGTTCATATATTTCATGCAAATGATAATTATACTGAATAGAGCATAACTGTGATCTGTTGTGATGCTTTTTGACACTTCATGAACGTCAAAGGGCACTAGAGTGCCTCCATTGAATGAATTTTATGTTTTTATGTTTTCTTTACTTGAATTTTTTGAGATCTAATATCTCATCTCCATTTGTGTTTAACACTACTTTCTATTTCAGGTGTATAGTAAGATAATGAACCTTGGCGATAATGCAGAGAAATCTTTATTTTATCTTTGAAATATCCATCAAACCTGGAATCATATTGTGTTTCATTAACAATCCACTTATGGTTTCAGTAGAAGAGTCTACATTACCAAACAAATAAACAAAACAAAATTATAAATTTCAACTAAATAAATCATAATTGTTGATATATTTGCAATAGTAGTGCAAATATATCAACATGTATTAAAGCTATATAAATAACATTTTTTTTCACGAATTGCTTATCAAACATGGATAATTTAAAACACTGACACGCTTGGCACTTTGGGTTCCTGATTTAGTATTACCACGTATCACTGTAATAACCAGGCTATAGACATCCCTATATAACTCCCTTAGCCTAAAAATAGTCACCATGTCCCGGGCACAGTGTGCAGATAGACCGCTGTCAGTTGCATGAGATGTCAACAATCGTCAACAACACCAATGATTGTAGCTTGATAATTAAAAATATCCACAACAATAAAAGAGCAGGATTTATTTTTAAAATCTGCTCAAGCTTTCCACGGAGAAATAAAAGACAAATTGTTGTTCTCCATGTAAGTAAAATCAAAATTGATCATGTACACACTAACTTTTACTTTCTCGAGCTCGGCAAAATTGGGCACCGCTGTAGCTCAGTAAATTTCAAAACTGAATTTCGGCAGAAAATTTCGTTTATTACTGTTTCTCAGCAAAATATTTGCTGTATCTCAGCAACTGAAACGTCACTTTTACTGAGATCTCAGCAAAAATCATGATTGCTGAAATTCGGCGGTGCCCACCTCGGGAAAATAAACAAAAAATGCTGAGATCTCGGCGAAAAAAAATTAAGTGTGTAGATAAGATTTGAATCAATTAAACTCATTAGTCATATTTAATTGAATATTGAAGAAAGCTGAATTTGGATGTTTTATGATGTTAAGCTTTTTTAGATTTGACGTACGTTGCTCGGCGTTGGTGTTGGTGTTGGCTACGCTAAACATGAGCTCTTAGCATAGGGCTGGTAATAACCAAAGCCTTCGAATGAGTTCGAATTAGTATCATTTGTTTATCTACACCTAATAGAAATTATTTGAGTTTGGAAAAATATAGAAATGCATTCAGTGTCGGAAAATTTTCACTTGCCCCACCCATGGTAAAAAACAGGCAACGCAATAAAACATTTTTTTCAAAATTTCTGATGTCCATATCAATATTTTTGTGGTTGGAATTCAAAACAACAAAGAAAACCAACTTATCAATTCACTAATTGAATGTGTTATGGAAACCAACATAGAAAAATATTTGTATTTATTGACACGCAAAACAACTTGTGCAAAAGATAAACTTGAAAGGTTAATAAACTTTTATTCTCGCATGTTGAAATGGTTCATTATTTCATGTTTCATTTATAACGCATTGGTTTGAATGGCCTTGTATGATTGTGAAGTGAAATTGAATAATTCTGTGTTTCATCAATTAAATACTTGCGTTTTTTTCACTTACCCCATTTACCCACTTACCCCACTGTACCTTATGCACAACATGTGATAGGTTTAGTTCGGAAAAGGTTTTGGAGGGTAACCGCCCCTTCGGTGGGGTTTGATCCCACGACCCCACTACGCTAGACAGGTGCTCTCCCTATCAAGCTACGAAGGACCTCCTTTTCCGAACTAAATCTATCACATGTTGTGCATATGCATAATCGGGTTTCAGACATAGTAAATAATTTCCACTCCGGGTGGTTTAATACCCGGCATATAGGCAATACCTATAAGCAATCTATATTTTATTTATTTTCAGACTAAGGCCGGAGTGGCCTGTGCAGTGCATAAAAGTCTTCTCCATTCAGCTCGGTCCATGGCTGCACGTCGCCAACCACGCAGTCTGCGGAGGGTCCGCAAATCGTTTTCCACGTTGCTCGCTGTGGACCTCGCCTTCTTGTTCCTATCGGATCGTTGTCGAGAACCATTTTCACCGGATTACTATCCGACATTCCGGCAACGTGCCCAACCCTCCACAGTCGTCCGATTTTCGCGGTGTAAACTATGGATGGTTCTCGCAACAGCTGTTGCAACTCGTGGTTCATTCGCCTTCTGCATGTACCGCACCATCTGCACCCCACCACAGATATTACGCAGCACTTTTCTTTTGAAAACTCCCAGTGCGCGTTGGTCCTCCACAAGCATCGTCCAGGTCTCGTATCCGTAGAGAACTACCGATCTAATAAGCGTTTTGCGGAGTCCAAAGTACGTACGATTTCCTGCCATTCTCGAATTTCTCTGCTAGTATCGTCAAAGGAGGTCACCAGTGCCAGTGGTGTGTGGCCCTAAACTGTCTTCATACGCATATTTGTCCCATGTTTGCTGGGATATCCTATGTACATGGGACAATTATGCGTAGAACGGCAGTAAATGGCCGGTACGAAATTATTGAAGTAACTCTCCGTGGATGCGTGTGCACGCCGCGGAGATCTGACCAGAAGAGATAGAGTCATGGCTTGCTGCTCGCCGATTGACACGCCGAAACACACGTTGAAGACATTTTACTCAAATCCCACATTCCACTTCTTCTCTCATTAAAACGAAAAAAGAAGGTGAACATCTGTTGCATTTGAGTAACCGATTAACTCCATTGAAAACTGCAGACCATAATAAACGTGTCTCAACTGTGTGGCATTGGACAGGCCTATAAACATGAACAAGTCTAATATACTGTTCTTTAGTCACATGACAGATCGTAGCAGCCATCGCATGCAAGAGACACATTCGCAGTCAGTCAATTCCTCCTTCATCACGACCACGAGGTGAGTCGCGAGTGCAAGCAATGTAAACATGATGGGTGATTCGTATGTGCGATGTTGAATTGCACATTTGGCGATCCTGCCAGGATTGTGTGCTGGCGTTGCTTGTGGAATCACCCATCATGTTATGTACAGATGGGTGCTTTGAACGAACTTCACGGGAAGCCGAAAAGAGGTTGGAGCGGCAAAGCTTTTTTTTTGCATTGGTAAGGAGAGGTAAGGAGTAATGGTTTCATAATAGACTAACGCAAAATGAACTCCCCCAAGAAATTGTGACGTTTGAGCGACCCGCGACCCGCATAATGAACGCAAAATGAATTTTTGTTCGAGAAGACGACCCGCTCAAATGTCAAAGTGAGTGAATTCGATGAACCCCTGCATAAGTCTATATTTGTGTGGATGCCGCTCTCGGGCTGGGAGCCGCGGACTCGAGGGATTCTAATTTTCAAAATGTTTTGCTTCAGACCCGCAACTCTTCTCTCAGTGCACACATTGCAATTTTTTTTCACGTGGAATTGTCATTGTGTTGTCTTTTTTAAATTAGTTACAACTATTTCTTCGATTTGCTGCATTGCATAATTGATTGCGCAGAATGTAAAATTAATTCATACCGTTCACTTATTGAGTTTTGTTGGTAGTTAGCTATAAGATGTTTTATGAGACGTATAGCGGCAGCCCATTTACATTTAAGGTTTTGTTTTGATAAGATTCTGCTTGAACATTCCGGTAGATCCAAACACAAAATGATGGTTGTAACGTTTTACTTTTTATAAATGTTTTCTTCAGCATTTTTATTAGCAACCCTATAACCAGAGACCGGCGGAGTGAAAAACTGTCGAAATGGCAACGTATGAAAATGCATGGCAGCACTTGAACTTTTTGCTTGCTTCTTATGGAAGCAAAAAGTAAATAAATCAAATTGGAACCGCTTTTGACGGTTCGATTGGAAACAAGATGGCGTCTTCGCCGATCTCTTATTCTAGTATTTCTAATTTTTATGCCTAGAATGTAATGACATGAATAATCTAACAGCAAACAGGTAAGACTGACATTTCTAACAGAAAACAAAGAAATGCTTTGTTAGCAATGATAATGATAAAAACCTCAATAGTATGAGTTTATTTTCACGTGTACTCTCTCAACTGCGCTCAGAATGCTCACATCTAGGTGAAGAATACTTTTTTACAGCTTACTATGGAGATTTTCTGACAATCGTTTTGATTTTATCCACCGACCCAGCTTTTGGGTGCAGTTCTTGGACATTTGAAAAACATCGGATGTTTGGGACATTTATGTGCTGGCATTTTATGGTTCATACTCTTTGATTGGTATGTAAAACAGAGTAACTTTCGTAAGGCTTTTTTAGATTAGTATTGATGATTTTTACTAGAAGCAAAAGAGAGTTATTAAAAATAGTGTTTCCATTGCGAGTTACCACTTCACGAGAATGTCTTGAGAATGATTTTCCATATAGGTTGGGCAACCATAATGATGGTTTATCCATAGTGTTTTTCGATTACGAAATTAGATGCTCGCTGTACAATAATGCGCCTAAAGTGATCGTTCGGTTCAAGATGCCTTTTATCATTGTGAGAGAGTAACCCCATCATTAATAATATATCGGTCAAGATTTTTTTTTTTAAACATAGATGCCAGCCGTTATTTTTTTAGAGGAGAGGGGAGATGTGTGGCATTGGACAGGCCTATAAACATGATCAAGTCTAATATACTGTTCTTTAGTCACATGACAGATCGTAGCAGCCATCGCATGCAAGAGACACATTCGCAGTCAGTCAATTCCTCCTTTATCACGAGGTGAGTCGCGAGTGCAAGCAATGTAAATATGATGGGTGATTCGTATGTGCGATGTTGAATTGCACATCAACCTCTCAACTTCATTGTATTAATACCAGAACAATGATTAAGAACATGGGTTTCGGGCAGATTGTCAATATGGTACGGCGGCGAACTCTATTCGATCGGAGCGTCTTGCGGATTCCAAAGTACGTACGATTTCCAGTCACTATACGTCTCCAAATTTCTCTGCTGGTATCATTTGCGGCAGACACCAGTGAGCCCAATTACACAAATTCTTCTACCTCATCGATTTCGTCACCATCGATGCAAACTCGCGGTGGGTGGCTCACATTGTCTTCTCTTGAACCTCTTCCTACCATGTACTTCGTCTTCGACGTGTTGATGACTAGTCCGATTCGCTTAGCTTCCCTCTTCAGTCTGATGTAGGCTTCCTCCATCTTCTCAAAGTTACGTGCCATAATATCAATGTCGTCGGCGAAGCCAAATAGCTGGACGGACTTATTGAAAATTGTACAACTCGTGTTAATCCCTGTTCTTCGTATTACCCCTTCCAAAGCGATGTTGAATAGCAGACACGAAAGACCATCACCTTGCCGTAACCCTCTGCGCATTTCGAAGGGACTCGAGAATGCCCCTGAAACTCGAACTACGCCCATCACCCGATCTATTGTCGCTTTGATCAACCGTGTCAGTTTATCCGAAAATCCGTGTTCGTGCATTAGCTGCCATAGCTGGTCCCGATCGATTGTATCATATACGGCTTTGAAGTCGATGAATAGATGATGTGTGGGCACGTTGTGTTCGCAGCATTGCTGCAGTACTTGGCGAATGGCGAACACCTGGTCCGTGGTGGAGCGTTCGCCCATAAAACCCGTCTGGTACTGCCCCACGAACTCCCTTGCAATTGGTGCTAGTCGACGGTATTAAATTTGGGAGAGTACCTTGTAGCAATCAGCAATGTGATTGCGCGGTAGTTACTACAAACCAGCTTATCGCCCTTTCTATAGATGGAACACTCGACACCTTCCATCAACTTCTTGTGGCAACACTTCCTCCTCCCAAATGTTGGTAAGGACCCAGTGCAGCGCTTTAGCCTTTAGTCCGACTTCGACGCGTGTTGTACACCGTCGAGAGTTTTGAGCGCAGGCATACTGCAACGAGGTAGTGGTCGGATTCAATAATCGCCATGCGGTAAGTGCGGACGTTCGTGATGTCGGAGAAGAATTTACCGTCGATTAGAACGTGGTCGATTTGGTTTTCCGTTTCTTAGTTAGGTGATCTCCATGTGGCAGGGATTGAATCCTAAAGAGAAAGAACACCCAAGCAACCAAAAGTACGGATAAGATGGGATGTTTTGGATTAATCAGCTTGCATTTTAAGTAATTTTTTGTATGGCTGGAACGCAAAAGTGAACTTTGAAGTTCTGTTAAGGTGTTTAGAACTCGATGTGAACCAAGAGTGAACTTGTTGGTTCGGTTAGGAATAAATTTAAGTAAAATGCGAACTTTTGGTTGCTTGGACAAGTCTCTCACTTGTCGTCTTTATATACATATACGATATGTAGCATACCGCGAGAGACTTTTTTCGCAAGCCTTCATGATAGAGAACTGATTCGGAATGCTATACCCCATGATAAATTTCTTTTAGAAAGCTTCATATGCTGGGAGCACTGGCTCTGATGATGTATTTTAACTTGTTCTACACAGCTGTGCAGTAACCAACACGAAAGGAGCGAAACCAAAGCGAGAATCACCATTTTTATGTGGAGGCTGCCTATCCGATCCTGTTTTTTCGCACTGGTATACAAGTTTGATAAATTTGTTATCATGGCTTGTTATGATTCGGAACAGTTTTTGCCTCTCCTTTATCGTTGTTCGTTATCTATTGAGAGCGATTTCTGCAAACCCTGCCATGTGGCCTTGTGGATATTTTTGCGGGGAAAGAAGTGCTTCGGACTACCATTTGCGGGAGGCTGTGAAGTTTATGCCTCGTTGGCCGTTATAATTCAATACGGTGTGCACAGGGGCGGATTTAGCCGAAGGGGGCCCTAAAATGTACAAAAAAGGTTGGTTTTGGTACATAAGATTTGTGGGGGCCCGGAGCCACGGCCCCCGGACCCCCCCCCCCTAGATCCGGCCCTGGGTGTGCAGACTATCCGGTCCGCCCAAATAACCTAAAGTAGCTTTAAGAGTACGTTTTTCGCTTAATCAGCTTCACAGAGCTGCTTAAGCAATAAACGTACTCTTAAGAGATCCAAAGATTTCGGATGACAAGCACTGGTTCTTGCTGCATTTAATTGTGGGGCGAATATATTTGCGGACACAAATTTTACTTCGTCGTGAATTTTTTGAAGTTTTGATTCTTGGCTCGATGATGCCAGTGTTGCTGTACTTTTTGTTAAAAGAACAATGTCATTTTGTAGGCAAATAAGCCTCTCGTCACAAAGATGGTGAATATTTTGTGACACTGCCGTATTCGCAGTGTTGGTAAAATCACTCATAAATCTCAATCAACGAGCGCTCCCGTGCGAACGAAATCGTCTGCGATTTTAAAGGAATGCATCACGCTTGAATGTTTTATGCTAAAACGCATCATTTAACTCATTTGCCAAAAAATCATTTTGGTTTAAAAACGTATTTGAAATCAATTTGGTGGCAATTTATTGCTTATACATAAAAGAGTGTCTAATATTTTATGCGACAAACGTCAATTAACTTTTTTTTACAAAGGAGAACAAAAGAAAACCTGCGATGATTCAAATAGATGATTCAACTCATCCATGAGTTTTTAGGTGCTGAGTTGGGTGCGTTTCAACTCACGCTTGATTTAAATCATCCATAAGTTTTGAGATTTTGAGTTTTTACCAACACTGCGTATTCGACTTACAAATGTTGGCAATTGTAGAGGTCGCACGTGAGGCACACGACTTCATATGTTCGTTTAACAAAATGCATAAGCGTTCGTTGTTTTGGTTGGTCGTATCCAGCACGTTTTTGACATCATTGAGCAGGTGCTCAATGTTTTCAAATAGCAATGACACTGAAGAAAAGTTCTTCAGGTCGGCAATAATACGATGGCTCATATGGCACAACTTCACATATGTTCACGTATAAGCTTGGATGGAGTCGCTAAGATAGCGCCCTATTGCTAGGTCTGCGGTACCCCACGAAACGAGAGGTCTTGTGCGTATTGATGACGATCTATGATCCGATTAATCTGATTGCGCGCTTCCTCACATATCTGAAAGTTATTCTCCAAGAAATCTGGCGTTCGGGGATTCCGTTTTTTAAACAAAACGTTGCCGACGAAGCTATCAAATGGAGTGGCCTATCAGATTTATCTTCCGAAAGCCGTTGGTTCGAAGCAGGGATTGAACTTATCATTTCATTATCATTTAGTATTCATCCAATAACTCATGCCAGAGACAGAACTCCGAAAAGTGTTGTATCGCGGACTTCTAGCGCTATTTCTCTTCTACAATTTTGTCAAAGAGTATATTGCTTTATGTTTTATATTGACAGCGTGAAACGCTAGTATAATTTAATATACTAAATGATAATAACACTTATTATCATTTAGTATGTTAAGTGATACTAGCGATTCACGCTGTAAATATTAGACTTAGAGCAATGTACCCTTAGACAAAGTTGTAGAGGGATAATAGCGCTAGAAGTCCGCCATACAACAATTTCCGGAATTCCGCCTCAGGAATGAGTTATTGCCTGAATACTAAATGATAATGAAATGATAAGTTCAATCCCTGGTTCAAAGGACCCGATTTTCTACAGCGCGAAGAAAGCCAGTAGCCACAACAATCCAACCTAACACGTTCAATCAACACCGAGCTTCGTCCGATGTTCCTAGCACTTCATCGTACAACAGACCAAACCATCTGTTTGGAGAACTATTCCAGTTGGTCTCGACTGATTATAATAGTCGCCTATATCCAGCGTTTCCAGAAAAAATTTTTTGCTCAGGCACTTACGTAAAAAGCCAATATTCAATGACCCTCTGTCTAGCGAGGAACTCGCCACCCTACAACGAGTCAACATTAGTAGCTCTACTGCATTCCCGAAGACCAGCTCTATTTACCAAAGCTACGAACTCTATCGTAGCGATTCCGAGCTGTCTGAACATCTATCATGTATATAAACACAACCGTTTCTATCTATACAAACAATTCTCTAATGAATAGGTTTCATAGCAGTCGCTAGAGCCGAAGCGAACAACAAGCCGCTCCACATGCTCCTACTCTATCTTCTATCTATCTTCTCACTCACAAGTTTAATACCCTGAAACTGAACTGTTTCGGACCCCTTATGGGTCTGAAGCAAAGGACGGGACGCTCGAGCCTACCAGTCAGTGGATTCCACGAGTCAGTCAGTTTTCCACGAGTCGAGTTCACATTGATTTCATTAGTTCTATATAGTAATCGTCACGTTGAAAATTTAAGCCAGCAGTGTAAACGTATTGCCTAGTGTCCTACAACAAGATTGGCCACGGCCCGGGGATGCGCTGAGTATAACAATGATGTATAACAAGTACAAACATGTGTGCACAATATTCAATAGGGAGGAGTATATCCCCTTCATCTATTTTCTCTAGACCAAGCTTCCTTGCAAAAATTCTCAAACATTTTTCCACCTCATTAAGCTATCTTAGTGGTAATGTGATAAATACGGTCCAACCACCTAAAGTAATGTGACCATACGTCCCGCGTTTCGCGGGACAGTCCCGCATTTTCACTATTTGTCCCGCGCTGAAAAGCGTCCCGCATTCAACTTATTTCTAGATAATGTCCCGCGAAATACAGAAAAATAGAATACATTATTAGCTAATACTTAGTATTTTAAACGAAATTTTTAGTTTTTGGAAAAAATATAATTTTGACTAAGACTAACGTTGTAAGGCAATCATATGGATCATAGAAATCAAGATTAAATTTTCTCCAACGACTCATACTAAATTATCTCTATAGTTTGTTTTACCCAAGCCTTATACCCTGGGAATCTTGTAAGCAGATTTTGCTTCCATGTATTTCCTGCTGCGTAATTGCTTGGATTTCGACACGGAACGTCAAAAATTCCACTCCATTTAAATGCCATGCGGACCAAAATCTTGCGGAAAATCTAGAAGACGACCTGTGCCACCCGACCCATGGCACAGATTACCTTTCATGATTCGACTCGCGGTTTGCATCATTGCTTGATTTGTTGCGTGTTATTCTCCGTCGAATTAATCGAATTTACTTTCTTTGCTTAAAACAATGGAAAATTAACATAAATACACTTTTATTGGGATTTGGTGCTTTTGAAGCGAAATCTATTTTGGCAAATAAGCGGAACGATGCGATTCTGCATGAAAAACTCAAGCACGACGCTCTCCCTGCCGAATCGCAAGAAAAATATGATCTAATTAATTCATAATCACAGTATCTACTCTTGTTGGGTATTTTAGAAAGAGTTATTCAGGTTAAAAACCAGAAACCAGTTCGGAAGTTCGGAAACCAGTTTTTGAGGTTCGATACCTATCATTGCTTCTATCGCTACATACAAACATATTTTCTAACAAAATTCTATACACAAGACGATCAACAGCTAAAAGTCATTCAACTGCAATGCTTTTCAACTGCGATTCGATAGTTGCAACAGTTTTGCAGATATTGGACAGGGAACCACTGAACTTCAAAATTATATGATACTCCATATGTCAGCTACATTGAGCTGCACATTCAATGTTTGAAGAAAGCTTTGACTTCTAAAATGAGTTGCTGTTAATCGAAAAGTTAGCAAACTAAGCATTGGTAACAATTTAAAAATTGAAAGATTTGGTTGAAGGGTTATTACTAAAACATATTAAACTATGAACTTTTTTTTGTCCCGCGCTCACACAAAATGTATCTGGTCACATTAACCTAAAGAAAGGCAAGTGTGGATCAATCATACTCATCCATATTATCTTTTCTCATGCACGTGCTTTCTGTTGTAGCCCACAGTGTCGAAGTGTGTTTGTTTACCAGCCGATTGATAGTTATTGCTATTGCGTCTAATGCAACGTACACACCAGTCAAGCAGTTTGACGAACATTGATTCCGCCCCCAAGAAAACGCTTCGGTTGCTGCTTTGTTTCTTCTTCTTCTTCTTCTTCTTTCTCGTCGCTCCGTACGAAACGTCAGAGCATTAGGGGTGGCACAGCTGTATTAGCTATATCGCCAGCGATTATTATTTATAGTCATTTGACTTTACTTGTTGATGTTTTCCGTCTGGTCGTTTTCCGTGTGAGTCAAAGCACCGATGCGCCTTGGATTCACATACGGAGTGGATTTCGTCGTATATGGTCTATTTGATATAGGGTCCTAGTTCAGTTCTAAATATTGCTTCTGATATCTTTCAAAAAGTTGACTACATTCCGGAGGAGATCTATGTTTTTTTCATTCCAAATTTGGTAGATGTTACAGTAGAAGTCAAGTCCATGTTTCCTTCTCGTTACTGCGTATTTTACGCAGAAGAAGATTATATGTTCCGCATTGTCAATCACGTCGCAGATCTCACAAATGCAATCGTTAGCCAGTTTCATCTTATGTAGCCAGAAGCGTGAAAAATCGTGGCCTGATAATAGCCTATTGAGAGTGCGTATTTCTTTATTATTCAGTTCTAGTTTGTAGTGCCAGGGTTTGTGTGGAATCGTATTCTGTACTTGGAAATATTTCCGTCCTTTGCCTAATTCAGAAGTGTAGTCCAGGTACCACTGCTGGGCGTTTTCTTCACATAGCTGCCTGAAGTAGAGAACTACGTCGTGTAGCAGCATCTTGTTCCTGCAAATGTGGGTGCTTTCCAGTGCCGATTTGGCCAAGTGATCAGCCATCTCGTTGCCTCTTACTCCCACATGTCCCGGTATCCATTGTATCGATGTGTTCGTTCGTGCAGCCATCTCCAAAATCTTGTTGATAACACTGTCTCTTACTTCCTGTTCCAGCTGTTCTTGTAAGTACTTGCACCCGGACATGGAATCGGTCATTATTACACTGCGAGTAATGCCACTCTGATCGAGCTGCTTTGTTTGAACGTGTGTGAAGTTGTTTGAACAACCATTTGACAGTTGGCGGCTCGGTTGGAAAAAATTAAAACGGTTTGATTTTGGTTTGAGTTGTCGGGGGTGGAGTCAAGGTTCGCCGAACATGTTTGAGCATTTGTAGTGAAGTTGCACAAATATATTTTTTTATTGTAGGTGCTCGAGTTGGTGCTTCGGTCGTTCGTGTGTGATATTGTTGGTCGAATAAATTGATTGCTCGTGTCGCTGTTGCTAAAACTTGATGGATGTTTGAATAAACGAGAGGTGGAGTCAATGTTAGTCAAACTGCTTAACCGTGTGTACGTTCCATAAGTGTGTGCTCGGTGTATGGTCGAAGGTAGATTAGTAGAAAATGATCATAGTAGCCTGAACACGCAGAAAGTAGAAAGGAGAGCAGATAGCAGATATACTCGGGCAAGGACCGGGAACAGTTGTGAAAATAAAGAGCTGTATATTCGTGTGAAGTATATCAGTTTTGTGTAGTTCATTGTGATCGAATGACACCGCCTTGAAGTTCACAAGCGTTACATTCGGCTTGGTCCCTCACACTGTGACGGATCGCCGTCATGTTCCCATCGGCAGTAGAATTTTTTTCATATTACATGAATATTCTATCTATTTCGAAGGAAAAAAAAATAATGCAACATTCCTCCAGGGATTCCGACGGGAATCCTCAAAGGATTTCGATAAGAATCCTTTAGTGATTCCGACGGGAATCTCCAGAGAATTCAACGGGAATTCTCCAAGCATACCGAAGGGAGCCTCCAGGGATTCTGAAGGCTTACCACCAGGGATTCCGACAAGAATGTTCCAGTGAGTCGGAAGGGATTACTCGGAGATTCCAAATCCTACCGGGATGTCGACGGGAATCCTCCGGGGATTCCAGCGGGAATGTTCACGGGGATTTTCCAGAGAATCCAACGGAAAGGTTTCAGGGATTCCAATGAGAATCTTCTAGAGATTCCGAATGGAATTCTCCAGGAATTCCGACAGGAATATTCCAGAAATTCCGACGAAAATTTTCCAGAGATTCCGTCGAAAATCCTCCAGAAATTCCTACGTGAATATAAAGGGACTTTGTAGACACTATTTCAGGGATGTAGAAGGATTGGATTGGAAATTGTCTCGACTTCCCTGGGCATAAAAGTATCATCGTGTTAGCCTTATGATATACGGATGCAAAAATGGTAACTTGGCTTAGAAACCTCGCAGTTAATAACTGTGGAAGTGCTTAATGAATACTAAGCTGCGAGGCGGCTCTGTCCCATTGTGGGGATGTAATGCCAATAAGAAGAAGAAGAAGTCGAAGCCATTTTTCGAGGGATCACGAAGCAAATCGTCGAAGGACCCCGAATTAATCCTTCAGGGATTCCGTAAAGTATCCTTCAGCGATTCCGAAGGGAATCCTTTAGGGATGTCGAAGCAAATCTTCGAGGGATTCTGAAACACATCGTCAAGGAACTCCGAAGCAAATCTCCGAACGATTCCGAAACAAATCTTTGAACGACTCCGGAGGAATACCGAAGCAAATAACGAGAGATTCTGAAACAAATCCTCCATGAGTTATGGAAGGTATCCCCCACAGATTTCCAAGGGTATCTCTCAACGATACCGAAAGGAATCCAGTGTAAATTCTTCTGGATTCCGGTTGGAATAATTCGATGATCCTGAAAGGAATTCTTTAAATATTCCAATTAGAATTCTTCACGGATTCCGATGGGAATTCCTCTCGGATTCTGATGAGAATCCTTCTCGGATGCTGATGGAAAATGTAGAGATTGTCATGCTGCTAGGCAAGCGGAAGTCTGCTGGAAAACTGTCACTCTATAGAGCATAGCATAGCATATGTGATTGTACAAATCGTGGGTGGCTATACAATGCTCAGTTGAGCAATCTACTGTATATTGTCGCAAATTGGTACTTGGGATTAGTACCTTTTCCTATGCAGTAGCAGTTGTATACCTGGCCACGTCCTTACAATCACGGAGGGAAGGGAAGGAATGTTAGTTCAACATCTACCAGTGAAGATGCAGGGAACCCATACTACCTTCATAGATGTCTCGGGAAGGAAAATTATTGTTAGTGGGAAAGGTGAATAATAGGGAGCTCTATTCGACAATATAGAGCGTTTGTCAATAACAATATATGCTGAAAAATTATTAAAATATATTCATCAATTTACTTACGAACCGTCCGAAGGAGGACAACGTAACCTGGATCTTACAAATGTTTCGCATCATATACAAAAAACGTTCAACCGCACACTTATTCACCGAACATTAAAAACAGAACCAAAAACTCGGATTTTACTAATGTTCTAAATCCTACCTGAAACACGTCCGATCACGCACCAATTGTTTACTCACTCGGCCGCGCAAACTATCTGCTTACTGAGCAGAAACACGACAAAACAGGCACTCTTACGTGATAAAACTTGTCAATAAACTCAAAATGAGGCTGGCTCATATTGCCCCGTATGCTCATATTGCCCCTACTGCCCCTACCTATGTATATACTGCAAGGTAGTGTAGTAAGCGGATTCGCACTGCAGTAGGTGTGGACGTTCGTGATGTCGGAGAAGAATTTTTCGTTTCTTGGTTAGGTGATCTCCATGTGGCCTCGTGGATATTCTTGCGGGGGTATACAAACTATCCGGTCCGATCACCGGCCTCTACATTAAATATCTCCCTTCCTACCTGAGCGTTCATGTCTCCAAAAACGATGTTGACGTCCCGCAGTGTGCTTTGATCCTCAGCTTGCACATTCCTGCCACCCAAACCACGTGCTCGCGCATTTTGCCCAGCACTGTTAAGCACTATGTATGTGGTGAAGCTAACAGCCTACCTATTTGAATTTGTGGGCCGATTTACAGACAATTTACAAAAACAAAAAATGCAAATGTTACAACTATGTGATCATGGACAGGTATAGGTTATTCATATTACAAGATTTATAACAGTTTATAACGTGTTAAAGTGGAGAAATAAAATGGAATGTATGAGCATTGGTATCAAGTTGTTTCCTATGAAAAATGGTCCAGGCGAGACTATGGGCTCAAATGGGCAAAATATTGTTTTTTTTTTATTATATAATGCGCGATAAATGCAACGTTTTAATTCTTTATTACGCATTAAAAGGATCATTACTGATTCACCGATTATATGGGAACCTAACCTACTTTGATATTTTTTTAATATTATTCGAACGTGATAGGCCGAGACTTGATATTTGAAAGCGCGTGCTATTTGCTCATCTATGATAGCCTTGGAAAATGATCACAATAGCTGCCATTTGATTGCAATGAAAATGATAACACAAAATGATAACCTTATGTAAATATGATAAACCTGATAAACATTATCTATCATATTGAATGCAAAATATTTAGTTTAAGAACGTCTCTGGTTCAGTGCAGGTTCAGTGCACTCTCATTCACACTCATGCGTGAAAGACAGATGTGAAAGAAGTAAAACAACAAACGCCGAGTGTGTAGTGTGCGAAGCGGAATTATACACAGTTGTGCCACTGTCCGACGAAGCTTGAAGCTATCCGAAGGTAGGTCTGGAAAATTCTTTAGAAGTTTTCTTTGCTAGAAGTGGGCGCACGTTAGGTTCCCAGCTTCATTTGTGCATACTTTTCCTTAGTTCAAAACGCTAATTTCATTATTGCGCTTTTCAAGAGCATCATTGTCCAGTCTGTATTCAGAATGTTGCTTGTAGAAAATCCTAATTCCACTCAATAGTCGTCAAAATACGCTTTCAAATTCAGCTCTCAATCGATCTTGTGAAGGCCAACTAATTTCGGTAGTGTATGCATGTTGAAGCATCTCAGGTTGAAGCGAGAAAGCAAACGCAACTCTTCTCAAAAGATGCGACGTGCCCACATCCGGAGGGACTTTCGTGAATAGTTTGTGAATTTGTGTCTGCCCCTCGAGTGCACTCTACCATGGCTGATAATTCGTTCGCCGCCAGGGCCAAAAGGTCACGCTTCGATGAGCAATTCGATCTAGAGTTCAATGGATTCAATCCGTCCAGTAGCGCGAAAAATACCCAAAGGTACCTAACCAAGAGAACGCTGCAAGTGAATGTGTTTTTGTTCTTATCTTTATTTTCAGATAAAATATCCAACAACACAACAATAACTACTACAAATTTATGCGTATCCAAAGCAACAGCATATAAACAGTTGTTTATCTGTGATCAATGTTCGTAAATAGCAAAATGTTTGTGTTCTAGTAGACTGGTTCATGTTGAAAATGCGTCGTATGTGCTTACGATGAAATATAAATTTTGATACGTTTATTATTTCGACGTAAATTACGACTTATTCAAACATTAACATAAAATTTATGTCGTCGAAGCCATCATATGGACCTATATCATCAAGGCATACTCAATTTTATTTCATCGGGCCAACCATTATATTTGTGCTCTTATCGCACCTCACATCTTGTGAGGTGTCTTTTTCGCTAAGCAATTAATCTATTCTTGATTGAGCGCAATAACTCAATAAACATCAGAACAAATTTCACATAAAACTTTAGAAAAAATCTGAAAAACTATGTTTTTCAAATCCATTTTTTACTGTTACATCAAAATTATAAATCATTAAATGGATGGCCCACGTTAAGTTTTCTTTTCTTTCTGTACCAGTCTAAAGTGATTTTAAGTTTGCTTGTGAGGAAAAGTTGAGAAACCTACAAAAATATATTTGAACACATTTTACCGTGTTTGCCAGTGTCTAAACCATTGTTAATTGGCCAATGCACTCGGTGCCGGAAACGGAACAAGCGGATCTCGAAACCATGGAAGTCGACGCTGTCAGTGCCGAGTTTGGAGGAGGACCGAGCACACAGAACTGGGCCGTAATTCCAAAGATCGACGACACGAACATAGAGCTTCTGAACAAACCACCGATCGAGAGGTTGATGATTCACCGTCAAATTTGCCAAATTTAATAATCCATGAACCGGAACAAACGGACACACCTTCTAACTACATTTGTAATTTATTTTGTCTTTCGGTGATGATAGGTTCATCGGGATTCTGGATCAGCTAGACTCGAAGGTGGAGATGTTACGCAAGGAGGCCCTGGTGCTGCAGGAAAAGAAAGATTTTTTGGCCATGTCCATGGACTTGCTGAAAAACAATGAGTATCTAACCGGACTGAATGAGAGTGAGTATAGAAAGCCAAATAAGAACGTTGCCCCGATGCGTGGGATGTGGTTGACTGGGCAAAATCGTTTATGGAAACGTTTTACCTTTATTTGCGAGTGGGTTTGAATTTTGGTGAGTCAATGTGGTGCTGTTTTTTTTGTTTATAGATATTTACTTCGTGAGAACGCACTTATTTTGTGGGTTTGGGATTGTCTCTAATTATTAGTCATTTTTATCTATAGTTGAGTTTTCGATTGTCTCGGCTAACGGTATTATGAATTTTGAAAATAAAACACGCACATGAACTGATTTTGTGTTTCGCGCTTTAATCAGCTTAGCATTTTCGCATTTCAACAATGATTTTTCATTGATATGCCGGTTCTGCGTTATCTAGATAGTCAATTCAATTAAAATACTGTTGTTTTTGCATTTGCGTTTTTCACAAAATCACACCAAAAACTTTTTGTTCCATAGCAATCGATTCACATCAATTAGGTGGTGATGTCTGTATGTACGTAAAAAAGAATTCATTTGTTTGGCTTTCGGTCTCTAACCGATCAGCTCGCAACAAGTTGCATTCGACAGGAAATCATTGAAAATGTGATATGCCAGACTATGTACTCTAAAGTTATGGTCGAAATACTGTTTTTTTTTATAATGCACGAGATGCAACGATCTCCGATGAATCGTCTCCGATTTTCGATTTTGATTACCATCGATCCTATTTTTTCTCATACTTTTTTTTCCAGATGAGTACGAAGAAATCAATTGCTATGTTCAACGAATAAGTGGTCGTTTGGCCACCGTCGAGCTGAGCGTTTGTACGGTGCGCGATCGAGCCCAGGAAGACTCCTTGCATCTGGTGAACAGTTTGATTGACGAAATTATTTCCGGCTCGGATGCGGTGGTTTCGCGATTGCGTTGCCAGCAGTTTCTCAACGCTTGCAGCACAACGGACACGACCACGTACACCGATCTTGATCCGTCCATGTGCCTGGATAAGAAATTTGAGAGTGCCCTACTTGGATGTACGCTGGATGACCAGAAGACCATCAAGAAGCGCCTGCAAGCACTGTTGGATTATCTAATCAAGCAAACGGTTGTTCACTGAATTCGGTCACAACTCCAGGCGTGTCATTTGGGCAGGATTGAATCCCAACTTGTGCCAGTAATGCAGCAGACAGTGACAGTTAGAGTAAAATATCTTTATTTTAAGGCGTTCAGCCGAATAATTCGTCAGTACAGTCGAGCAAATATTTTAGTAGATTGCATTTTCTGTTTTAACTTCATTATTCTAACAAGAAGTAGCAATAGAGAATATGTGGCCTGTGTGGTTGATAATCGATTTTAATACAAAATTCACAATTATATTATTTTCTCAACCAGATAGTGCACTTAGGATGTAGGAGCAATTCAATAAGTCTGATTGTTTGTAATGAAGAATCTTGAATAAATTTCGCATCGCTGTCATTAGCATGAATTTGTGAATCAGACTCTCACCCAGTACGATGGCTGTAGAATATCGAATTCCAGTAATTTCATGACCGTTTTCTCGAAAATAATGTGTCATGAGTCAATTGATAGATGTCATCAAAATAAAGCACATGTTAGCGTTGTTCTCTCCAGAAAAGTTTAATAGAACAGAAATCTATTAGTTTTGATTTTATAATCTAATGCTATCCCATTTCTACTCTGGAAAACTAACTTCCGCCTTTGGAGTAACGTTTCCAGAATCGTTTTACGTCATCGTGGCCATTTTAGTGACCACCATAGTGCGAGTCCGCTCATTCTGCCAAGTCATCACTCCAATCGATTGGGCATAGTCTCTCAGTGTGTTAAAATCGCCCTGCGAAAGAAACTGGTTGTAAACTACTCCTTCGGTGTACGTGAATCGATTCCGCTCGTTTTCCCATAGTTTGATCTGATCAACAACGGTTGGTGGTAGAGCGGATTTAGAATTGATGGCTTGCTCCATGTTCAACATCTATGAATAATGAAAAAATAAAATGTATGACACGGGACACGCTTAAAATCGTTGTAAATGATGACAAAATCCTTTTTACACACGTCAAATGCGAGACTTCAAACAAAATTAAGGTAAAACCCTTATCAATGATGGCACAAAACCAAACGTAATGAAAACCAAATCAATTGTGAAAATTTGAACCCGAAGCTGATATAAAATCTCACCGTGGGATGCGCATGCTGCTCCAGATAGCTGATAATTTGATCGGCCGTGATCCCTCCTCGGAAGGCTTGCCGTACGGAATCTCTGCTAAGAACGCCAACCACCAAGTTCGGAAAGCGATATAACAACTCGGTGAACAATCCTAACAGGGCCACCTGCAAATTTGAATCGGTATATGCGTACACCCGATAATTGGTTTCCACAACTATGTATCCTTTGTCCTGTACAGAACTGCCATCCTCCTGCATTGAAGGCACTGCATTCTTTGAAGTGATGTTGTGGGCTAACCTAGTCGGATAGAACCGACCTTCTTTTCGCTTACGTTGGTACACCAATCCAAACTCTCGAAGATGCTGCAGAAAGGTCAAAAGGCCCTGGCTCAACCCTTCGGAGCTGTAATCACGTCCCAGCGTGGAAAAGCTCAACTGGAACAACATTGAAAGGCACTCGGCCAAATCCAACCCACGTGCCTCGCATGTGTCCAAATACTGCAGCATGAAGTGCCACACCTGGGCCTGCGTATCGAGTAACAGAAACTGAAAACCCTGCCGCGTAATAACCGGACTTCCATCTGTTTCATCTCGCTTCATAAGATTCGCGTGCAGCAAAATTCGCACCGCATCGGGAGATATCCCTTCGCCTTCCATCCCTTTAGAGCTTCCTGCTCCCACCATATAATGCAACACGCATCGCCAACGGGACATGGAATACGCGTCCAGGAACTCTATGTCTCTAGATTTCTGATCCGGATCCATTGCGTTCGACATCGACCATGGACGGCCGCCGCCCAGTAGCGCTACCTTCAGGTTCTTCTTAAATGTGGGACACAGCTCCCATGCTTCGAGCCCTCCAGTCAAGCCCGCTCTACGCCACACTCCCAGCTCTGTTAGTACGCTCGAAACGAGAATATTTTCCCTAGAAAAGTACACTCTGTGAGACTCTCATTTGAATTGAATTCAAAATACTTACTTGGCGTACACCTGAGATCCCCACGAAGACACTACAGCTTGAGGGATGGCTTGTTCGATAAATAATATGCGTATTACGAATTGACGAGCAATTTCTGGAAGCTCTCTGTAATTGTTGGATTCATTACAATCCAGATCTAGTTGACTCCCAGATTACAAGGATAAACCTACCGATATACGGCCAAACAGATGGCCGGATAGTTGTACAACTTCTCCAGGGCATCCGGGGGTCTGGACTTCAGATACTCTTCCAAATTCTTACATTCCAAGTTAGCCGGTTTGGTTATTAACGACGATGTACCACTCTTCGAGTTTTTAGCCTCGTTTGACATGATGTGGATGTTCAGTATTCACTAAAAAATACACACGTACCTGAATAATTAGCAATCTTAAATTGTTTCAATAATTGTAAATTACCCCGCACAGGATTACGAATGACACCAAAGCCAAATAAATAAGACCAATCCAGTCACTGCGACTGCGAGCAAAACAAAATTAAAATGACATGACATCATGCGACGGTAACTACACGAAAGAAAAAAGTAATGTTCAACTCATGTGTTTCAAAAACAACTGAAATTTCTAGAGTGCTTTGAGAATAGGTCGTATGTGCAAAAGAGAGTCTCTCTTTGCCTCCATTCTCTTTCGAATATTACAGATCTAGGGTAAAATGCCCAATAGTGGACCCCCTAGTAGCGGAATTTTGCTCTTCCTGTCATAAGGCTTAGAAACTTTCAACATATTAACTCTGCTTGATATTTAACAACAAGCTCTGTATCCCCTCTTCACGATACATACATAAAACACCCAAATACACGACGTTATTCGTTGAAATTAACATTTTAAAGTCTAACTGAATTCGCCCTATAGTAGACCCCCTGGGGGTCCATAATGGGAAATTGCTTCCCTATAGTCGACACTTCATTTGATTTTCATGTCCCGTTTCGGGACGTTCTTCTTCCCTATTATGGACCCCCCAAAATATTCCTATAATGGACACTCTCGTGTTTATTTTTTATAGAATTGTAAAAAATCATCTAATTTTACTTTCCATAGCATTTCCAATGCATGTAATCAAATCATAGGACTGTAAGGTAGGTTCTCCCGATAGAATTTCATAGCAAAATTTTGACATTGTGCAGTAATAATGCAAAAATGGCTGGAGGGTCCACTATTGGTTGGGGGTCCACTATTGGGCACTTTACCCTATAATAAAGTTTACTTCAGATTTCTTGGCAGATATCTAAAGATTATAGCTTTGTCTAGCGTTCTGAAGTGAAAATGTGGCAAAATATGCAAAATTAGCTTATGTACAAGCGAAAGAGAGCGTGAACAAAGAGAGCCTCTCTTTTGCACATACGACCTATTCTCAAAGCAATCTAGATTTATGAATAATTTGATTTTTTTTTTTTCAATACATATTTACAGCACTTTACAGTTTAGGATTATTTATAAAAAGCTGATGATTGAATTTTAAATATTTTGACGACAGCTTCTTCAACTTTTAGGTTAAATTACTTGCGTTATCGTATATACGTCTACTGCAATTTTTGTCTGACTGACCCTTATATGGACTCGGAAACTAATGAACCGATCGGTATGAAAATTTGAATGCAGAGGTTTTCGGGGCCGGGGAAGGTTCTTAAGATGGTTCGAGACCCCTCCCCCACAGCCTCCCCCAATCCCCATTCGAAAAAAAAGGGGCTACCATATATACAAATGAAACACCAATTTCTTCATAACTCGAGAATAAATCAAGCAAATGGAACCAAATCTGGCATGTGGAGGTTTTGGAATGGAAGATATGTTTCTGTGGTGATTCGAAACCCCTCCCACTTCTGGATAAGGGGTTCATACAAATGAATTAACAATTCCTGTATAACTTCCAAACTAATCAGAGAATAAATTAATTTTAAGCGAACCAAAGTTCATCGGGTCTGCTAGTAATAATAATAAAAATATCCAAATATAGGGTAAAGTGCCCAATAGTGGACCCTCCAGCCATTTTTGCATTATTACAGCACAATGTAAACATTTTGCTATGAAATTCTATCGGGAGAACCTGCCTTACACTCCTATGATTTGACTACATGCATTGGAAATGCGATGGAAAGTAAAATTAGATGATTTTTTACAATTCTATAAAAAATAAACACGAAAGTGTCCATTATAGGAATATTTTGGGGGGTCCATAATAGGAAAGAAGAACGTACCGAAACGGAACATAAAAATCAAATGAAGTGTCGACTATAGGGAAGCAATTTCCTATTATGGACCCCCAGGGGGTCTACTATAGGGCAAATTCAGTCAGACTTTAAAATGTTAATTTCAACGAATAACGTCGAGTATTTGAGTGTTTTATGTATGTATCGTAAAGAAGAGATGCAGAGCTTGATATTAGATATCACGCAAAATTAATATTTTGAAAAATTCCACTGCCAGGAAGAGCAAAATTTCGCTACTAGGGGGTCCACTAATCAATGGGTATTTTACCCTAATAAATAATAAAAAGTTTTCATCAGTATTCTTTTTTTTTCGACTGTTTTCATCAAAAAATTGCAGGTACGCTATTGCTCGTATTATTATTTTTTTTAAATTCAATGAATAGCAACGGATTAATTTGAACGAATCGAAAATAATCTTGTTCTGGAAACGTTTTATGGATCAATTGTTTTACTTATTCTGAACAATCGACTTAAATTTCTGCACTGAACGAATATTATTTATTCAGATTTAGGCTTTTAGAAATGGGAGTAGAAAAACATTTGGTAAATATAAAATTCACCTTAAACGAATCGAAAGTAATCTTGTTCTGGAAATAATTAAACCACATGAATCGAAAGAATATTTTTCTAAGTGTTGTTAGGTGTCGAATTGGTTAGGGTGAAATCAGGAGTGATTCAGTTTGATTCTAAATTTTCGACCACTATTCTAGTTTGCATCTGGAGCAAAATGGAACAAACTCGCTGGTTTCCCAGCAGTGTTCTATTCATGTTTTTCAAATTTTCAATTAATTGAAATCATTATGTTTACTGCCAAGAAAGGCGCCGGAATTGCAAAGTGGATTGATCCGTAGATAAAATGACGCATCCATACACCAAAACAATTGAAAAATATTTGAATCTCGTGATTCAATCGTGGTTCAAATCTGCAGAAAATAGAACGGAGCGTTATACCAGTTTTATTTTTTTGACAGTTGACTGGTATAAAAACTGAATCTAGAACAGCTACTGGGAAATTCAATGTTTCAGATTCATATTCAAACTGACAGCCCCGAACGATTTGAATCACTGCTGAATCACGGTCAAAACTCGCTTAACAATTGATTAGGGCCTACAATGAAAAGTAAACAAATTCAATTTTAACACCCTTCGATAGCATCCTCTAATAGCTACTTATAGTATAAAAATGTTCCGCATCTTCAATTAAATTACTTGGAAAAAACTAATTTTTGATTGGGCCTATTACGTGTTATTTTCAAAATATGTGTAGGTCCACCCTAAAAAACGGCCAAGCCACTCGTTTTTTTCTGTCTGGGATAAGCCTTCTCCAACTTCGGGCCGATAACGAGATTTTTTTCCGAACCGTCATCGGCCCGACCTCGGAGAGAGAAAATTTCCCCTCCCGAAAAGCCTTATCCCGTGTTTACTTTCGAAAAATGCCATAAACAAAGGGTCTATGAATGACAAGCAAATACAGAATGACTTATCAAGAAGGCCTATTCCGGAGAAACAAATGAAAATAGACTTAAAATTTTATTTTAACGATTTCGACACATTTTTGCATGTTTTCGATGCAATTAAGGTTACGGATGGATAGATAGTGTTGATTATGTGCTTTTCGGAGCTTTTCTGCTTAAAATATCATAAACCTGGGAAATAGGAATAGAAATTGTGATGCATTTTTTTCGAACGGCATTTTCTCAATGTTTACGTTTTGGCTGTAGGCCCTTTTCAAATGTTACGCGAGAAAAACAGTTATTTTTTTACTGTTAACTGTCCCGCGATTTGTTTACATCTCTACGTTGAAATTTGTACACAAACCTCGAAAACCGTTGCTATTTTGATGCATGGTGGTTTTAGAATTGATTTTTAAAACACTTTTTAAATTGTTCAATAAAAGTTGAAGCCAATCTCACAAGAAAAGCGCGAAAGCTACTGTTCTAGGAATGGATATCGACACGCTCCATTTAGATTTGCGCAAAAGGTTGAACGTACTAGGCTTCAACCATCCGCTTCCGCTTGGAGCCATTGGAATCGTTTCTGCCATCCTGGACGATCTGATCAAAACCTCAGAAAAGCTGAAGTCTTCCAAACAACAAATTTGCCATCTGGAACAAGTAGGTCGAAGCAATCTTAGGTTTTCAGTTGTCTTATTAATTCGAACTGACACTCTATAGGAGAAAGCTGCTTGGGATCTGGGAGTCGAACCGTACAAGTGCGACAACTCCCGATTGCTGGCCGAGTGCAACGAGCTTCATTTGGAACTAGTAAAGCAGCGCGATAAGTTTATTCTGGCCAACACCGAACTTAAGTGTCGGGTGCGGAACTTGCAAACGGACAAAAAGCAACTAGAGGACAGATGTTTGCAAGCGGAAGCCAAGATTCGCCAGCTTCAGTGTGGGGACAGTAAATCCAGAAAGGATGGTGCAAACATGCGTAAGAATATTTTAACTACTATGGTGATTGAACTTGTTTACTAATAGAATCATTTCTGTGGCAGAACGAAAACCATTTGTGTCTACGGTGAGGCCAGGGCAGTATCAACCGCCAACCTGTTGTGGAGGCGAGAAGCGTGAAGGAAAATGTGGTGGCGCGTGCAGCCCAGCTCGCAAAACGGAAATATTGCACGAAATAGAGCATTTGCAGATTGAGACCAAAAATCAGGAGGAAGTAATCGAGGCATATAAAAAACAGGTAGGTGTCGAGGAAAAGGTTTCCTGCAAACATGGAGAAAATATTGTTTGGCTAAAATTTTGGAAATGTAAGAAAATTTGTGGGATGGTTTTAAGGATGTCAATCTGATTCATATGTTCAATGATTCAATGTTGTGTTCAATTTTATTTGCAATCATTATTATGAGATGTTAATTGCAAACTTTTGAAACTGCGATTATGTATTTATTTTAGTCTAGTCTAGTCTAGTCTACACATACACAGCCAGTTCGTGAAAGAATCCTGGAAAGTGATAAACTAGTCGACTCGGCAAACGTTGTCCTGCATAGTAGGCGAAAATAGGCGTTCTGAACTGCCCAAGCAAAAATCCTACACAAATCTTAATTTCAGTTTTTCAAGATTTACTCAACTTAAATCGTAATTTTTGTAAGAAGAAATATCATATAAACCCGTCGGAAACATTAAAGAACATATCTGCTGAAGGAATGAAGAATATCCATCCAGCCGTTTTAGAGTTATGCGGATACGAACACAGACCATTTCATTTTTATTATACCTACTAGCCGACCCGGCAGACGTTGTCCTGCATAGTAGGCGAAAATGTGCGATGAACTGCCCATGCAAAATTTCCATACGAATCTTAGTTTTAGTTTTTTACGATTTACTTAACTTTACTCGTGATTTTAGCATTAGGAAATATCATATAAACCCGTCGGAAACTATAACGAATGATTCTGCTGAAGAAATGAAAAAAATCCATCCAGCCGTTTTCGAGTTATGCGGATACGAACACAGACCATTTCATTTTTATTATATAGATAAAAATAGAAGATGCAGTTCAAACATAAAAGCGGCCAGGCCTACTGTGCAGTGTTGTTAAAAATTGTTTTGGATATCAATACTCAACTTGACTCCACATTTAAGCCATAGAACGGGGACATTTTGTACCAACCGCTCTATTGCAATATGAAGTAATGATTGATTAATCATTGGAAGTGACATAGCTAAGCGTGGGGCGTACTCGAGGATGGAGAGATGCGACCTTGAACCGTGTTTTGTGGCGTCAAATTGTTGATTCAGTGTTATCTTTTTAGATGTAGACTAAATAAATGAAATGAAATGACATAGCTATCAGCATCTTGGGATGGAACACAGTTTTTAGTCTAGTGCCCTGGCTTATACAATGATTGATAAAAGTATTCGTATGGATTTATACAGATAATCATGAAAACATGACGAATGCTTAAGTCTATCAGAGTACATATAAGCCTAGGTACAAGCGCCAATACTCGCTCTCTGAAACGAGAGAAAAAAAAAGAAAGAAAAAAACAAAAGTGACTAGAAACACGAAAGGATTCATAAGACGGTGGAAATATACCATATTTACTTACACCAGCTCCATATTTCCATCCCTGGAATTGTTATCTCGATTATCTCCGTCAAAAACCAACTTATTGGAAACTTTTTACTAAATTCATAAAATATAATGAATCTTTTGATCCAAAATAGGAATACTTGCGGATATGTTAAATGTAAAACTAGATTATCCATGCCAAAACACAACACAAAACATTGTAAACATGTTATTACTTTCATGAAATATTATTACACTTTTGGTAATAATACTTGCATTGACTTGTACCTTTTCGCATTTAAGGTAAATCGAAAACCACTAACCCGTAACGCTGGGTAGACACCTTTACATGGTGTGTTACGGGGTAAGATCTACCACGGTTACATTGCCAGGCTACAGACAAATCCTGACCCAACGAATACCTTCCTTATTATTCAACTCCGTGGTATTTATGAGGGTGTCGCTAAGTAGGTGGCCTCTCGTTAAGTAAGTACCACATCAACATTTCCTTCCTCTCCCTCCCTATCAGCACAATTCAGAATGTTTTGGTTGCAGGAACAGGTATATGACCGAATTCTGTCGTATATGAGTAATAGAAACTTGTTTACAACATGTGTGCTGCTCGGGCTAGTTACGATGAAGATGGGCGTGGCCAGGAGTAGTAATCCTCATGCTTTTGTTATTTTTGTTTAAGACTGGAATCAAGGACCACTCCCCTTCTTGATTTCTGATAGCATTCTAGATAAGGATCTCAAAAATAAAACATGAGTATCACTAGTGTCCAATCTACGAATTACACCGTAACAATGCTAATGCTAATGCTAATGCTTAAGGTAAATCGAAAACCACTGGCATTTTTTTATAATTCGCCAAAATTTTTTTTGTTTAATAGTAGCTAACAATGGTGGAGGCTCCTCAAATTCAACCAGTTTGAGCATGAGTATGATTGATCGCCCACGGTTGCTACTCCGTTATTGCCAGGTCAGCTGTAATTACACAGAGAACCAACAGATGATGTTTGGGACTAACATCATCCTCAATGTGTAAGAACTGGTGACCCAAATTTAAGCAATACCAGCGCCGGCCGTGTCCGAATGCAGGTCAATTAAGGAATGGGTAGGAAAATGTTGACGTGATACTCGCTTTGATGGAAGCGAAATTAAATTTCGATGACCGGCCGACCGCTCTGCTTACTGGAAAATATTGGCAAACGGTGTGTAAGGTGTAGCGAAGCTACAGGAAAACATTCAAACGCGCACTAATTATTTTAGTTTCCAACCGACTGCACAACATTCGGCAAGCTTAGCGAAAACACATTTATGTTCCGATCGACTACATAAAGCAGAAAAACGATCCGGCTTCTGTTAACATTTTGCATGCTTTACGAGTACACGAGCAAATGCGCTCCAATTAATTTAATTTTTGACCGACTGCACAAAGCAGATCAAAACGATCTGGCTTCCGCGAAAACCTGACATGCTTCCAGAAAGCATAGAGAGCACTGAATAATTTATGTTCCGATCGACTGCAGAAAGTAGAAAAACGATCCGACTTCCGCGAACGTTCTGCGTGCTGTACGAAAACACGATCAAATTCGCACTAATCAATTTAATTTCTGACCAACTGCACAAAGCAGAACAAACCGATCTGATCCAAAAAAATAAATAAAAAATAAGCGCTCAAGGATTGTGATAAATTTGAAACATTTTTTTGCCACTATTCGACTTTGTTGATTTACTGACAGAACGAAAGATATGTTCGGAATTACACCCAACCTGGGTGCTGCGGATAGAGCCGCTTTTCTGCTCTCAAGCGAGTAGCGGGATATTTTGAAATCAATCCTATAAGCAGAATTATTTTGTAGTTCTCCGGCTGTCAAACATTTCCCGCTCTTCAAATTTCTCTTTCCATGCTTCATGAAGGCGCAAAAATGCGCGAGACTCTACATGACTTTACGGTGGTTTATATACATCCCTGCTCCAATCAGCTGCTGAATCTCGTGAAATCTCGTAACGAGTGCTTTTTAGTTGCATTCCTACTAATTATCCACTCGAAATATAATGTGAATATATTTGTTACAAAGAATGCAAAGCTCAAACTAAGTTTATTTTTATGTTTTCCCCAAATAATAACAATACTTCTCAATATAAGATCTAAAACGAACATAACCAAAATCTTCAATGTTTGGCTCCGGCACAATTAGGCATTGTACGATGACGTCATCAAAAAAATTTGACAGTTCACAGAGCTTGTTTACAAGGTGTTAGAATTTCATTGCGATTTTTGTTCCGAATTGTTTCGTTGTAAAAAGAATTTGTTTAAATCGAGTTACTATACTATAATGTACCCGAAAGTAGTTAGCCGGCTTTCAGCGCACGCAAACGCATTGCCCACGGAAAGCAGAAACCGATATGTACAAAAAATTCGTCCTATCGGATTCGTGGACCCGTACGACGTACGAATGAATACGGAAGAATTTCCTACCACGGTAACTTCAGGTCACATCGTTGACTACCTGGTGAACCACGTATCCCCTACATCAAAAGTAGAGTTCCGCAAAGATAAAAGCTTGCAAGCCTACCGGAAGTTTGAGGCTGGTTTCGTGTCCACCGTTCAAGGGACCATAATAAATGATTTGCATGTAATCAGAGGAAAGGTAAAGTAAACATGTATGCACGTTATATCTGGTAGTAATGATGTATTTCTATATCTCCAGGTTTCCCATTCTATGAGGCTAAACCTGCCACCCCTAGTGGCCTGGATGATAATTGATCGAAACGGAAACGTCCAATCTGCACACTGCAATTGTGTAGCAGGATTGAGTGAAGCTTGCTCACATGTTTCGACGATTCTGTTTGCATTGGCAAATTTGCATACAATGGTGTCAACATACAAAGTAAGTTCTTAGTTTTAATCATTCTAATGTTATCTTATAATGATTTTTACATTTGCAGCTAAGTGTAACGGAATTGCCATGCTACTGGGCAAGGCCTTCAAAAAAAATCAAAGATGATTTAAATCATTCCGTAAAAAACATCGATTACGGTTTTAAAGTTATGAGGATGGATGACATAAATATCAGTTGCAATCGAAATAATTTTTTAAGCTTCGTGAGAGATTTGAAGCATACAGCAGGATCGAAGAAATTCTGCGATGGTATTAATATCATGTGTCAATCTTGCGAAGATAATATAATTCCGGACTACGTATTTCAACAAAGAAATATACTGCTACAAAATTTATTCGATCCAACGATGGAAGGACAATCGATGCACATTATTAACCAAGCTCTCCCATCCATATTGACAAACTTATCGATAAGCAATGACGAGATTGAAGCTGTGGAGCGACTAACAAGAAAGCAGTCGAGATCGGATTTATGGAAGTTAGTACGCATTGGACGTATAACTGCATCTATTATGAAAGAGTGCATGCATACATCCACTAATACCGTGCCTTCAAAAATGACTCTTTTGAAGAAAATTTGTTATCCGAACTCTGTGATGTTCGATAGCGAAGCAACATCGTATGGACGACATCATGAACATGAAGCAAAACAAGCTCTAATGAAGAAAATGAAGTGCCATGATGCGGTTGCTTTCAACGAGTGCGGGATTTTCATTTATAAGACCCAACCATACATAGCTGCCACACCGGACCTAATGATGACCTGCAAGTGCCACGGAAAAGTTAGTATTGAGATCAAATGTCCATTTCGACTTCGAAACAACACTAGTTTCAATCAACAGCTATCAATTAGTACACTAGTTGGTACATCTAACCCGTTTTTAGAATTTCTGAATGGAGAATACAGTCTGGTGAAAACTCATACTTACTATACTCAAATTCATGTAACGGATTCTAACTTCGGTATGCTTTTTGTCTGGAGTAAAGGAGAACAGCTTTGTTTGCTCATCGATAAAGATCCTGTATTTTGGGAAGAAGCGTGTGAAAGGTCTAAGGAGTATTTTAAAAACATAATTTTGGTTGAGCTTGTTTCAAATTATTTTTCAAATCAATTAAAAGAATAGATTTATAAAGTTTCAATCAATTTATTAAAATCTGGATTATCACTTACTCTAAGAAATACAAAATTAAAAACTGCTAAAACTTGTGTCTCTAATTTTCGGGATATGACAAAGTTATTGAATAATTGGCTTGTTTAAGTTACAAAGAATACATGCTACTTTCACGATTAATTCAATAATGCTGAACCCGTTTTGAAATCGGGCCAGTGTCTTCACAATAATAACGTTATACAGAATCTTATATTTCTCTCGCAACAATCCAATGATTCTCTCAATGTGAATACGAAGAGCAGTGATTTGTTTATCCGACACTAGCTCTGTAGGAGTGAACTGTTTTTTGTTTTTCAAAAATGTTGGTATGTTTAAAATAGCCTTTCGCTCTTTTACCAGTTCTCCGATATTAAAGCCTTTATCGGCTAGAACAACATCATTCTCTTTCAGACATTTTAAAAATCCACTTTTTTCAAAAATTTCACGATCAGAGCACCGTCCAGCGTAACCGGTCGAAACAAAACATATGGTACTGTCAGGATGAGCAGCTATTAGAAATTTTACTGTCTCGCACTTCTTATAATTGCTGTAATGGCATGCAGCAGCTTTTAAATTTCCTGGGGTCTCGCATCTGACTTCAAAACAATCTACGATGAAGACTCGTCTCTCTCCGTAAAGTTGCTTGAATGTTAGCGGTGTATGTCGCATCAAATTAGATACACACGTTGGCTCAATTGCCCATTGACAACAATGGTACATAATATACAACGTACGGTGAAAGTATTTCGATATAGTGCTAACGCTAACATTATAGTCAAAAGCTAAAGAAGCCAGTGGAGTATTTAAACGCAACTTTGTCAGCGTCATCACGAACATCTGTTCTGTAGATAAATGGCAGTGGGGCTCATCTAAATACGGCTTAAGGTATTCGTACAGGTTCTGTAAAATTTGTCTGCTGTAAATGCCGGTGTAATAATTACACTTCGCATCAGTGGACAGAAACTGTATACCTCTTTTATATGAGATTACTTGTTCTTCAAGCTATTGATCCTGCAGACGTGTCATTTCGTTCAAATATTGTTGGAAAGTTTCATTAGCGCTTTTGAGTGAATCTGTAAAAAACACATAATATATAAATAAATAAGCTTTGCTATAATTTAACACCACTTACCTCCCACTTGCAAGGCACGATTCAAGTCATTTGAGTCAATACCCGAAACGTTCGGTAGCTCTTCGAAGGATGATGCATCAGTATCGGTAATAGAGTCAAGCGAAATCTGGTGTTCATCTTCACAATCGATTGCTCCTGCCTGGAAGGAGTCCGGTTGAGGTCCATACTGTACACTGTGTTCAACACTTTCGGACTTTTCTTCGATGTTCGTTGTTTCGCCTTCCTGCTTGGATACCAAAGTATCACAGTCGTTATCGTCAAGACCAACGAAACTCGAGCATGAGCTGCTGGAATCTAAGCAAGAGTCATCCGGTTCGAGTAAGTTTTTAGACGGCACCCAATCCACTTCGTTGACGTCAGTAGCTCTTGCAGGCTTTCCTAAACATGGGATAACTGAATGAAATCTTATTTTTACAGTACCTAACCATATATTTACCGGAATGAAAATGCCGCGAGCAAACGTACTCAAATTTCCACCGGAAGTTTTCCGACAATTTCAATGCGTCGAGCCAAAGTTTTCTCCGTTTAGCGTTCAAGCAATTGACGTGATAATTTTTTGATTCCGAACGGAATAGATAGAAGCGACACTCTTTCCGATTTTTTTTAGATTCGCACTTTTTTAAAACGCATGTCCTGGTCATTTTAAATTATTTAATTTAGAAATTTCCTCGAAAAATGTTCACCGATAACTTCTAGTAACGCAACTGCCGAAAAAAGTTAAAGTCCTTGTGAACAAGCTCTGTGAACTGTCATAAAGTGAGGTTATGTGTTCAAGTTTGCAATGCGCTATAGAGAATTTTGGCTTCAGTTTGACAACCAAATCGATTCTATCCGCACCACCCAGCACCCAACCAGCGACTGACATACCCTCCAACAATTCTTTACAAGAACCCACAAGCCTGTACAAGAACTGGGCATCTGCAAAACTGCTAGACTCTGTAAAAAATGTAAGCTCACAATCAATCATTGTAAGAAAAGCTTGCAAAACTGTAACGTCCCATACAATACTTGTATGGGAATCCAGCACCATAGACAAACAGACGTAACAGCCTGTGCCAGCACCCTCGCATACGCCCAGGTCGCATACAGGCACCGACAGGCTTCTGCACAGAACTGCTAAAAAAACCAGCAATCACAGGATGAGTGTTAGTAACTACAGAAACTAGATCTCACTGACAATGTATCTATTAAACCTATGGACAGGAGCAGATAGAAATGGTATTGGCCAACGTAAAGTCGCATATGAAAAAGAACAAGTGTCCAAAGTGAAGACGATATAGGCGCATATCTCTATTTGACCACATGCAAAGTGTACTATACGGTATCCACTCCAGACACGCATCAGTCTTGACATACGACCCTACGATGCAAATGTTTGGAAAAGACCGAATGAAAGAGAATGTAAATGGAAACGGCTCACCGGGTAAAGTCAGGCATCCGGTCCGATTCATCACATACTTGATGGATTGATTAATTCATTCCAATTACTTATATATCATTTTCTTCACTGAAAAAAACATGGAAAATTTGAAATTTTATACGCGAAAATAAACGTCTGCTTCTTATCACGGCTCACTATCACTCCTCAAATTCAACCAGTTTATATATAAACTGCGATTATGTATTTATTTTGAAGACAAAACTGATATGATGTATACAAATGAAAAAAAAAAAAATACTTTTTTTGCCAGTTTGTGCCAGAGTTAAACCTAAAACAAACATCTACAGGGGTTAGACAAAAAGGTTGAGATAGGCAAAATTTTGTCGAAGTTCAAGTCAGCATAACTTTGCGTAGAATGATCCGATTTTGATGACCATCGGACGCGGACACTCATCTAGTATACTATCCCTACGCAAAACCTGAGATTGGTCCTCGGCCTGCGGAGATGTTCCGGGTTTTCTGAGGATTCGTTCAAGATGCGTTTTTTCCACTGCTTGTCATTTTAAATGAATTTTACTTTCATCATGTTTTATGCTTTGTCCAAAAACTAGAACTAATATGCCGACCAATGGTGGCTGTAGAACGAGAATCCATCAAAACTACGCAGAGATATGGCCATTTCCGTAAAAAAGGTCCCGGGAACATGATGAAATGATAACAGATCGAAATAATGCAAATATGAGTATCTAACTCCATGGCTTTGCGAGACGATGATTACAGAAACATTTCTATAATGATAGTGTCCACTGCCACCCTTTTAACCGGTTCCAAGGGCCTTCCCGGAAGAGCCGGTTTTGGCACCATCTGGAACCATGCATATATGGGTGTCAAAATTCATGTTTTGTCAAGACGATGAATATAGAATCTTTATTAAATATATATTTTGAGGACTGTAAGACTCTCTGGCCAATTTGTAACAGGTTCCGGATGTTCTGCAAAAGTGATATTTATTCAGGGTGTATGGCCAATCCCGTACCGTTTTCACGAAAATGGCCATATCTCTGCGTATAACTAATGGATTTTGGATCTGCAGCCAGCATTGGTCAGCATATTAGTTCTAGTTTCTGGGGAAAGCATAAAACAAGATGTCAGTAAACGTCACATGAAATGACAAGCAGAAGAAAAAATGCATTTTCAACATACCGTCGGAAAACCCGGAACATCTCCGGTGGCCAAGGACCTATCTCAAGTTTTGCATGGTTCTAGTATACTAGAAGAGTTTCCACGTCCGATGGTCCCAATTTCATCGAAATCGGATTTTTCTACGCAAAGTTATGCTGATTTATAAGCGGGCTTGGTAGTCATATGGCTACTGCTTCCGCCTTATACGCAGGAGGTCGTGGGTTCAATCCCAGGTCCGTTCCATTCTACTACTTTGTATCTTTCTCTATATTTCACATGTTCTAGCAATCGCTAGAACTGGAAATGGACTTCCATACCGTTTCCATTACTATTCCTATACCTTCAACTTGAGTATTCTAACAGTAATCTGCTAGAATTGGAAATGAACTATAAAGCTCGTTTCCTACATCCAATTAGAAATTCCATCAGTTGCCTTCTCCTATCTATCACATTGGCAGCTCGTTAACCAAGACGAACCTCTGCCTCTCGGAACCTAACCCAAAAATTCCAACAAATTCCGCATGAACTCGTGACAAGTGCAGAGGTATATTCGGCTTGCAGTGGGCGAGTGATTGTATCATCATTTCCTCCCACTTCCCTACATTGACTTGCATTCTGACGTGGCAGGCGCCAGTATGACCTAACAAATGAGATCACCAGTACTTGTACATTGATGATGTGTGCTAGTCCCAAGCAAACATCTGTTGGTTCCCTGTGCAAGAACAGCTGATCTGGTCATAATGGAGTAGCAATTACGAGCAGTCAATCAAGCTCAAGCTCAAGCTTGCTGATTTAAACTTCGACAAAATTTTGCCTATCTCAACCTTTTTGTCTAACCCCTGTATATGATTATATACCATAAAAAACTATCAGGGCACCCGATTGAAGCGATTTGGATAGGAAGAGTGGAATCGCCAACTTCCTATTGTTAACATCTCGTGGATAAAGGGCGGGCTCTTCTCCCCATCTATTGGGTCATTCTGGTAAACGAGAATCCGAGTACCAACCTCCACCGCGGTTAGCTCTCTTTTTTGCAAATTGAATATCTTTCGGATGCTTGATTTGTCCAATCTCCACATGTGCTTTACTATTGTATATCCACAGCCAAGCGAGTGCACATTGTTTATTAAACGAGAGGATCGCACTCCATGCCCCCCAGTAACTGCCTGGGCGGGACGGTATAGAATGCGAATTCAATCGCACTCTGCTGTGCCAAAGGCTTGCTTGGCTAAAGCATTTGATGAGTTTGATTGCCTTTGACTTACCTAATAGTATCATCATCATAACTTAAAATTTTTCATAAATTTTTCTACCTAATCCAGTCGATAGTACTCATTTAACAAGCATTATGGATTTAAAAAATTAATTTATTACAATCGGACGAGAATTAGAACAATTTTAAATTAATAGCGACCAGCCCCAAAAAACATTAAAAAATATCTTGAATTCTCGTTTTAATAACTTTGTCCAATAAACCCTAAACTTCTCGCGGCTTTCAGCATAATATTCTGTATTTAATTCTACAAGAACTGAATGAGTATCATGGTTCAAGATCGTAAGTTGTGCCGTCCAACTGCAAATTACTGTTTTTGGATGTTTCTGCATACATTTTTCCATATAAACTTCCAACGAGTTTAGCACCGCCCAAACGTTGACCGATTTGACTGAAATTTTGTCCAAAGCATCAGGGCATCAAATAGAACCGAATAAGAGGGCGGCCCATCAACAAATATGAAAAAGTGTTTTTTGAGCCACCTTAATGATGAGTGATGTCATTGCTTATACTGAGTGATTCGTATTGGCAGAAAAACTCATATAGTTTTGTAAAGGTAAAAAAGAAGAAAAGAGTGATGTTGATGTTAGTGATGGTAGTTTGACAATACTAAGTGCTTATAATGATGGGGGTGGGCTGTTATACAAATTCTTGTCAACACGGCCCACAACAGTGACCACATGAGCAACATCGCTTAGGGACGTCTGTGTGACGATGAAAAACGGGAGGCTCATAGAAGCCAATATGGGCGGGGTACGGTGTAGATTAATAGAAAGGGACAGCTGCCATTGTAACCACAAAAAAATTGAATTCACAGCCTCATTTCTGTTGATGTATACGGGAAATGCTTAGAATAAATCGAGACTCCAAACCGTATATCAGAGCTTAAAAACGCAAATGAATAATCCATCAGAACGAAAATTTAGTGAGAATGATTTAACATCTGTTAAATTATCCGTCCCCGAAGCAAATTTTCGAATGCAGACCTTATTTTTCGCTGAAAGTCGGTTCTTCATGGTGTCGTGTTACGCTGGAATGTGTCAAACAGGTATACATAATTTAAGGGGCGATACACGAATTAAGTAGAATTTTATTTTCAAACATTTTTTTATATGCTGTAAGATCTTACTTAGTTGGAGCAGGCTTTTCAGGGAAATTCTTCCAAATGAGTCTATTTATTATCAGATTATGCATGTTTTTTTTTTGTATGGACGAGAAACAATAAAATCTCATAAGTTGTGCTTACATTTCGCTAATATAGATATAGCATATCTAGAAAGGATAATCACAACCCATGTTTTGGATTAGTTTTTTCTCGAACTCACTAAATCGGTTGATATAATCCTCGCTCATATCGTTCTTGTATGCTCCGATTTTTCCATTTCGAATGAACCTGAAAATTTATATTTGTATAGTAGGGTAAAACGACATATTATGGAGGGGTTAAGCACCGTGTCAAAACAAAATTGATTTTGAAAATTCTTCAAAAATTACCTGTTGCTCGTTTTCCACATTAGATGGATGTAATAGGATGCTCGTTAACTATAGTTTCGTAAATATTACGTCAATTGTGCTGAACTTATGCTGAACTTATCACAATAAAAACAAACTACCGCAATAATAGGACGCAGTTGCCTATCGTTGCTTTAAATTTTGAAGGCCATTCCTATTGTTACGGTATTGCATGTAATTCTTATGTAGAGCGATACCGCAACAATAGGACCTTAGCACTAAAGTAATAATAGGCTCAAAGGATTCAAATTTTTAACGAAAAATGTTGATTTTTCATCATTTTGAACGGAATTTTGTCAAACAAAAACTGTTCTAGTCGTTGATTCGAAACGTTTTAGCGTACCCACAATTGTTTTGAATGCTATCATATCCAGAATAGACTACATCAACAATTTCGCAACATTAGGACATACCACAACGATAGGACGTTTTACCCTATTAGAGCTGATATGATAATTATGTATTGAGTAGAGCATTATAAGTATTGCAGGCAAATGAAGAAGAAAAAAAAACTAGTTGTTTAATCTTACTATTCTGAAAATGAGATGTCTTTCTATGATAACATAAACCAACTTTTATATGCCAAAACGGCGGCAAGCGCCTACAAAAATAACCCATTTTTCTGTCCAAGCTTTTTTAGCAGATTTAATTGATTGCAAATCGTATCGGATATCCCTTAACACTATAATCAAGTATCCTACAACAAATGTACGTATGAATTGATATGAAATGATTTCCGTTTTTCTTGTACGAACAAAATATCAGCGTTCGTTTAACAGATTAAATCGATCACAAATCGTATCGGGTATCCCTTAACTCCATAAATGAGGATATTCTGCAAGAAATGAACGTATGAATTGATATAAAATGACTTCAGATTACCTTTTACGGATAAAATATCAAAAGTCAGTCAAAAAGCCGCATGGTGCGGTTTAGCAGAACCCCGAGGCTGAAAAATGGGATTTTTTTGTTGGGGCTTAGTATGATTTGGCAAAACCTACACGTAAAAAAATTTAATGTTGTTTATTATTAATATTTCTAATACTTTTTTGCCAAAGCAGGCGCTTAATGACATGTATAAAAAAAAACTTATACATCGCATTAGTCACATACATTCGGAAACTTATACTTTTCATTAACTTATGAATGTTATTAGCTTTTTGATATGGGATCATTCATTAGGTGGCATAATGAAGAGTATAAGTTTTTTCGAACGGTTTTTTGCCATAACATATAAGGTTATTTTTTTACGTGTAGGCCATGTGTGCAAAATTTATTTGCCGCACAAACAGCACCTGCTATCACTGCAAGAATTCACTGGCTAAATTTTCAAAAATATCAAAGTAGCTTTTTACTGGAGGTAGGTATTATGGTGGTTCAAAAAATTGATTTTGCTCTGATCTGATTCTTTATCATGTTCTGAGTATCCCCTAAAAATTAGAGCTCATTCGGATTAAAACTGATTTAGCACAAGCCGTTTCAAGTTTGCATTCAAATTAGTATGGGGAAATTTATTTTTTCATTATACCGATAATGACACTTCCCCATTACGCGCAGGTTAAAAGAAAACCTGTACAGTCCCATCCCGATTTTGGCAACACCCGTTTTTGTCTACCCCCGATTTTGGCGACACCCGTTTTTTGCAACATTTTCTTCCCGATTTTGGCAACAACCTCGAAAATATTTTTTTTATTACTTTTTAGAGCTAAAACCTTTTAATTAATATGTAATAGGATAAACAAAACCAAAAGTGAATGTCATTAAGGTTCATATGCGTATTATGGGCTCTGTACGAATACTGGGCACTTTCACTGAATTAATGATCTCTCATTGCAAACAATGTCTATTGCAACTTTTCTGCTCTTTTTATTCACGTTTTCCATGTCCCTATTCACACTACCCTAATATAACCAGCCCACCGTAGAATGTCGTATTTTTTGGCATGTCACTGATTTTGTCGTCGATAAGCTGACTCACACCGTTGTACATAGTACAACACCTATTAAGCGAAGCCCGCTGTTTACATCACAATACAACCGATACTGCATTAGTGATCCAGGAACAAGCAATCCGTTTAATCAGTGGTGCGAATTCTCAATCTCAGTGACTGAAATTTGCGGGATATTGATACCATTGCCTCTTCACACTCACTTCGTAGCAGTGAAAACTGAGAATGATTAGCAGCAACAATCAAAGATAAAGTAAACAAAAGACTTCTTTTCTCATTGCACACGCAGCCCGCAGTGACAGTCCATTCAGTTCACTCGCTGCTGCGTGAATGTGACGGCCCTATATAAATGCATGGGTGAATACTATCACTTGAAAGACAAAGACAGCAAATTTGTGCCGAATGATAATTAGCTACAGCCCGCTGTTGGCAAACCGAGTTGGCTAAGCTACTCCTGCTTTGTCTTTCTGACTGGAAGGCACCGTCATATGCAAAGAGGAGCAGAGAAAAATACAAAACAAAAGAATCAAACTCAGCAGGCATTGTTGATAAATTTCACCACTGGGCTTAATTGCCAGTGATTGGCACATTCGGTTTTCTAAATGCGCTGTTTAGCCATCAAGTCGTTTGCTCATTTCACGCCGAGAAACTGTCATTTTATCATTTTATCCGTCTTTCTGCTGAATTCCCATATAGAAAATAAGCAACAATTTTATTTAAAAAAAATCTGATTGTTAAAAATTTACACAACTTTGTCTAGCGATTAATATCAGAACACTGTTGGCTTTTCCAGTTTTCTGATGTGTCAATTGCATAACGAGCCTTTTACTTCCACATGTTTGCCAACAGTTCAACAGTAATGGTAAGAGTTTGGTAACATGCAATCGTAAGGCTCTCGAGCAGGCATTGACTTACATCGGATCATGAGAAAAAATCGGGTTAATCTAAACCTACTTGATGCTCTGCCGCGGGGCAAGTTATGAGCTTCCTAAGATCTTTGCAATTGAACGTTCGATGATTGATCTGATGAATGATCTTCAACGCTCACCAATGGAAGCCGATTGAGTGAAGTGAATCACTTGGTAACGCAACAATGAGCGTCGTTCCGGTGCGCTGATAGCAGAAGCCATTCAAGCATTCTAAAAATGAAGACCTCTATGAGTTTGTAACTCTAGTACCGTCTAAGACGAATTAAGTGCTGTCCATTTAATTCCACCACAAGACACTGAAGACGACCACACAGTTGTGGTCGAAATACGTATCTGCAAAGATAACGAAAATTAACTGGTGGAATTAAATGGACAGTACTTAATTCGTCTTAGACGGTTTAATACATTCCACTAAACGAGCTTAATATATTTTTCTGAACTCTAGTACACTAAATGGGAGGCGTTGATACTTTCTCTCGACTATCTTATCGTTGCTTACATAGATACCTCACCACGGCTTGGCTTGTTAGACGGTGTTGCTAATTGTTTATCACAGCAACGATCGCCCCTACTCGTTGTTTGGCATCTATCTGAGTGAGGCAGTTCACTCATTGGCTATGGATGTAGCATAGATTGCAAAAGATCAATGCTCACAATGCTCACTCACACTTCCAATGCCTGCTCTCGAGTGTTCTGTTTGTTATGGCGAAGTATCAGAAGTGGCTCCTGTGAAGTTCCCATGAGATCGCTGGTGTAATTCTAGCTGCTTCGAAAGACGAGTGATGCGTCACATGTGGTGTTATTATTATTTATTCAGACTAAGGTCGGAGTGGCCTCTACGGTACATGACAGTCGTCTCCGTACACTGCTGTACGTTACCAGTCACGCAGTCTACGGAGGGTCCGTAAATCGTCTTCCACCTGATCGATCCACCTTGATCACTGCACACCTCGCCTTCTTGTGCCTGTCGATTCGTTGTAGAGAACCATTTTTACTCCAAGTGCGCATTGGTCCTCCACAAGCATAGCCAAGATCTAGTACGTACGCTTTTCTGCCACGTTGCGTCTCCGAATTTGTCTGCTGATATCGTTATCGGAGGTCAAGTGAGCCCAAGTACACGAATTCTTCAACCACCTTGATTTTGTCGAATAGCCGTTGTCTTCTTCTGAGCCTACTTCGTCTTCAACGTCTTAATCACTAGTCCGCTCTACTTTGCTTCCCTCTTTAGTCTGATGTAGGGTTCTTCCATCTTTTCAAAGTTATAATAATGAAAGTAGTGCATGGAGAACTGGAGTGCGATGGCCTGCAGCGAGCACCAGTAGGTTGACTGCTATCGAGTGTCAGAGGTGGCATGCCGCAAATGGTCCTCCAGCTTCCACTTGGCAACACTATCACTCGTAGTGCGAGGTACACATAGTGCTCATGAATCAATCATTGCCGCCTGAAATATTCCTGGGTTGAGTGCTAGGAGACCGACTAGTGCAAAGGGATTTGGTTTTAGTTAGTCTAGTGTATTTAACCCATACTTGCAGTACGCTTGACACATTTAGTTGTCTTGTAACCGTCGAATGGCTATTTGATTTAAATAGTGAATTATGATAAAAACAAGCATTTTCGGTGGACTAAAATTTATATGAGATGTCAGATTGAAGTCAGCACTTCAATGGACTACTATATAAACGTTTTTTTATCACTACAATTTTTTGTAAGGACATGGCCGACGCTATTGTTAATTTCAAATATTATTTATTATTATTTGTATTTTGAAATTGGCTAATTAGTTACATTATCGTTTGATTACCATTCTTGAGTTTGTTTCAATTTTGTTTGAGCTACAATCTTCGAGTTATGAATAATATCGCAAAAATGACAATTATGATGCACTTGCATCACTTAAACACACTCCACATACTTTGTAGTACATATTCTAAGTATTTAGCTTCAATCATGCAAACAAAAAAAAATTGAAATTTTGTATGAAATTTTTTTCCCGTTTTTGGCAACATCCCCATTTTGGCAACATTAAAATCCGGTCGTGTTGCCAAAATCGGGAAGGGACTGTATAGCTAGAAGGAGTGCTCAAGAGCTTTCACCCTGTAAGAACTGTATCTTAATAAATCGTTCCAATAATTAGTAATTGAATTTAATCTAAACCGTAGTTTTCTGGAGCTAATTGCGCAACTCTTCAACAGGCAACATTGCTGCTCGTGGCGCGAAAGATAGCGCACACAAATTCAGGCTACTATGTTGCACTGCACATTTCAGTGATGCCCTCAAAGAAGTTTAACGATCATGATTAAATCAACATGCGGTTTTCGTTGGGTGAAAGCTGTTGAGTATTCCTTTCAGCTATGTAGGTTTTCTTTTAACCTGCGCTTAATGGGGGCGTCATTACCAGTACAATGGAAAAATAAATTTCCCCATACTAATTTGCATGCAAACTTGAAACGGCTTGTGCTAAATTAGTTTTAATCCAAATGAGCTCAAATTTTCAGAGGACACTCAGAACTTGGTAAAGAATCAGATGAGCACTGTGGAGCAAAATCGATTTTTTGAACCACCCTAGTAGGTATGTTTAGGCGCTTATTTTTGGTTGCGACTAAAAATAAGCGAAGGAGTCGTTTTTTTCATGTGCGGTACAAAAATATTTCTCATACAGATGTATAAAATTTATTCCCAGCTATTTAGCTCGTGTAATCAGCAATGCAACGCTTCGCGCGTTTCATATAAGAAGGCTTGTTATCTTATGTGTCTATCTGGCGCTCATATTTATTTGGCTTGCACCGTCGAAATGTATGGCGAAGCCTAGCAAAGTCGGACAAATATCTAAACGAAAAGATAACGAAAATTAACTGGTGGAATTAAATGGACAGTACTTAATTCGTCTTAGACGGTTGAATACATTCCACTAAAAGAGCTTAATTTTTTTTTCGGACAAATAGTAATTATACCTGACAATATTTATATTCAGGCGAAAAAAAAATTATCTTGTCTAGAGATAAAAGCAAATCAATGGTGAAGAAACCTACATGAATGCAGTAAGTGCAGTAAGATTTAGTGTCACACGACTGCAAATTAAATTAAATATGAAAGTAGTCAATGAATCTCACCTGAATTCGTTGTCATCATTTTTTCGCCGCTCTTCGCTATAATTAGTTTTTCTTGCCCACTCCACGAGTGCATCCATATTACAGGATTTGTTTGCTGAAAAATTGATACTATGGTCCTTATAATTCAAACTATAGTCACTTTCCTGAAAATCTGGCGAAAACATATTAATCAATCATCACTGTTACATTTTTTTTCAAACTTGAATGCTGGTACTTATGAAAACTTTAAACTTCTCTATTATTCCGACTATTTGACTTTATAACGGTATGCTCGAATCTGATTTCTAAAACGACTGTTAAATTGGATCCGCCAGACTATAGTAAATTGACTATAACATCAACCGGTTTGGTTGCAAACCTCGCATTGAATCTACGGAAAGATGTGTTTCCAAGGCTCTAGTTTCCTCATCCGTCAATGTTTTGCCCAAAAATGTAGACACCTGAATAATGACTCTTTTTAGATTCCGCTTCATCTGCTCATATGTTATAAACAAAACGTTATCTTCGTTCCTTAACTTCCAATAATCCTGGACGTGTCCACCGAAAGGAGCATAGATCAAGTTATCCTCCAAGAAGGCATCGAAAAAGTGACCCTTGGTCCATCGTAGCCTACAATGCTACGATAATGATGGTAGAAGGATGTTGCTGTATCCTTAGGGTTCCGCGAAACGTAGATGATTTTCGGTTTAATTGTCCATATTTGATCTGGAAGCAACAAGGCCGGTAGATGCGATTTTATATGACGTGGTCGTTCCAACTGTTCCACGGCAGTAACCGAATCACCCCCGATCAGAGATAATGCTCCTGTTAGCCTATCGTAGTGAATATGTGAATAAACGGTTCTCATAGTTGTCCTCATATTAGACCTTACTCAAGAAAAGGAAATCGTTCCTCTAATGATAGGTTCCTGGCCGCTTCGTAGTTCAAATCATTGTTCAACAACCAAACCATTTCCTGCGTCCATGTGGTACCACACTTGGGGAATGATATCACCCACACATCATCTTCATACACTTGAAAGTTCTTAATCCTTTTGGCTAACGGAAGGTATGTCTCAATCATTACAGCATATCGATCTACACCATCTTTTAAGCTATCCGGGACTTTTTCCGGTAGTCCATCGGATAGGGTCACTCTATAATGGTTCTCCGTTCCCGGACATTCGATGCGGTTTAAAACTACAGAGTTGATTTTTTCAAAGTCAAACATTCTTGCTCGGTACTACTGAGATTAAGGCGCGATGCTAGATTGATACTGTGCATTTTGTGCGAGGTGAGCTCTAGAAATATATTAGCTTTTCAAAACGGTTAGCAAACAAGTATTTGCTTGTGGTGCATATCAACATGTACTTGCGGTAGGAAGCGTTAACTATATAATTGCGTTCAACAATCCAATGGTACTTGACCCGCTGATAGAAGAGATAGCGTTATGCGTTAGAAAAAATTGCCGATTGAATAAATGGGGTTTCACACGATCGTGGTATATGCCACAGGCAGAGATATGACTAGATGAGAATGCAATAGACCAAGGACATTTGCATCGCTGGTTTGCAAATGTTCTGGTATTGGCGGTGGCAATTTTACAGACACTTGTAAATTAACTTTAGTCGTCTCTGTTTGAATGACAACCGGAGAGTGTAATTACTTCGGTACAGTGTGTTTTAACACAAAATTGAGAATTTTGTTTGTTTGTTGAAAAATATACTAAGAATTAATTTAATTTTTACATTAATTTTTTTTGGTTCGATGGTTCTTCCAAATTCGAGTGAAGAAGTCTGCACACTATCTAAGAAGTGATTCATTCAGCGGCGCTTTTGTGATGTTTGTAAAAAATCTTTTCCAAAAGTTGGTTTGGAAGCAGGTTTGAACTCTAACCCGTGGCTACGCAACTACCTGCAATAGTTGTAGGGGAAGGGGGGGGGCAATATGCAATTTTCATGGGTGTTTCTACCTCACGCAACAGTTAAACAATATTGCTAGCTGATGCCATATTGAAATTAGAAAAAATCTCAATCATATTGATAATATTCACATTTCAAAAAAGTGGTGATATTCTGTTGCCGGAAAACTCATGAGGCAAAACGCCTTTTAGCTAGCAGCTCCTAGGGAACAAAGCACCACGCGTCGTCGGATCAGCTTTCTGGTATGGATAGTGCGTGGAGACGCAAGTACATTGTATGTTGGTGCTGCTAGGGCGTTTTACCTCGCCAAAATATTAGATGTTTCTTCAAAATGTGGAAATTTTTGTTTTTTCCGACCTTTCCATACACTATTTTGAAACTTTTTTCGCCTAACCTACATAATTTTAGATCTAGTTTTGTTATGGCCATCTAAATGACGGCAAATATGACGGAAACCACAAAAGGCGTTTTGCCTCGGGGGGGCGTTTTGGGGCCTCTTCCCCTATATGTAATGAATTATAAACAAAAGTTGTACGCGCATAAAAAGTATTGTAGGAATAAGCATCGCAGTTGATTATGATAAAAAAAAAATACGGTCGGAAAGTTGGAAAATTGTTTGCAACGGTTTCATGAGTTCTTAAGAAAGCCATCAAGCTCAAACTGAAATCGATCTAGAGTGCGACGCTGCAATCAACTAGGGGAAAGTGGGGAAAGATCGCCTTATGGGGCAAGACAGCCAACGTTGATTATGTCTTAAGTGATAATGCTCACATTATTATTACAAGGGATGGTGGATAGTGTGCTATTGTAAGAAGTGGATGAGATAGTGGATCATGATACAAGTTTGTAGATTTTGTGAGTGACGTTTATGGTTTGATGAATAGACATTCGTATTGGCGTATTGCGCTGACTAAGCTGAAACAATAAGAAATCAAATTTCCGACCGGAATTCAATTGATCAAGACCCGTACGCGCCGACGAGAATGTAAATTCAAGTACAGGAATTGTTTGCTGCATGGGGCGCATATCGTTGTTTCAACAAACGGGCCAGTGTTTGCTTGAAGAAATTTTCCTTGTTGCAGTTTGGGTTTTCATCAATGACAACTGTTGTGCCTATCAAGTTAACCGTACGCGTGGACGAGTAATCAGCGGCTGATTCAAGTACGAAAACTGATCGCTGCATGGGGCGCATACCGTTGTCACCGCGCTAGTTTTAATCCGTGTTGCAGTTCGGCTGAGATCGAACCATATTTTCATTTTGTCCACTATATAGGGGTAACGGCTCAAACCTTGGCCCATTATGCTACGGTTGGGCACATTTATCGTTATAAATCTTCATATATTGCATTTCCAACCAGAATTATTCCACCAGCCGGCTTGCTTACATTTGGTTTTGACGCCAAATAGCAAAAAACGACGATGAATGTCCGCAATATCTCATTAAAACCAGCGAAAGTCTCGAGAGAAATGGACAAAACGTCGGCATCCTTGTCCCTATCAGGTGGATAATTTTTCAGCCCACTTGGGACGAGTGATTGTTGATTTCGAACATACGAGAGATGAAGATGGGTTGCTGTTTATAGTACCAGTCATTTTGCTTGCGTTGAATAAAGGCAGCATGCAAACAAACAGAGAAAATCAAATCATCTTATTGAGCGTGAATTCTAATTGGTTGCATGTAAAATACTACCACACTGATTGCGAGTGTGCGTTTCAGATTCCCCCAATAGCACGCTTACCAAGGACATGCTAACGAAAATACTATTATATGAATCACTTATTTCCCAAATATTGACCATATTTGCAACTGTATTAAAAACTGCAATTGCAAAAAGGCTACATGTTGTAGCTCTCATTTTGTGCCTTCAAACAAATTGCATACGTTAATTATTGTCTGCCGCATAATTTTGAGATTTACTGCTAGTTGAAACCATGGCAGTTGTGTTGCTTTCGCTCTCGCGATACTCTTAAAGAAACTTTTTTCCAAAACGTAAACAATGCTTTAGGTGGGGATGATGCATAACGCTCTACTGAAGAAAGCCAATTGCAAAACTTATTCTAGGCAATTCCTTGCTTTGTACTGTGCATAAATAGTTATAACTGTGCCAACTATCTGATATTATTACACAATTATTCATAAATACAATTATTGGATGCTTGTTTTTAACTCTGCCTGCAATGAAGTTTCATGATTGGTACGTGCGTTTGATTCCACTCCTCTCTATATCGATCAGCTGTTGTGAATCCTCTCAAAACTCTCACGTGTTTCAACTTCCCGAGTTGAGAGAATACTTATTCGGTATTATTTTACAGATCAAAATACTTTTTGCAAGCAATAATAAATCTAAATTATGATGAAGGTATTTGTCAAGTAATTTGACTTGAAATTATTCCCATGAAATGACGTTGAAAGTTTATCTAATGAAACATACGATCCATTGTATCTTTCCATTATTAAATGAGAAATGGATTCGTGCGAAGATGATAAAACTAAATATTCTTACACTAATTGAATCATTTATTTGCGAAATTATGAAGAAAATGTTGTATCGAACCACGAAAGGTTGATGCTTGAATCGCTTTTGCTTGAATCGTGTTTGAAAGCCGTAAGGTAGGCAATTATTTTTGGTATGTTCTGCGAAAGAAAGCGATTATATCGTGATTCCAGAAAAGCATCATGAAGGCCCATTTACAAACTACAAGACGATTTAGTTTGTGGGAAGGTACTTGTCTGAGCGTTAAGGACTTTATAAATTTCAGAAACCTACCATACATGAAGCATTACTAGAGGCTTGGTGTGGGTTGAGTTTAGCGTTATGTTATTTGCGAATGAAACTTAACCGCTGAGTGGATTAACCTGTTTTTACAAAAAATCTTAGCAAACTAATCGAAACCATCGGATATTCCATCTGCAGCTTTCGGTTATTTTCTCCAGTACGGGTTATTGGTGAGAATGTTTTGATTTTAGAGTTTCACCTATACTAACGTAGTGCTACAAATCGAAAGCGCATGCCACCATTTGGCTACGGGTGCCCCCAGTATTGTCCAAAAATGTTTTGGTTAATTATGTCGCTATATTAATGGAAATTGTGAAATAAAAATGATAGCTGATATAGTGTGGTTGTTATCCATTCATCTGATGTGCGAAAGCAGGTATGTTCATTCATAAAACTCTTTTATTGGGCAAAAGAAAAACTGTAGCACAGCCAGCCTGCATAAGTCAACGAAACATGGCTGCTAAAAAAACCGAGTCAAAGTGATTTTCACGCAATATAATTGCTTTTAATAGTTTCAGAAGTGTATAAATCTAGAGTTATGAGGCAGATATATGTTTGATACACTTTTTTAAAGAAGCAATGGTTAATATCTCCCTACAAATCGACGTATTATCGCTGAAATATTGATTAATTTGCGTGATGAGCCAATGTTACATCCAGGGCCAACATTACCGCCGTTTTATCTTCTATCCTCTTCTTTCTGTTTAGTTATCGATCAACTCAGTGTAACTTCTAAACCCCTCGGCCGATTTCAACCAAATTTGGAACAAACATTCTTTATATTGATTAGACGACTATAGTGGGTTAGGGATAGGAAAGGGGAGGGTATGGGGAGAGGTATTATTTAGTTATCGATCAACTCAAACCTTCATCGAAATCATGGTTTGCCCAGTCATACGATGGTGAAAGGTGAACGAAGTAGTTTGTTTCTGCCGTGCAGTGATAAATTATAATTAATCTGCGTGTGAAATAGTGATAGTGCCGCGGGAAATTACATTTCTTTGTGCGCCCAATAGTGCTTTCCAACGAAATAACCAAAAGACAGATCGTTTCTGCTGGTTATTTTCGTTTAATTTTGGATTTTTCTGCCCCAGCTGGCGGCCGGTAAATTTTTGCACGTTTTATTGTTTCTTTGTGTCTTGTGTCGTCTGCATGGTACCGTTTGCTGGCTGTGTTAGGCATAGGCGAGATGGTTGAGTGCAGTGAGTGTGGCATGGGGGTCCTGCCTAGTGATTTGCCGATGAGTTGTTCTGGTTGTGGATGCGCTAAAGTGTACCACTACAAGTGCACTTCCATGACGAAACCATTGGCAAAGCTAGTCACGGAGAACGTAAATGTAGTATTCAAGTGCGACAGTTGTTTATCAAGCCAGTGTTGTGGCGAGCAAAATGTATTGATCTCGAACGTCCAAAAGTTCGAAGAGGAGATGAAGAAGATCTCTTCTGTCTCTGATACGATCGGTGGCATTCGAGATCACATTACTGCTCAGATGAACATCGCGTTACAAGCCGGGATGGATCAATTGGGGAGAAATGTACAAAATGCACTAGACGGTGCTATTATTGGTTTTCGGGATTTAATTAATAAAGAGTTGGAAAATATGAAGGGTTCATTTTTTCAATTTAGTGCGAATAACAAGTTAGTTGCAATGAATGTGAATCAAGGTACATCTCTATCGACTACGGAGTCGACTTAAAATCCCAGGGGTAAAAAACGAAAGGTTCAAGAAGACGCTACCGATGCGCTCGAAAATGGTTGTGATGAGAGAATTAGCTTCGCGGATGTAGTGAAACACAGTTCTGGGAGTAAAAACAAGATCAACAAAGAAAGGAAAATTAGTACAAATGAAGTAATAGTAACTCGTAAGGCTCGCCCGGTCATTGTGATAAAACCGAAAGAGTCCAATCAGAGTAACGATGATACTCGGAAGTTTTTGAACAAAAAACTGGATCCAAAAACACACAAAATCAGTAACTTTAGGAACGGTAAAAACGGCGTTAATTGTATTAAAATCGTGAACGTAAAATGAATTTGGACGTTAATCACGGAGCATTCAGTAATGAATGCAATGTGTATAAAAGATTAGTCGAAAGAAAAAAAAAGCAGCCTGCATTTCAATGAATAGCAACCAAGTTCCAGTAGAAATGTGAATAATTTCGATATATTGTATTTGAATATTGCTGGTTTGTCTACAAACTACGTAGCATTACGTCAGCTTGTAGAACAAAAACGTCCATTTTTAGTCTTTTTATCTGAAACACATATTGTTGAAAACGAAGCTTTCGATCAGTTTAGTATTCCGGGGTACAGTGTGGCTGCTTGTTTATCACATTCGAGACACACTAGCGGTGTTGCTATTTATGTCAAAGAATCGGTTCAGTTCAAGCTTCAATTGAACAAAGTTTGTGACGGAAACTGGTTCTTGGGCATTACAGTTGTTCGTGGCATGAAGATGGATAATTATGGTGTTTTATATCACTCTCCCAGTTCAAGTGACCAGCGTTTTATTGAAATTTTGGAAAATTGGCTGGAGACATTTATAGATTCTAGTAAATTAAATATTCTTGCTGGTGATTTTAATATTAATTGGTGTGACGACTATAATTCGAATCATTTGAAACGATTAGCAGATTTCTTCAATTTAAAACAAACGGTTTTAGATTATACGCGTATTTCTCAGCACAGTAGAACTTTGATTGATCATGTTTATTCAAATTTTCTTTCTGTGAAATCTGATCCAAAAAGTGAGTTAAAAATAACCGATCATGAAACTTTAGTAATTAACATAGTTGATGAAAACAATATTGATAGTAACATTAAAAAATTTAAGTGCTGGAGAAAGTATTCTAAACAAGCTGTTTCGGGTCTTGTCGAAAGAAACGTGGATTTTCAAACAATCACCGCACAGTGTTTTCTAACCCAGGAATTCGTGATCGAAAATGTTTTGGCCATAAAAAGTTGATTTTAGAGTCTCAGTGACTTCGGAGAAAAGTTTCAGTATGTTAAGCTCCATATTCTGGAAAAAAATTTTTTTTTGACTAATCCCCCTAAAAGTGAGATGGAAATTCTCTTTCCTCCAATTATGAAGATACATCATTGGTGTCTTAGAGAAAGTTGTAGAAAAAGTTTCTAGGAAAAATTTTGCTATATAAATTTTATTTCTATCTGCTATAGAAGCCGAGATATGGGTCGTTATTTATGAACGACCACCAAAAAACAGGTTTTTCACGATACTTTCGTCAATATATTTTTTAGATTTTTCAAATGTTCTACAAAGATGTCCGTCGAGATAAAAAACATGAACCTTTCGAAGACAGTTTCTTCTTATTTTCAATATTGACGAAGTTATTGACGATTTTCGGTTTAAAAATGAGCATTTTGACATTAACTGCATAAATGTAGGGGCAAAATGGGGCAGAATTTTATTTAGGTAATTGAAAGTATAACTTATGCTCTAATGGTTGCATTGCAACTTATATGTGACTTAGCTTTCCGTAAGTACCGTATGGATATGTTTTCTTCTTCTTCTTGTTATATATAAAAAATGAATTGGTCTGTATTCCGCATAACTAAGAAACGGCTGGGTTCAAATTTCTTCATCACAATTTCCGATGGGCTTACATAATATTTTCTTATTATACTAAAATTTTTGAAACACTTTTCTGTTAACCTGTTTTGCAATATTGTGATGTTTTAGACGTAGCAAACCGGCTTTTTATTATTCCGGGATATTTCGAAAAGTAAATAGGTAAAACAAGTACCTTCGAATTGCTTTCATAAAATTATATTTAAACTTATGATGTTTGAGGCGTCGCTAACCATAGTTTCCATTCAAAAAAGATTACTGATTTACCCGATACTGCATTTCCTCTCATCAGCATTCCTGGCTATATGGTGATTTCTAAAATAATATAATTTGCCCAAATACACTGGGGTCGCTTTTTACGTGACTTTTTGGTGATTTTTTTTTTAAATTGCGCGTTGTTTCTTCCCGCGGAATTTGAAATTCATGTCAGTTCTGTAAAACATCCATCCATAATCATTTAGAAAATTTTGTATTTGGCTAAATCATAGGTCTGGCGTAAGTGTAAAGACTAAAGATGACCCTGCAGACGTTGGCCTGCACAGTAGGCGAGAATGCGATCTACATTTTTAAAATTTCCACACTCCTTTTTAAAACTTTCCAATTTTGGTCGAGTTTCTTACATGAGAAAATATTCTGTAAATCCGTCAGACATGTTGATAAACAAATTTGCTGAAGAAATAAAGAAAATCTATCCAGCCGTTTCTTAGTTATGCACAATACAGACCAATTCATTTTTTATATATAACAAGAAGAAGAAGAAGAAAAAGATGTTCATACGGCACTTATGTCAAGCTATGTCACATATATGTTGCAATGCAACCATTAGAGCATAAGTTATACTTTCAATTACCTAAATAAAATTCTGCCCCATTTTGCCCCTACATGTATGCAGTTAATGTCAAAATGCTCATTTTTTAACCGAAAATCGTCAATAACTTCGTCAATATTGAAAAAAAAGAAGAAACTGTCTTCGAAAGGTTCATGTTTTTTTATCGCGACGGACATCTTTGTAGAACATTTGAAAAATCTAAAAAATATATTGACGAAAGTATCGTGAAAAACCTGTTTTTTGGTGGTCGTTCATAAATAACGACCCATATCTCGACTTCTATAGCAGATAGAAATAAAATTTATATAGCAAAATTTTTCCTAGAAACTGTTTCTACAACTTTCTCTAAGACACCAATGATGTATCTTCATAATTGGAGGAAAGAGAATTTCCATCTCACTTTTAGGGGGATTAGTCAAAAAAAAAAATTTTCCAGAGTATGGAGCTTAACATACTGAAACTTTTCTCCGAAGTCACTGAGACTCTAAAATCAACTTTTCATGGCCAAAACATTTTCGATCACGAATTCCTGGGTTAGAAAACACTGTGCACCGGTTCTATAGATCAAAAATCAGCTGTTCTTACTGACGTTTTAAAAACCTGTACCAATCAATTAATTGAACATAAATTCGTTTCTGTAAAGAATTCGAACAGCTGGTACAATTTAGATCTGCTACGTCTCAAGCGTAAAAGAGATAAATTGTACAAAAAGTTTGGCAGAAGTAATAGTGAAAATCATTGGAATAGGTATCAGGTTGCGCGGAATAGGTATTCGCAGTCGTTGAAGCAAACGCGTTGCGAATATATTCAGAGGAAAATTGATCAGCACCAAAACAACAGCAAAGAGTTATGGAAAATTTTGAAATCATTATTGAAACCTAGTACTAGTAAACCGCGATCCATAACCTTCAATGGCACATTAGAACATTCAGAACAAAGAATTGCAGAACAATTTAATGAATATTTCGTCAATACCTGAACCTGACGAAATAAAACAGCCGTTTAATGCTAACTGTAGGTTTGAATGCTTTCACCCAATAACGATGGAAGAGCTTAGGGACGTTTGCTTTGGTATAGGAAAATCGGCTGGCGTAGACAATGTGAATGCTAAAGTTATACAAGACTGCTTTGATGTCATCGGGCACAACTTACTGGGCCTTATAAATGAATCGTTACAAACTGGGCACGTGCCACAAGTTTAGAAGGAATCTTTAGTGATTCCAATACAAAAAGTTGCTGGGACGATTAAAGCCGAAGAGTTTCGCCCCATCAATATATTGCACACATTAGAGAAAATTTTAGAACTTGTTGTAAAAGGCCAGCTGCTTGAGTATTTAAATGGTAATAACTTGCTGATACCGGAACAATCGGGATATAGATTATGAAAAATCAACATTTTTCATTAAAAATTTGAATCCTTTGAGCCTATTATTGCGGTAGTGCTAAGGTCCTATTATTGTGGTATCGATTTCCATAAGAATTGCATGCAATACCGCAACAAGAGGACTGACCTTGAAAAATTATCGCAACGATAGGCAACTGCTTCCTATTATTGTGGTAATTTGTTTTTATTGTGATAAAAACAAAACAACATAAGTTTAGCACAATTGACGTAATATTTACAAATCTATAGTTAACGAGCAACCTATTCGAATACTGCAATGTGGAAAAATACCAACAGGTAATTTTTAAGGAATTTTTGAAATCAATTTTATTTTGACACGGTGCTTAACCCCTCCATAATAGGTCGTTTTACCCTAAACCTTTTTGCTGATGATACCGTGATATTCATTGCTGCTAGAGATGTCGTAAAATCTCGATTAATCGATTAGTAACTAATCGATTACTCCGATTCTTATCGATTATTGAATCGATTAAGCGTTGGGTAGTAATCGATTAAAAATTAATCGATTATCACAACGATGAATCGATGAATCGAAGTAATCGCTTAATTTGCGACATTTATGATGTCGTATTTATGATGTCGTAAAATCCCGATTAATCGATTAGTAACTAATCGATTACTGTTGATTCTTCTCGATTATTGAATCGATTAGTCGTTGGGTAATAATCGATTCAAAATTAATCGATTATCACAACGATTAATCGATTAATCGAAATAATCGATTAATGTGCGACATCTCTAATTGCTGCGAAAAACCTAAAAGATGCCGTTTTGCACTTGAATGAAGATTTGCGTTCTCTAAGTAGATGGTTGAAATACAAACAGTTGAAATTGAACATAAATAAAACTGAATATATGATTATTTCGCGAAACCGAGTAAATGAAGATGTCTCAGTAAACATTGATGATGAGACAATTGAGCGCGTCCGCGAGATTAAATATCTTGGCGTGATTATTGATGACAAGCTAAAGTTTGACAAGCACATTGACAATGTTATCAAGAAAATAGCCAAGAAGTATGGAATTCTCTGCCGGCTGAAAACGACTTAACTATTGCAAGTAAGATACAATTGTATAAATCAATCATCTCCGCTCATCTAGACTTTTGCCCTTCCATTTTATTTTTATCGAACGCTACACAAATATCGAGATTACAGCGTTTGCAGAAGAAAACTTCCTCAATTTTTTTGTTGGACTCCTTACAGTGGTTGTCAGTGAAGCAACGGATTGTATATCTAACAATGGTGTTTATTTTTAAAGTAATTAATGGTTTGCTGCCTCGATATTTGTGTGATCGAATTGAAAGAGGAAGTGACGTCCATAGACATAATACTAGATCCGCGAATGATGTACGAACACCATATTTCTTGAATAGCGCTTCACAAAATTCGTTATTTTTCAAAGGAATAAATGTTTTCAATTCGATGCCTACGCACATCAAACGTGCAGCGACACTAACACAGTTTAAGCGACAATGTATTTCACACGTTAAAGCTGCCTTTTGAACAGCTACTCGATCAACTTTTTATTATTGACTAATTTTGTATCTTGACGAAGTTGTTTTTAAACGGATATTTTGTATGAACAAGTTCATTTCACCTAATTATTGGGGCTTTAATGATCTATCAGTTCGCCTCGATGATGATGATGGATTTTTATATAGTTGACGTAATTTTAATTCGACTTTTTTGTGTAGTCTACAAAAGTTTGAGCCTCGCGCGCGTATTACAGATATAGATGATTTTTTCACATTTATTTACAACTAGCAGACCCGACGAACTTCGTTTGATTTATTTTCGAACTAAAATTGATTTATTTTCTGATTAGATCTCGAGTTATGAAGAAATTGGTGTTTTATTTGTATGGGAGCCCCCCTTTCCAAAGCGGGGAGGGGTCTGGAACCATCTTAAGAACCTTCCCCGGCCCCAAAAACCTCCACATACAAATTTTCACGTCGATCGGTTCAGTAGTTTCCGAGTCTATAAGGCACAGACAGACAGAAATTCATTTTTATGTATATAGAGATTGTGCAAGTTTCGAGCTGTTTGAATGATTCTTTAGATTAGTAGTAAGTCATCTGGTAGATTATTTAACTCGCGACTGAACTCAGAACTTTTGATATCGACGGAGAGGTACCACAAGTTTTGGATTTTGTGATGTTCGAACTTTGTAGAAAAGTATGATGCTTACGAGTTGTAGATTGCGGTCTTATAAAATGACATGAATACGGTTTTGGTGAAACTTATGAAATCTGTGCGAGAGATTTCACAAGTATTGCCTTTTGTAGAGCTCGATGTATCACTACTGATGCTTGCAAAAGTTTAAAGTTGATATCAGCAGTTAATTTTTTAATTTATGTTTTTGCTGTATAGTAATGGAAAGTTACATACAAGTTTATATCTGTAGAAATAATCGGATCGTTTTTTATTTGTTTGCAAATCTGATTAAATTGATCTTAATTAATTATCTTAAAGATAACTCGTCCAGCTCAAACCTTTGTAGGGGTATGTGGCGGGACCATCATCATCATCATCATCATCATCATCATCAAAAGCAATGAATAATGAGTTTTAAATTCTATTACCGAGATCAATCCTTTGTAAGAAAAATGTCTTACCTCGGCCGTTTTTGATTGAAACATGAGCTGGAAAAGCTGTTATTATGATTCGGAAATAACGTGGAGCTTTTCTTCGATTGCGTGATGACATTTGTGTCTTTGTAATCTTTAGGGTCCTTTGAATTTAAATTCTAACGTGTTTTCCCAGAAGCCTTGGTGGGAACTTGAAGTTTGTAAAGGAAAACAGGCTGAATTGAAAATAAAATGTGTCCCATTTAGGTGCCACTGGCTCTTTATTACAATCTTTGTCTCGCTATGACGAGACCAACGAAAGTTGCGAGTGATTTCTTCAAAATGACGGTGAAGTCAAGCACCATACCATACCAGATATACAACACCCAGAAGAGCTAAAATAATAATCCCTTTCTACATAATTGACTTCAAACTATGGAATTCTCCTGCTACTATTTTGGTGAAATCTTTCCCCCAGGAATTCTGGGAAATTCCTTCTTCAATAAATATGGTTTATTTCATCTATACATTGTCTAAAATTGCATATTTGTCCCATATGAATAGGAAATCCAGCAATAATGGGTGATATGCGATCATAGGCAGTACAGGAATTCTAAGAAACACCAGAAATTCCTTCTGCAAGAATTTAGAGGAATTACTCTTGGGAGAATTCTTCTTCAAGTATTCTTTCTTCAAAAGTGATGAGTTGCTTTTCCCACTCCAGATCTTCTTCTTCTTCTTCTTATTGGCATTACATCCCCACAATGGAACAGAGCCGCCTCGCAGCTTAGTGTTCATTAAGCACTTCCACAATTATTAACTGCGACGTTTCTAAGTCAGGTTACCATTTTTGCATTCGTATATCATGAGTAGGGTGGCTCAAAAAACACTTTTTCAAATTTTTTGATGAGCCACCCTCTTATTCGGTTCTATTTGATGCCCTGATGCTCTGGACAAAATTTCAGCCAAATCGGTCAACGTTTGGGTGGTGCTAAACTCGTTGGAAGTTTATATGGAAAAATGTTACAGAAACATCCAAAAACAGTGATTTGCAGTTGGACGGCATAATTTACTATCAAGAATCATGATACTCATTTAGTTCTTGTAGAATTAAATACTGAATGTTATGCTGAAAACCGCAAGAAGATTAGAGTTTATTACGCAAAGATATTAGCATTTTACTGGAGTGTTGTAGGGGTGAATTTTTTTCTTTTCAAAGGTAAAAGAAACGAAATTTGCTCAAACCCCACTTCAGAGAAATGCTAATAACTTATCCGGGCAAACTCTAATCTTTTCGCGGTTTTCTGCATAACATTCTGTCTTTAATTCTCCAAGATCTGAATGAGTATCTTAGTTCTTCATCGTAAGTTGTTTAGTCCAGCTTCAATTTACTGTTTTCGGATGTTTCTGCATACATTTTTGCATATAAACTTTCAACGAGTTTAGCACCGCCCAAACGTTGACCGATTTGGCTGAAATTTTGTGCAGAGCATCAGGACCAGTGTTGTAAAATGTCATTTGCATTCGTTTGTATTATTCTCCCAGAACTTTTTCCAGAAGGTAGCCATCAATTCATGATGTATGACGAACTTATAGCGCTTAAATGTGCCTTCAACTTTGGCTAACAAGACATTGCTGTAAATATATAAACTGGGGCGTGGGAGGCAAAATGTCATTCAAATGACATTATGTCAAATGACACGTGACATTTTGGAGAGTTTTCACTCTCCAGCCTCACATGTTATATTTAGAGCAATGTACCCTTGGACAAAAATATAGCCCTACTCAAACGTTATGAGTACATCTAAAATTATGGAATAAATTTGGTTTCTTAAGAAAGTTATGAATAAATTAGTCAAATGACATGCAGATGACATTTTACAAGCCTGATCAGGACATCAAATAGAACCGAATAAGAGGACGGCCCATCAAAAAAATTGAAAAAAAGTTTTTCCCATACTAATTTGAGCCACCCTAATCATGAGGCTAGCACGATGATACTTTTATGCCCAAGGAAGTCGAGGCAATTTATTATTATTATTTATTCAGACAAAGGCCGAAGTGGCCTGTGCGGTATATAAGAGTCTTTTCCATTCGGCACGGTCCATGGCTACACATCGCAAACTACACAGTCTATGGAGGGTCCGCAAGTCATGTTCCACCTGATCGATCCACCTTGCCCGCGGCTCACCTCACCTTCTTATGCCTGTCGGATCGTTGACGAGAACCATTTTCACCGGGTTACTGTCCGACATTCTGGCTACGTGCCCGGCCCACCGCAGTCGTCCTATTTTCGCGGTGTGAACGATGGATGGTTCTCCCAGCAGCTCATGCAACCCTTGTACCTATACTGCCTATGATCGCATATCAGTCTCATCTTTGCTGGATTTCCTATTCATATGGGACAAATATGCGATTGTGGGCAGTATAGTGAAGCAACTGTACTCATAAGAAATCAATGGACAGCAGCACTATGGGAACACAAATTAATTTTTACCATCACTAAAGGATCAGTTTACCCATTAGTGGTACAAGCAATATTTGGTATTTATTGATGTTAAATAACACCAATCTAATTTTTGTTAACAAATTTATTAGTTTTCCTATTGGCTATGATATTAAAAGCTGTAAATATCGCATAATTATCGATATGAAAAAAAAAATGGATTTTCTACTTAAACCTCCACTCTTGGTACCGTTACTCTAACAGAAATTTGCGAGGAAATCATTTAAAAAGAAACGAAATGTAGGATGTGATACGCGCCTCGTTGGTAACAAACAACAAATTTTTAACATTCTAAAACGCACACTTCCTCGGAAAATTACAGAGAGAAAATTCACTGTGCACTTTATATCAATAAGCTGGTTACAGAATTAAGTTATTAAAATGTATTTTAGGATTGCTTTAGGAAATGTTCGAGGGAAAGTTTTGATCCGCGCCGCTCTACGCCGCCACCGTTAGAAAAAGCATTTTCATTCTTTACTATCGAGTTAGATCAAAATAGGTACACAGGTTTAAGGATTTTTGCTTGTGTCGTTGCATTCCTGATACATTTTCGGGTACTTAGATCTTGGGCCACCAATCTTAAGTCTTCTGCACGTAATCTTGCAATATCACTGTTCGAATCTGAAATCACTTTCCTTGAGTTCCTTTTCAATATACTGATCAAAACGAACGATTAGTTCTGGTGAGAGCTCATTTTTATAATCACCGACCAGACCTTTCCGCATAAATCTGAAAATTCATTAGAAAATTTTATTTAGTTAGATTTTTTTTAGAGAAACTTATCATAAGACGAGTTAGCACTACTCTATTCGATTTACCACTTGATTGTTACTTTACTCTAATACGTGGTTCGACCTCAACAGTGAGGTCTTCTTCAGTGCCCCGCATAGCCACATGGATTCCTATCTCGTTATCATCCTATTTTTGAATGAATATTTAACTAGTATGCTATAGAATGATGTTCGTTAGTTGGTGATATTTCGTTGGTGATATTTGGTGATAATAAACAACAAAAGTTTACAAGCCAAAATCTATAATTCCCATTGAAAATTAAAAATTACATCCTCCACTGGGACATTTCCGCCTCGCTGCTTTGTTTTCAGTCAGCACTTCCACAGTTATAACCCGCGAGGTTTCTAAGCCAAGTTACCATTTTTTCATTCGTATATTATGAGGCTAACACGATGATACTTTTATGCCCAGGGAAGTCGAGACAATTTCCAAACCGAAAATTATCTAGACTGGCACCGGGAATCGAACCCAGACACCCTCAGCATGGTCTTGCTTTATAGCCGCGCATCTTACCGCTAGGCTAAGGAGGGCCCTTCAAAGCCTCGTCCAGTCGTTTTTAAAAGTACTTTTTTGTAAGTTTTCGTCAATCATGGAGTAGCAACTAAATCAAGCTCCAATAGAATATAGGATGCAAATGGAATGGAATGTATGTACGAACTCGTCTTCAAGTTTTGTGAAGGTATTCCACTAAATAAGTATCATTGCAAAAAACATACTCAAACGTATCCCCTTTTCTGCCGTTCATTTCCATCGCTCTTTTTGTCATGTCCGAGTTGTTTGTGGCCGGATTTTCTATAACAATATAACCATTAAATTTTCGTATGCTTATAATATTAAATGTCTTCGAAAACATACTTTTCATCTCGTCAAACGATAAATGGTGTGTTAGTATGTCCAACTGCTGTTCGGAATATCGTTTACCGAAGAATTCACAAACTGTAGGGAGCACCTCCCGTAGATTGCGTTTCATTTGCTCGTATGTCAGAAACAGTACATTTTCTTTATCGCGTAAGCGCCAAAAATCCAACACGTGCTGAACTTGCGGACAATAAATTACCTGATCGTCAAGCAAAGCTTCATAAAAATTCTCCTTCGGGCCGCGATAGCCCATGATCATTTGATAATGATGCCAGTAGGAAACGGCGACGTCCTTGGGATTTCGCGATACGTATATGATTTTTGGCTTGACGGTCCATAGTTGCTTTGGGAGCAATGCCAACGGAAGATGTGATTTGATGTGACGAGGACGTGTTTTGTTTGCCGCTGATGCTACAGAATCTATGGGTATGTTCTTCCCAATACCTGAAATTCTATGTTTTCATATTAGGAAGGGTACAAAAATCGAACTTTCACGAGAAGAACATACTCCAAATACACCGATCGAGTGTTGATACTTTCACGGATGGCCGTTTCAAAATCCAAGTCATGATCAATCAACCAAGCCATTTCCTGAGTCCATGTCGTGCCGCATTTCGGAAACGTAATAATCCAAACATCATCATCGTAAACAGGGAAATTTCGCACACGCTCCGCAAATTGTTGATATTTTTGTGGTAAGACACATGGTTTCGGTTCCCAAGGTTGACCGTCGGCGAATGGGCTCTCAGAGGCTGCAATCTGCTTTAACTTTACCTTGACGAACGTTTGTGCCGCAGGGCAACCAAGTGCATTCGCCTGTTCTGTATCCAACGGCTGGTACGAAAAACTTTCACCGCGGGCTGTCGTTTCACTCATCTCGTGCGTTTCAATCGGTCTGTACTAGTGGACTAAAGCCAAATATGTCGTCGACTGGATATGAAGTATGCCAGCTATTATGTCTGACCAGTAGTTCAAAAACGCTTTTTATTACATTTTATTCTGGACATCACTTCACCCTGATTAGATTCATTGAAGATATTCAAAAGGAATAATCTATTTATGTATCTGTCTATATAAAGAAAAAGGAATAAACGTTTTCTATATCTCGGTATAACTCGTGAAATGATGATCCATTTTACAAAATTTCCTATTTGTTCAATTCGTTTTGAGCTCCACAGTGTTATACATAGTTATACAGAAATACGGTAATTTTAGCAGGCATAGGCAAGAGAAATCAAACAATAATATTAGTGAATTATGTAGAAAATAAAAATAATCCCGAAAATTTTAAAACAAATTTGAATTGAAAAAAATAACTTTTTATCTTGTATTGATTTTCACCGATTGGTTGTTTGAATGGAATGTTAATTCATGTTTTTATTTTTTATATAGATTACTAAAATAGCCGCAAAACTTCCTGCAAGCCCAAAATATAGTTTGAGAAACACTGTGGTTCAATTTAGTTCAAATAGTTGGCCACACAGAAACCCAATCTGTATTTGTTGTGGTCAATAGGAATATAGGGGCTGGGGGTACTTTGGGTACCTTAAAATGTGTGTAATGGGATTCCGCTATACAGTCTAACTTTAGACTGCAAAGCCGAATCCCATTATGTACATATATTCATCAGTCGAGAAAACATACAGTTAAAAATGTGTTAATTTTTTAAGTTAGAATTCGCGTATACACTATAGGATAGATTGAAGTCGATCCAGTAAAAAAAATTTTATCAAACATTGAAAGTCTGGCTTGAACACGAAGATGTCAAAACATTAATCTCAGAACAATAAATTCAGTTGATAAATGTTCTGCATATGATATATTGCGTAATAATTAAGATATATCAAAAATATTCGTTAGTGTTGTCGAGAATATATAAATAATAAAAACTTTTAGCTTACAATACAACAACTTGCCCATTTTATCCTGTAGTTACGAAAATTACTTTTAAAATTCAAACTATATAACAAATCAATTCAAATAGACAGTAGACTGGGATGAACAACATTCGTGCTTAAATATTGTATGTAGCAAATGAATCGTGATTTTTTTGAGTCGTGGTTCATATTAAATACTTAAGAGTAGAGTAGTTCTCTTCTTTTGAATGTAATACACATAGTTTGGAATATAACATAAACACTGTTGAATGAGTATTAAAATTGTAGCGATTTAGACAAAACTGGATACTAGCCCGTTTTACTCTTGTCTCCCTAACTCGAGACTAGTAAAACGTATAGATAAAGACATGGTCGAGTTGAGATGTAGAGAATACAGTTGCAGACTGCTTACCAACCGAATGACCACGAGCAGTGTGGTTCAAGGTAACCATCTTAACTTGAACCCCAATGTATTAAAAAGCTCTGACGACATTATCTGATTTTTCAAATGGTAAATAGTGTATGTCACTGCTATTTCTGTTACTGCTCTAGCCAAAAAAAAAATAATTATAATAAAACTCTTATCGGGGATGCTGCCTTTCTTGTACATTATACAAGATAAGGAAAGCACTTTTTTATAAGTATATTTATTTGTTACGACAGTCTACAAGACTTTTACTTAGGTCAAGGAAGTTTGATTGGAAATCACATTAACAATAGACATCTTGAAGTTACAAAGTGGCATTAGAGTGGTTTAGCTAATTGAATTTATGATTAGAAGTTTTCCTTGAAAGCTAAATCCTTCCCCTCGGATATGCTACCTTGCCGCGGTGGGTCAGCTTACGCCATTAGCACTGAGATGGCAACCAAAGACATATCCTGTCGTGGTGGTATCACATGTTGACTATTTTTGTTTGGTGCCGCGTTACATATCTGGCATTGAAGCACTAATTTACGGCATTTGCATGTGATCCAACGGACATCGTGTCTTGGAGCCTTGAATGGTAGTGCAGTCAGGCAGAGGCCTTTTCATCAGTGATAATGATGTGAGTTCTCTTCTTTTCGGCAATACTTTTCTGATGCGTTCCCTCATCCCTGTGACGATGAGTCGTAGCCACGCTTATACTTAGCTAGCTAGGCATTTATTGATACACAATGTATTCAAGACATGGAAATGACTACTGGATTCACTGAGTAGAAGTTTTTTTAAAACTAGGAACGTGGTGGCAGTCTTATTTTGTTATATGTCTCACTTCGAAGAGCCATAATAAAAATACCACACATTATAATGATGGTATATGAACGAACAATCTTATGACGGCTTCATTCTCGATAGTTTTTACTAATAGTAGGGAATAGGCGTGATGAAGCTTTACTTTGCCACCGAAAAGTGAATCCTATAGCTGACTCATAGCTGATCATTAGTACTTTATAGATATTGACAGTTTAGAAACGATTAAGCTACTTCTTAGAACATAATAATAGTCTTAGACTACCTTGACAAAGGAATAACAATAAAATAGACCAAATGCACGATTAGTTTCCACTTTTTACAAGACCTAACTTACATTGTGTTTGATAGTATTGACACAGAACAAAAACCATGATGAACCAATAACTTAGGTAACCAAAGTAATTCGAGGAACCCAGACAAAAATGACATCGTACATATCAATCTATATAATTTAGAATGAGATAATGGGAGAGAATATCTATTAAAGTTGTAAATATAATGTCCTTTGAGCCAGTTCAACAGTGTCTTAATGGACGACATGCTCCTTGTACGGCTGGAAAACTGCTTCAAAAGTTATTAGCTTGTCATTTTTTATAAATCGGGAATTGAACACTTTCTTATATTTGATAAAAAAAACTTCCGTCTGAGTTTCTACGATGAAGCATTTGGGCAGCATGTTCCATGTGAGTCGGATAAACTGCTTCGGTTGATTTTGAACGCGTACAATGACAATAGACGTGTAAATAGCATAAAAACTGGCTAAATAATGTGACTCTGACAAGAAAATGACAAAAATGACTATAAACGATTACGATGTTAGTTAGCATGAGACCTCTCTGACTATCTATGAACGTAATTCCCTCTGATTCAGTTGCAACAGCGTCTTCTTGGACGACATGTTCCGTGTACGGCTGGCAAACTGCTTCGAACGGAATTATGCAACGGTATCATCAAAGGCCTGGTGCAGAGGTTTCTACTCTATTCAGAGTCCCGCCAGTAAACCTTCACAAAAAAAAGTTTTCCTTGAAAGCTAAACGTCGGTTGTTGTCGAGTAGCCAAAGGGGAGATGATTCCAAGTAGAGGCTCCACACACTTTTTCCACTTGATGTCGTATGGTGCGGAATGATGAAAGTTCTTGCTCGAATGTATTCTCTTTTGGAGAAGTTCTCATAGTTTCCGTAGTTCTCCACTTCTCCAGTAGATCTTTCCCCATTATCGTATGCCGTAATTCCACTGTGGTGTCCCGTTGACGAAGGCCGTAAACGAAACGTACGGCCGATTTGAAGCTTCCAAGTAGTTGCTGCTTCAATGCTGTTGTCAGTCCAGGATAGTAAACTACATCACTGTAGGGGTATAGTGGAATAATGACCGATTGCACGAGTTTCTTCCTCGTCGGTAACGACAGTACACTCTGGAATCTACGGAAAGTCCGCAGAGTACCGTATACTCTCTTCACGACCTCGTTAACTTGTGCAGACCAGTTTAGGTGCTTGTCCATCATAAGTCCCAAATTGATGACCTTGTCTCAGAGACAAATTGTTTCGCCGCAGAAAACAATGTCAGTATGCGGAATAATATTGCCTTCCTTACAAAAAAACGATTCCTTGGGTTTTCTTGAGGTTGGGTGAAAACATTTTTTGCTCCGTCCATTCTTCAATTGAGCGTAAGTCTCGGTTGATATGGACTACCAGCCTGTTAATCAGCTCTTCAGATCCCGATATACAAATCTGGAGATCATCTGCATAGAGTTGGTATATGCAATTCGGTAGGCTATTGATAAAAATGCTGAACAGAAGGGCACTTAGGCATGAGCCTCGCGGAGTTACATCTTTTAGCCTCATTTCTGTAGAATTGGAGCCGTTGAGCTTGACGATTTGACTGCGTTGATCAAGAAAAGAAAAGATGAGCTGGCAAGCAGAGTTGGAAAACCCAAATTCGCGACTCAACTTAGCTTGGAGGTTCCTATGCTTGACGCAGTTGAACGCCAGAGATAAATCAACCAACACCATGATAGTAGGGGAGACTGGGTAGACTTGATCTCCTTTTCTGATTTCCGATGTATCACAGCCAAAAATTAATAAACATACGCGATTTCCACACAGACTCTCTAAGAAATATAGTATTTAGCTTTACTGATGTATGGCAGTCCTTAAATTATTGTTGTTATTCATGCACAATCGATTTTTTGGAGTGCTGTCAAAAATCGACTTTTAAAATATTCGGGGGAAATTGATCCCTCTCCAAGAACTTGCTTTGATAAAATTAGAAAGGTGCCCTCAGATTTTTAAAATATTTTTCCTTCAAAATACGCAGAATCTTCGAATTGCTGTGCGTATACATGAACGATTTTTGTTATTAAATTCGACAGCACATGCAATTTTAAAATTTGGGGAGACTTGATCCCCTTTTTATGATATCTACTCAATAAATATTTTTTCCTGTCAAAACTTCATCAAATCTGTCAAATCTATAAAAAACTAGTTGACCCAGCAGACGTTGTTCTGCATAGTAGGCGTAAATGCGCATTGTAAACTGCCTATGTGAAAATTCCATACGAATCCTAATTTTGGTTTTTCATGATTTACTCGACTTTTCTTGTCACTTTCACAGGAGTAAATCTATATATATAAAAACCAATCTATGTATGTATGTTCGCTAACTACTTCTGAACCACTTGGCCGATTTCAACCAAATTTGGTACAGACATTCTCTATCCTCAGAGGAAGTTAACAAAGGGGTGGGATGGTCATGTAGAAAAGGGGAGGGTGGTGGGAGGGGTTTTGTTCAGAAAACGAACAATTCTGTGTAACTTTCAACTCCCAGGACCGATTTCAACCAAATTTGGTACAGACATTCTCTATCCTCAGAGGAAGTTAACAAAGGGGTGGGATGGTCATGTAGAAAAGGGGGAGGGGTGGTGGGAGGGGTTTTGTTCAGAAAACGAACAATTCTGTGTAACTTTCAACTCCCAGGACCGATTTCAACCAAATTTGGTACAGACATTCTCTATCCTCAGAGGAAGTTAACAAAGGGGTGGGATGGTCATGTAGAAAAGGGGAGGGTGGTGGGAGGGTTTTGTTCAGAAAACGAACAATTCTGTGTAACTTTCAACCCCAGGACCGATTTCAACCAAATTTTGTACACATATTCACTACGAGGAGGTAATCATATGGGAGGATTTGGGAAAGGGGAGGGGTCTGGAGGGAGGGTTTTGTTTAGAAAACGGGCAATTCAAAGTAAATCATGAACCCTGTACCGATTTCAACCAAATTTGGTACACACATTCTACATCATAAGGAAAAGATAACAAAGGGGATGGGATGGTCATTGGAAAAAAGGGGAGGGTATAGGGGGAGGTGTTGTCTTTGGAAAACGAGCAACTCAGTGTAACTCCCAACCCCCAGGACCGATTTCAATCAAATTTTGTACACATATTCACTATGAGGAGCCGATCGTACGGGAGGGAAATTTGGATAAGGGGGGTAGGGGTCTGAAGGGAGGGGTATTGTTCAGAAAACGGGCAATTTAGTGTAACTTCTGAACCCCTGTACCGATTTCAACCAAATTTGGTACACATTTTCTATCCCTAGGAGAAGATAACAAAGGGGGTGAAATGGCCGTTGAGAAAAGAGGAAGGGTAAAGGGAAAGCGGTTGTCTTTAGAAAACGGGCAATTCAGTGTAACTCCTGACCCCTAGGACCAATTCTAAGCAGATTAAATGATTAAATCATTCAACTCTATGATTAAAAGATTATGATTAATGAATTATAATTTTTGAAAATGATGACTGATAATGATTAATGATTAAATTCATTTTTGACAATAATTAACGATTATGAATAATAGATGAAAAAACCGTTGGATTATGATTAAAGATTACCGATCGTGATTAAATGTTGACACACTATGTGTATGGTTAATGATTAACGATCGATATGATTAATGATTGATGATTATGAATGATCAAATTGCATAGTGATCCATAATCGAGTAACCTTTATTCCAAATTTTAAAAGGTATGATAATTATATGATAATGATTCAAGATTAATAAATAAAGCAAGGTATGCAATGATCCAATGTTCCAGCATAACTTCTGTACCCTTGCCCGATTTCAACCAAATTTGGAACAAACATTCTTTTTCTTAAGAAGGCGAAGATGACAGGGATCGATCAACTCAACACTTCATCGAAATCATGGTTTGCCCAGAGAAAAGCAATGATTAAAGTGTTTCCTTCTGGACGGTAAATGTGATCATTTCTTTAAAAATAGACGTTTTTCCGGAATAAGGCATCGGTGTATGTTTTTCCTTCTTTAGAAATAGACGTTTGCCCGGAATAAAGCGATTTTGGGTTTGATCCCATTTTCAAAATCAGTCAATGTTTTCAAATGTAATCTACCTTCTTTTAATCAAATGATGAAATATCAATAAGAAAACACAATTATCCTTTTGACCTATTCCAATTCCGATGGTGAAAAAAACTGCGAATTAAACTGGCAACTCCGAGCAAGGCCGGGTACATAAAGCTAGTATCATATAAACCCGTCGGAAACTATAACGAATGTTTCTGCTGAAGAAATGAAAAAAATCCATCCAGCCGTTTTCGAGTTATGCGGATACGAACACAGACCATTTCATTTTTATATATAAGATTAAAAGCCTAAGAACAGATTTATATTTTTTTTGTTTTTCGCCAAATTTTGGTATGGGTGACTAACGGGGGATCAAATGTCCCTATATTGAGGCAATAGCTTCAAATTCAAATATCCTAAAACATTGATGGAATGTTTTCATCAACACAGATCATTAAGCATATTTATGGCTTTGTGCTGTGAAAAAACGAATGCATTTGGTCAATGTTATAAAAAGTTGTTAGAATTTTGCGTGGCCAATAAAAAATCTTTAGGAAGGTCAAAACATACAAACCGCCCTGCAGAACAAATAAGGTTGTCAATCCAAAAAATAACTCACCACATAAAGGTCATTTGTCTAGTGGATCTATACTAAAAAATACGCTAGAACAAAACTACTTTAGTTCTCGATAAAACAGGGGGTGATCAAGTCTACCCACCTTCCCCTACAGTGTCGATTATCCCAATTGGCATAGATGTTATGTACCACTTTTGTAAGTGCGGCTGTTGAACTATATCCTCGACGATAACCAGATTGGTAAGTAGCCAGCAAACGGGGGTTGCTGATATTCAGGTGGTCGGAGATTTGCTCAAGCAAGATTTTTTCAAGGATTTTCGAAATTGATGGTAGAACACTGATTGGACGAAAATCTTTGGGAGCAGTTGGGTTCGGTGATTTTGGAATCGGTGTTACCATTGCTTTCTTCCAGGAGGACGGGAAAGTTTTTCCTGCAATTACACCATCAAAGACGTGTGTGAGTAGTGGAAGAACAAAGAGCTAGACATCTTCACGAATGAAATCGGGAGACCATCACTTCCAATGGCATTTGATTTTATCTCGAACATTTTTCTGGATACCTCTTCGACAGTGGTGGGACGATAAGCAAGCATTTCCTGAACATTGATTGGTGGAGCTTCGGGTAGTGGTTGGTTTGCGTTGTTATTACTGTTTCGTAGCGTCAGGTGCCCTTCATGATTTAGTTGGTGAGGATTGAAATCTGTAGAGTTTGAGATTATTTTTGTGCTGTTATGTACTCCTTCTCTTCGTAGATTGTTCCACAGTTGTTTGGCCGGAAGATCGTTTGAAAAGTTTCTTTCAGCGTATTGTTTTTTGGCATTAAAGATAGTGACTTTACTCTGTCGCGGGTACGAACGTACTCTTGCCACTGAGCACTTCCTCTGAATCGATTAGGATTTCGAATGTAGGCAAGATTTCTAACTACGATGGCTCGTTCGATGTGACGGGTGATCCACGAAGTATGCTTATCACGGACCTGGATGGTTCTCTCAGGAGCATAGACTTCCTGGAGGGACTGCAGCTTGTCGGTCATCAGTTCTACCTTGCGATTGATGTCATTTGTGTGGCAGATTGCTTGAAGATCATCTGCTTGGAAATCCGCTTGCAGTTGAACTATGTTGATTCTACGCATGTCGCGAACTTTTACCACTTAAGGTGCGACTCGAGGTACTCGGATATCGGCGATCAGATAAATCACTTCATGATCCGAAATGGAACAACCGTTTTGTGCTTTTGACTTGCAAATCGTACCCGGGGAATCAATCGCCAATAGGTCAATAGTTGCGCTCTGTTCGGTAATACGTGTAGCGTCAGTTGGCAACACAGTGAGGTTGAAGAAGAAATGTATGCGACTTAAATATTTTGCATTTCCACAAAGACGGTCTAGCAGCTACATTGATGTTGTAATCGCCGATCAGATAAATCCTGTCAGAGTCGTATTCGTGTATGTCTAATAGTAGTTTTTCGTAGTTTTGGGGGAACAATGGGTTGGATTGGTTAATTTTGGCTTGGGATGCCAAATATTCTACTCTAGTACCAATGTCGTTTCCTGGTTCGTGTGTGGACCTAATTATCGGCGTAGTTTTGATCACTTTCGAACAAATAATCCGATCCCACCGAATGATCTTGTTCTGTTGCCGCATCTAGCCGGTAAGGAGTGCTGAATGAAGTTGTGACCGGGACTTCGGACGGGGCCTATGGGGGATGACGGATAATGATATTGAGAGGAATTTAGAATAATTTTGTCGCCATCGATGTTACGTTCTAGACTTCCTACGTTAAGATGTCCTATACGGAGTTTGTTAGAGTTGTTGTGTTGAGACATTGTTAGCACATTGACATTCGAGACAATGTCGACATTCGAGACATTGTTAGCATATCGGTAAATAAAATAAGTCGTATGGTAGTCTTCAATCGGTTTGATCGTGTTAGGTTGTTTGGTGAGTAATTAATCTCCAGCATTGCCCGGTTTATTTCGTTCTGTGAGCCTCGATGTTTGGATACATCCAATTTTGCGGACTTGAGCCGATTGATAGCAAAAAATCTAGCATGCCGGTGACTGTCATTACTAATGCCAGGCTCAAACAAGGGTGCCTATCGTATTTTCACCATCCAAATTGGAAAATTCGTCACAGAAAACTAACCACAGCCATCCACGAGCGTGGATGCTGCGATCCTCACCATGCATGAATTTTACAGGTGTGTTCATAAAATAAATTATTTGGTAGGTAGTCCTTGTTTACTTCGATGAAATTCACTCCCAGTAGAAAGCAGTGACAAATGGTGTAGACCAAGATTTTTTTATGTACAGGTTATCCGACTTCGTCAGTAGATGGGAATAACCAGCGCGGGGGGAAACATAAATTTTCAGTGCAAAACGTAAATAAACGAGCATAAATTCCATACAAAAATCCAAGATGGCTGAGTTGGGGATATTGACAAGTCGGATAACCTGTACATAAAAAAAATTTGGTGTAGACAACAACATTCCGAGCACCATCGGTGCTCATCGTTGAGAGGTGACCCCGGCGTTGATGCTTTGGAGGAGAGATAGTATATAAACCTCCCATGCAGTGTATCAGCGTTCCATTCTCATAGCGGACTAAATTTTCCTAATCTCTGAATAGATTTTTCTAACAACGTGTCGTAACAACACTCATTGTTAGGTTACCAAGTGAACTGCGTCACTCAGTTGTCTCCCATTGGTAAGCAATGAAGATCTCAACTGTCTAAGACGAATTAAGTACTCTCCATTTAATTCCACAATTAATGTTCGATATCTTTGCAGATACGTATTTCGACCACAACTGTGTGGTCGTCTTAAGTGTCTAGTACTTGACTCGACTTGACTAAAGTACTTGACTCGACTTTAGTCAAGTCGAGTCAAGTACGAGACACTGAAGACGACCACACAGGCATCAAGTTGGTATGAATTTAGTCGATTTTTACTCATGATCTGATTTTTTTCAACGTTGTGTTTCGAAACAAAGGGCAAGTGCTCTCTGGAGAAACTCCGGATTCAGCAGCCAAAATAAAAAGTCACATTCGACGAAATGTACCGAATTTCGAAAACGTTTTTGGTGGGGTCCCTACCGAACAAATGCCTTGAAATCGTTCGGTAGGGACCTTGTGGATCAGTTTAGGCTACTTTTGCCAGGAAATCCGATGCCAGCCAGACGATTATACGAAAGCAACTGGCTCGATAGCGGATGAAAGCAGGTGCGGACATGAGATCTTATTTGCTGGAATTCGACGGAATAGTGAGGAAGTTGAAAACTGCTGTGGAGCGACGCAGAGCGAGCAGATCTGGTTTCGCAGTCATTCTTAACGTTACCGAATTCGTTCGCCTCTTTTCTAATGGATCCCGTAAAACAGTGTCTAAGGGGTAAAACCGTGAAAAAAAAAGTTGGCTGTATTTTCCGGCGATTCGAAATTCAACGGTAAGTGGCCGAGCACATTTGAAGAAGGACTGTCGTCGACGTGAGCCAATACATAAAGGAAAAAACGGCTTCATGGGAGATTCCGCTGTTGGTGATCGAAAGCCTGGACGATTAGTATTCTAGCGACAGGTATGTTTTGCAGTTCTACGGAAAGTTGCCCAAGGGGAGACCCTTGTGAAAAAACACAATTTCGTCAAAAATCCATCCAAAGTCCATGGGAAATAATAAGTAGAGCTCTTGTTAATAAATAGAATAACATATAATTTGCTTGTGGCAATATAGTTGCCACTGCCTTATAAAGGGTTAAACTTCCTAGCAAAATGGTGTGGCAGAGGGATTTAATCGAACATTAGGGTCTCGCCGACATTTCTCACCAACACGAACGCACGGTTCATGGTTGCAAACAATCCCATTTGATTTTGCCTTGACAAATGCTCGTGGTTGCAAACAAACTGAGTAAAAGTGTGAGTGAAATGTGCGTGTGCGTACACGCTCGCAGAAAGCCTAATAGATTGAAAAAGTTCGTTCAGTGCTCATCGAGTCCAAGGATCCTAAGCGTCTGTGTTCAGAAGCTGCTTTTGCTTGTGTTCAACAAGTGTGCTACCTTTCGGTGCTACTCATGCAGAGATGTGGTTTGGTTCCAAGTCAAATATGGATAACCCTAGAGTATTCAGTTGCAAGGTTTTCACGTGGATTTTTAGGACCGTCTTTGCTGATGTGCAAGAAGACGGTGTGCGGCGACGAATGATGAATCACAAACTCGCCCAGCTCTACGGCGAACCCAGCATCCAGAAGGTAGCTAAAATCGGAAGGGTACGATGGGCAGGGCATGTTGTAAGAGTGCCAGATGGTTTCCGCTTCCAATCCGGCAGGTACGAGACGGCGTGGAGCGTAGCGAGCAAGGTGGGCTGACTTGGTACAGAACGACTTGGCGAGCGTGGGGCGCATTCGAGGATGGAGAGATGCGATGAAAATGAAAAGAATATCGACAAACTATTGGCTCGATTCAAGTCGACAGGCTGATGCAATCCTGCGAAAAACAAAAAGAGGGAAAGGGGTTGCAAGTCTCTCGGGATGTAACGGATGAACATTACCGTGAGCTTCTGGGTACACGATCGTGTACATAATGCTTTGTACCAGACCAGACTTATGTTTTTCCGTTGAACTTTTGGGACGATATCAGCAGAAACCAAAAACAACAAAATGGCAGTGGCTGAAGCGTATAGTACAAGTTCTTTACCTAAAGGGATCAAAATCAAAACAGCTGCAGTACAAACAAGACGACACTTCAGAACTATTGAGTTCTGCGGTTTCGGAGGTTATTTGGTTGTCAGCAGTGCTATCTTCAACACATGCATTATTTACCGATACCATCATTATTTTCGAAGATAAACAAGGCGTATAGGTATGGTGAAGAGTGGCGAACCACTGGACAAGTTACGGTGAAATACATTAACACGAGAAATCAACTGGCAGACTTATTCACGAAATCATTGGGTGCGGTACTAAGGTATAGAACTAACCAGGTGAATAACCAGAATTATGCAAATTTATGAAAAATAAGGGTGTTGTCAAGTAAGGATAAGGAATAACGTATAAGGTGGAAAAATTATCTCCTGCACTTCGTTTGCACTGATTCTTTCATTTAGACTTGGCATTGGTTTCTTTAGACATGGCGTGTTCTGCGATTTTCATTGCTTTGTAGAAATCCCAAAGTTGAGCAGTTTCTCCCACTCTGGCAATAGAAGCAAGGTCAGATTAATTTTGTAGGCCATTTTCAACCACCCCTCCCCCTATGTCACATTTTTTGTATGAAATATTAATTTTTTTTCCTGGATGAATTTCCGATAGAATTTCTGAAGGATTTTTTGAAGCAATCTCTGGAGGAATTTTCGGAGGAATACCTGAAAAAATCTACGATGGAAACTCTGAATAAATTTTCGAATGAAGTTTCCGGAGAGACATTTAAAAGAATTCGTAGGGGCTTTTACAATAAACTGTAACACAAATTCAAGGCTATAAAATACATTGTTTTTAATCTTTATTTCTGTATAAATTCATGAAACGTAATTAAAATTCGTAATCGTAGTTTTTGATACTGCCTCACTTTGGATTACGACAGCTAAGAAGGTATTCGATGTTATAAAATCATAATTATTGTGGAAGTCCCCTAAATTACACCCCCGGAAATAATTATAACACCAGCGCTGAATTACATACAAAATGGTCATGTTCGAGGATCAATATCTCGATTTCGAGCGATTCTCCCAAAAAAGTTTGTTTGTCCCGTTACAGATGTAAAAAAGCGAGGAATGTCAACTTTGTGAACATCAGCATCGTAATTATTTAAGCACCCTAAAATCCTTTCCTTTCCTACTGTATTATTGTATTCCCTAACCTCGACTAAACCGCGCGAGTCTTTCGGTTCCCCAAAACTAACACTATGTATAAGAATCAAGAAATGTATTGTTAAACTTGATTTCGGCTCCGTACGGCATCACGGCAAATGAGCCTTCCAAATAAACGAAAGATTGAAAAAAAATAAATTCGAGCGATTAGATTTAGGACATATTTTTCCTCTCAGCCTAAAATGACCATTTCCTAAAATAAAGTTTTCAATCAATGATTGTTATTTGTATGAATGTTTACTGAGAAGGCATCATTTGTAAATTTGTAATTATAAAACCTCTCCACTTATATGGAGTCCCTTTAGACAATTAGTAATTCATTAAAAAAAACATTTCAGATTGACTGCCGTGATCGCGAAATTCAACGGCTTGGAGCATTGTTTGCTGGTGGTCGACCTGCAGCCGCTCTCGCAAAGGACTGTTGCTATCGCAATGTGAACACCTTGACGGAAGATGTCAAAGGACTTCAGGAAGAAAAAACATCCATTCAAAACAAACTAACTGAAGCGTTGGAAAATCAGCAAAGCGCTGGTAAGAAAATACACAAGCTATCCGAGCGCAACAAACAATTGGAGCAAGAACTGAAGGAGATTGAGAATGTAGCTCTGAACGTAGAATCGGAAGCAAACTTGAACATTTTGAATAAAGATAGGGAAAATTCTGACCTGCAGATACGGTTGCAACGCTCAAATATGAGAATCAAAGAGTTAGAAACTTTGTTGGCAGCAAGAACGTCAGGATCCACACCGGTGAGTTCCTCGGCATCGGCATGCTCTCTGGATTCAACTCTTCAAAATGCTTTGAAGCAAGCAAATGAAGAGAAACGAGCCCTCTATAAACAACTGAATGAATTGAAACAACGTGAACAAACATTTCTAACAGACTATGAGAAAATCAAATCAAAGTATTCAAAATTGAAGCTCAAGATATCAAATCAAATCGCATTTGTTGGTGCCGACTCCCATCAGAATGATGTTGAGATTGATGAATTGAAAGAGAAATGTTTATCCTTGGAGAACTCCTTAAAACATGCGGAATCGAATCGAGATCTTCTTTCTAAAGAAATCATGCAACTGCGAGAGAATATTATAAAACTTAATAGTGAAAGCGTGTATAAAACCGATAGAATAGCCCAATTGGAAAGTGAACAGAAAACGATATTCAACCAAGCTGGTGTTGCCCCTCGTTTGCGAACGGCAGATTCTGCATTTTCTGGTCAAACGTCACTATCAGTTCAATCGGCGTTCCATCGAGTAGAACGCGAAAGAGATGCTGCCAGAAGAGAAGTGCAGCAGCTGGAAGCTGAAAGGGACTCATTGAGGACTAAATTGAAATTGGCAACCAAAAGTCAAAAGGATGAAAAAGCTAAACATGAGGAAACCATCATCAGTTACAGTTCAAAGATTGCAAAGCTAGAGGCTGAAAAACGCGATGTTTTGTGCGCTCAGAGTTCTTCTCAAACTACGTTGCAAATGTTGAAAGACGACAACCGTGATTTACAGGAGCGTTTGCAGAATGTTGAAAGCAGTTTTAAAAAAATGAAGATTAGCCATTCGCAGTTGAAAATTCTGCATGAACAAACAGAACGGGCCTTGCTACAACATCAAAACAGGCTGATCTGCTCTGAGAATCAGCTGGACAGTGCTGAAGCTAAATTAACTAAAGTTGATGGAACAATTGAACACGCCCAGAAAGATATTGGCAAACTAAGAGGGGATATAAGCGTGTTGAAAGCATCAAACGCTTCGCTGCAACAGGAGAAAGACAAACTTTTGGTAAGTAATTCATTATTTTGTATTTATTTCAATCAAGATAGAAAACTCAGCACCTGAACTATAGAGTAACATCGTAAAATGGACATTTTGCAGGGCAATTTTATTCTTCATACGCCACATTTATCTAGATTTCAAAATAAAAAGTAAAGTACATTTACACATAGGTATAACGAAACCTTGTATAACGAGACTCGAAATGATCGTCTGTGATGCCTGAATAAGATTTTTTGGTTACTCATATGAAGAAGGACTAGACTTACTAACAAATAAGATCTGAGTTTTCTCTCTATATTATAACCTGCAAATAAGCATGATTGTCCCTTAATATAAAATCAATATTACAGATGGAGCTCGACAAGAAAACAGAAAAGCTTTACACAGTCGAAGCAGAACTCAGCACCTTAAAAACAAACAAAATTGAAATGAGGGACACAATTGATCGGCTTGAAAGGAAACTTGAGTAAGTACATTTTTTGTAATTTCTTTTATTGTACCTATAATTCTTTTTACCTAACCTACTCAGTCAGCATTGGCATTTGGAATGATGGATTTGAATGTTTATTCAATAATTTCCGCAACTATGGCACTCCTGCTTATCCTAAACTAGAATCCAGTGCGTAGGCAATGTTACACACTAGACTTATGAAGCGAATAAGGTGCCTTACAAACTAATATTGTGAATATCTCGTTGTCATTCGGGAAAATTCGATGCCACAGCACTTTTCTTTTGGTAACTTAGTATTCCTCTGGTTCGGGCGATGCAAATCCTAACAGGCTCATGAACCACCTAGTAAATTGATTAAAATAGATTTTATTCAAGCGATTGTAATTCAGAACGGCTTGTTCGACATAAAAATACCAACTTTCTTTACCGGTCCATGCTATTATACTACTAAGGGAAGAGTTAACATCATTAGTTGCGTCGCATGCTTGGTAAAAATTTAGTACCGCTAGTTTGTTAGTTCTACGTTGCTAATACGGGATTGCCAACGTAACGTTTCCGAAACTTATTGAAAATATCCTTTTCGTTCAAATACCTGGCGAGTCCCACGGCCGGTGGTTGACAGCCGATTACGCCGTTTTGCATCGGTGAATCATATGGAGTGTATCCTGGCCTACAGACGCATGTAGCCGCACGAACATTTGACGATGTCTTTTCGGTTCAAGCCACTGTCCTGGACCGCAAAGCCCACGAGTGTAAAGCTTATAACATTGTTTATTTATCTCCACCATATCAGGCGTACTATCACAAGCACTTTTAGGAACTTCATCATCTGTACATGACTGATCTAAGTTATGGATGACTCCAGAGCATCCGCAAATTCCGTTATAGGAAATGCCATCCAATGACGGTCTTGTTGTAAAGTCAAATATAACCACCTGGTGCAAAGTGCAGGGACCCTGTGATCCTATTCGATAACATGTTTTTTCTTTAGGAAAATACAATCTACCTTTCTCACATGGGTTAGGTAAGCAAACGTTTGAATCTATCAGAAAGGATCCTGTCTCACATGGGCCCTGTGTATACAACTTGTAGCAATAACCGTCCTTCCATAGAACGTAGTTTTCTTTACATCGACACTCTGCCTTCATTGAGCTTACCTCTTGTTGCCCCCTTTTATCGGTTATAATGAATGTGTGCCCAACAGGACAAGGCCCAATAGTGCCTAATTCGTAACATTGATTTGATTCGTTATGAAAATGTGGCAATCTTTGATGGCATGCACACTTCTTTGAAGGGAGAAATAGCTCTCCTGTGCGCAAGCATGGTCCCTTAGTGAAAAATTCATGGCATGTTTCCGTCTCGTCATAGAAATAATTGCTCAACTCCCCTTCGTCTTTACACTGGAAATATAGATATAACGATGAAATTCTAACAAAATATATCATTACTCCATACCTTGCATTTAGCTATTCCATCAGAATCTAAGCTCATTAACTTTCCCTTCGCGCAGGGTCCTTTGGTATACAGTTGGTAACATTTGTTGTCCTGTGGCCAGTAAATCATTCCACTCTCACACATTTGTGCCGATTTACATGTACCCCATCGTTGTTTTGGTCTGTAATAAAATATTTGATAAGAATTTTTGTCCTGTCTCTGTGTAACGTATGGTGTAAAGCAGCATTGAAGGGCGTTTTTACATGGCACTCTTCACATCTGTATCGGCAAGCGGTGCGAAAAATTGTCCAAACTCGCAAGGCTCTCGCTCGAATAACCGATGGCATCGTTTCGTTAATGGGGATTGAGCGGTTCCTGGTGGACAGCGGCACTCTGCTGTCGATCCCGTGCTAGTGGATCCCACTCCTACCGGGCTTAGTTCCATTGTTTCGGGGCAGGGATACCCTAGCTGAAAAATTTTGTAACATTTTTTGAGCGGAGGCCAATAAAGTAGCTGCCATCCACCGGGTTGACTGGCACAGGGATTTTTATTCGGGTCACTCCATGGTGGGGGTACGATTGCAGCTAACGAAGACGATTGGAGGTTATAGAACGTCAGAATGCACATCCATACGGATGCATGCCTCATCACAAATCTGCAAAAAAAAAAGATAGAAAGATAAAAGGTACATTAATTGTTCTCCAACTACGTGGTGTCGCAGAGCCGGAGGACCCTTATTAACCCTCTAAGACCCTAATTATTATTTTCGCTCCTATCACAATTTTACTATCTGAAATCGTTCTATTTGTGGGTGTCCTACGAAAGGCTGAAACACATAAGGCTGAATACTCATAAGGCTGAACTCAAAAGGCTGAAATCCCGACAGGCTGAAAGTCTCAAAAGGCTGAAAGTATCAGAAGGCTGAAATGTATCGAAAGGCTGAAATAGATGGGATGAAATGAATTCCAACCATACGATATGTTATACTAACTATGTTTAGTAGTTGGTGAATAATGAATAAAGAATAGAGAATGATGAATAGAGAATAAAGGATGAAGAATAAAGAATAAATAATTATTTTATTTTCATTAATAAAGAGGCTTTCAGCTCTGCTGGTTTACCTCTGGGTAAAGAATAAAGAATAAAGAATAAAAAATAAAGAATAAAGAATAAATAATAAAGAATAAAAAATAAAGAATTAAGAATGAAGAAAAAAGAAGAAAGAATAAATAATAGAGAATGATGAATAAAGAAAAAAGGATAAAGAATAAAGAATAACTAATAAATAGGAGAAGAAGAGGGAAGAAAACGGAAGAAGAGAGAAAGAAGACGGAAGAATGGAGAAGGAAAAAAGATGATAGATTGAAGAAAGAACATAGAAAAAGGAAGATGGAAATAGAAGAAGAAACAAGAAAGATGGAGGAATGAAGAAGGAAGAAAGAAGAAGAAACAAGAATGAAGAAAAAAGAAAAGGAAGTAGCTAAAAGAAAAAAGAAAGAAAAAGGACAAAGAAAGGAAAAATATGGAAAAAACAGGATGAAAGAAGAAATAAAGATGAAAAAACAAGGGACAAGGAAGAGGGTAATAAGAAAGAAGAAGAAAGGACAAAAAGAAGAAAAGGAAGAAAGAAGTAAGTAAGAAGAAGGAAGAAGGTAGAATGAATAAATAATAGAGAAAAGAGAATAAGGAAGAAGAAATTTGGAAAAGGAAGAAGGTAGAGGAAAGAAGACAGAAAGGGTAAAAAACAAGGTAATGAAAGAAGGAAGAAAGAAGAAAAAGAAAAAAACAAGCGAAAGGAAGAAATAAGAAAGCAAAAGGAATGAATGAAGAAGGAAGAAGAAGAACAAAGCAAAATAAAGGAAGAAGAATCAAGAAGAAAGGAAGAAGCAAGAAGGAACAAGGAAGGCAGAAGAAGGAAGAAGGAAATAGGAACATGAAAGGAGGAATTAAGAAGGAAGAATTATGGAAGAAGAACTAAGAAGAAAGACAGAATGAAGGAGCAATAAAGAAACAGAAACTAGGAAGGTTTTAAGAAGAAAGAAGGAAAAAAATGAATAAAAAAGTAGGAAAAAGAAAAAAAAGAAGGAATTAACACGTACGTCCCCAACCCCCATTTTACGACAAAACTCAAAATTCAAAACCATGCAGCTCAGCCAATTTCTAACGGATTTTCAAGAAATTTACTGGAATCGATCCAGCCCTGCCGTCCTGATTAGTCACGCTTAGTCGACAACTAAGAAGCTTTCTACTAAAGCAAAAATTTGTTTTGGTCTATTTTAGCTAATTGAAACTCAGATTCGCCTACATAGGTCTCAGTATGATAGTTACTATCAACTGTGTGTACAAAAATAGTAAACCAAACGGTTTTAAATGTTGTGCATCCGCGAGTACGGCTTCGCACTACCGGCGCCCTCATGTGTCGCAGTTGAGCGCTGTTAGTTACTATCAACTCCCCCAAAGCCAACATGTTGTGCATCCGCGAGTACGGCTTCGCACTACCGGCGCCCTCATGTGTCGCAGTTGAGCGCTGTTAGTTACTATCAACTCCCCCAAAGCCAACATGTTGTGCATCCGCGAGTACGACTTCGCACTACCGGCGCCCTCATGTGTCGCAGTTGAGCGCTGTTAGTTACTATCAGCTCCCCCAAAGCCAACATGTTGTGCATCCGCGAGTACGGCTTCGCACTACCGGCGCCCTCATGTGTCGCAGTTGAGCGCTGTTAGTTACTATCAACTCCCCCAAAGCCAACATGTTGTGCATCCGCGAGTACGGCTTCGCACTACCGGCGCCCTCATGTGTCGCAGTTGAGCGCTGTTAGTTACTATCAACTCCCCCAAAGCCAACATGTTGTGTATCCGCGAGTACAGTTTTGCACTGCCTTCTCTAATATGGGTCTTGATTCTGCATCGAAAGTTTCTTATTGCTCACCTAAAATCGCATTCCAACATCCCCTGAAAACATATTTAATTTTGGGATACTCGGATCATACAGCCCTGCCGTCCTGATTAGTCACGCTTAGTCGACAACTAAGAAGCTTTCTACTAAAGCAAAAATTTGTTTTGGTCTATTTTAGCTAATTGAAACTCAGATTCGCCTACATAGGTCTCAGTATGATAGTTACTATCAACTGTGTGTACAAAAATAGTAAACCAAACGGTTTTTAAATGTTGTGCATCCGCGAGTACGGCTTCGCACTACCGGCGCCCTCATGTGTCGCAGTTGAGCGCTGTTAGTTACTATCAACTCCCCCAAGCCCACCTGTTTTGCCTCCGCCAGTACGGCTTCGCACTACCGGCGCCCTCATGTGTCGCAGTTGAGCGCTGTTAGTTACTATCAACTCCCACAAAGCCAACATGTTGTGCATCCGCGAGTACGACTTCGCACTACCGGCGCCCTCATGTGTCGCAGTTGAGCGCTGTTAGTTACTATCAACTCCCCCAAAGCCAACATGTTGTGCATCCGCGAGTACGGCTTCGCACTACCGGCGCCCTCATGTGTCGCAGTTGAGCGCTGTTAGTTACTATCAACTCCCCCAAAGCCAACATGTTGTGCATCCGCGAGTACGACTTCGCACTACCGGCGCCCTCATGTGTCGCAGTTGAGCGCTGTTAGTTACTATCAACTCCTCCAAAGCCAACATGTTGTGCATCCGCGAGTACGGCTTCGCACTACCGGCGCCCTCATGTGTCGCAGTTGAGCGCTGTTAGTTACTATCAACTCCCCTAAAGCCAACATGTTGTGCATCCGCGAGTACGACTTCGCACTACCGGCGCCCTCATGTGTCGCAGTTGAGCGCTGTTAGTTACTATCAACTCCCACAAAGCCAACATGTTGTGCATCCGCGAGTACGGCTTCGCACTACCGGCGCCCTCATGTGTCGCAGTTGAGCGCTGTTAGTTACTATCAACTCCCCCAAAGCCAACATGTTGTGCATCCGCGAGTACGGCTTCGCACTACCGGCGCCCTCATGTGTCGCAGTTGAGCGCTGTTAGTTACTATCGAATCCCCAAAGCCAACATGTTGTGCATCCGCGAGTACGACTTCGCACTACCGGCGCCCTCATGTGTCGCAGTTGAGCGCTGTTAGTTACTATCAACTCCCCCAAAGCCAACATGTTGTGCATCCGCGAGTACGGCTTCGCACTACCGGCGCCCTCATGTGTCGCAGTTGAGCGCTGTTAGTTACTATCAACTCCCCCAAAGCCAACATGTTGTGCATCCGCGAGTACGACTTCGCACTACCGGCGCCCTCATGTGTCGCAGTTGAGCGCTGTTAGTTACTATCAACTCCCCCAAAGCCAACATGTTGTGCATCCGCGAGTACGGCTTCGCATTACCGGCGCCCTCATGTGTCGCAGTTGAGCGCTGTTAGTTACTATCAACTCCCCCAAAGCCAACATGTTGTGCATCCGCGAGTACGGCTTCGCACTACCGGCGCCCTCATGTGTCGCAGTTGAGCGCTGTTAGTTACTGTCACCTCCCCCAAAGCCAACATGTTGTGCATCCGCGAGTACGACTTCGCACTACCGGCGCCCTCATGTGTCGCAGTTGAGCGCTGTTAGTTACTATCAACTCCCCCAAAGCCAACATGTTGTGCATCCGCGAGTACGACTTCGCACTACCGGCGCCCTCATGTGTCGCAGTTGAGCGCTGTTAGTTACTATCAACTCGCCCAAAGCCAACATGTTGTGCATCCGCGAGTACGGCTTCGCACTACCGGCGCCCTCATGTGTCGCAGTTGAGCGCTGTTAGTGACTATCAACTCCCCCAAAGCCAACATGTTGTGCATCCGCGAGTACGGCTTCGCACTACCGGCGCCCTCATGTGTCGCAGTTGAGCGCTGTTAGTGACTATCAACTCCCCCAAAGCCAACATGTTGTGTATCCGCGAGTACAGTTTTGCACTGCCTTCTCTAATATGGGTCTTGATTCTGCATCGAAAGTTTCTTATTGCTCACCTAAAATCGCATTCCAACATCCCCTGAAAACATATTTAATTTTGGGATACTCGGATCATACAGCCCTGCCGTCCTGATTAGTCACGCTTAGTCGACAACTAAGAAGCTTTCTACTAAAGCAAAAATTTGTTTTGGTCTATTTTAGCTAATTGAAACTCAGATTCGCCTACATAGGTCTCAGTATGATAGTTACTATCAACTGTGTGTACAAAAATAGTAAACCAAACGGTTTTAAATGTTGTGCATCCGCGAGTACGGCTTCGCACTACCGGCGCCCTCATGTGTCGCAGTTGAGCGCTGTTAGTTACTATCAACTCCCCCAAAGCCAACATGTTGTGCATCCGCGAGTACGGCTTCGCACTACCGGCGCCCTCATGTGTCGCAGTTGAGCGCGGTTAGTTACTATCACCTCCCCCAAAGCCAACATGTTGTGCATCCGCGAGTACGACTTCGCACTACCGGCGCCCTCATGTGTCGCAGTTGAGCGCTGTTAGTTACTATCAACTCCCCCAAAGCCAACATGTTGTGCATCCGCGAGTACGGCTTCGCACTACCGGCGCCCTCATGTGTCGCAGTTGAGCGCTGTTAGTTACTATCAACTCCCCCAAAGCCAACACGTTGTGCATCCGCGAGTACGGCTTCGCACTACCGGCGCCCTCATGTGTCGCAGTTGAGCGCTGTTAGTTACTATCAACTCCCCCAAAGCCAACATGTTGTGTATCCGCGAGTACAGTTTTGCACTGCCTTCTCTAATATGGGTCTTGATTCTGCATCGAAAGTTTCTTATTGCTCACCTAAAATCGCATTCCAACATCCCCTGAAAACATATTTAATTTTGGGATACTCGGATCATTAATCGATCACAAAATTCCTATAGTTTTAGGAACCGAGGTCAATTTTTGTGCAATGGTCATGGTTCCGGATATATTCCGGGGAGTACTGGGGTTACCTCCCTCCCGGAAAAAATGATCACCGGCAGTGTTGTCCTACACTCAAGGCAAAAAAATTCTGCTCTTTAATTTTACTCCATCTCAACGATTTTATAGTCTCAACTAAGTAAGTTCAACTAATAGAAGGATATTTGAATTTTCTAAATGTCATGGCAAACTGTCAAAAAAATGCACTCCAGAGCCACAGGAGCGCGCGCACTGAAAATACACTGGAGTGTTTTCACTGGAGTGTATTTTCAGCGCGCGCGCTCCTGTGGCTCTGGAGTGCAGTTTTTTGACAGTTTGCCATGACATTTAGAAAATTCAAATATCCTTCTATTAGTTGAACTTACTTAGTTGAGACTATAAAATCGTTGAGATGGAGTAAAATTAAAGAGCAGAATTTTTTGCCTTGAGTGTAGGACAACACTGATCACCGGCAGATCGGCTTCGAAATCCATCGTGCGACATGTCAAACTTCATGATTTTGCAAAACAACTACACTGGAGTACATTTCGGCGATTTTCGATCGAATTGGCCACCCTCCGGGTACTTCCAGGGCCTGGTTCCCTTGGGGAAGTGGCCAATTTTCATTTGCTCTTGGAACCCATCTTGCGACATATCAAACTTCATTATTTTGCAAAACAAGTACACTGGAGTACATTTCGACGATTTTCGATCGAATTGGCCACCTTCCGGGTACTTCCATGGCCTGGTTCCCTTGGGGAAGTGGCCAATTTTCATTCGCTCTTGGAACCCATCTTGCGACATATCAAACTTCATGATTTTGCAAAACAAGTACACTGGAGGAAATTCGGCGATTTTCGATAGAATTGGCCACCCTTCGGGTACTTCCAGGGCCTGGTTCCCTTGGGGAAGTGGCCAATTTTCGTTCAGTCGGTTTTTTCTTCTTCTCGGCTTGTTTGTTGGTTCAGATCCTATCTGTGTGATAGAAAACTGGCTGTAAAAATAGGCTCATCTGTTTCGGATTGGTTCACAAACGGGTCTGGTGTACCACAGGGAAGCAATCTTGGGCAGTTGCTTTTCTCCCTATTTTTCAACGATGTAGTCATGTACATTGGTGAAGGCTACTGCATTTTATATGCTGACGACATGAAAATATATGTTGTAATCGATCAACCGTCGGATTGCATCAAGCTGCAGGAGCTCTTAGATCGGCTTCTCGTCTGGTGTCGAGCCAATCACATGACTTTGAGCGTGCCAAAATGTTCCATCATAAGTTTCCATCGCAAGAAGTGCCCGATCATATACAACTACGTAATCGGTGATGAACCGCTAAACCGTGCTTTTTCTGTTCGAGATCTTGGAGTTGTTCTGGATGCCGAGCTGACGTTCAAAGAACACCAAGAAGAAGTAATCAAGCGAGCTCGTCGTCAACTTGGGTTTGTGTCTAAAATCACTAAAGAATTTCGTGACCCATATACGTTGAAGTCATTATACGTTACGTTGGTCCGTCCTATCCTGGAAACAGCTTCGTTGGTATGGGATCCGTATCAAACAACAATGATCGAAAGATTTGAATCGGTGCAATGAAAATTCATAAGATTCGCCCTACGTTTTCTGCCCTGGAATTACCCATCGCACCTTCCACCGTATGCAGCCAGATGTCAATTGATTGGCATCGAAACTCTAAGACAGCGTAGGAGAAACGCGAAAGCGATTTTTGTTGCCAAAGTTCTGGTTGGAGAAGCGGATGCCCCCAATATTTTGGCGCTAATGGACATCAATGTGCCTGCGTATACGTTCCGTTCTAGTGCTTTCTTCCGTTTGCCTCGACGACACCATGACTACGACCTGAATGAACCAATTCGATCAATGATGATCGTATTCAACGAGACGTATTCGAATTTTGACTTCGATTGACAAAGTAATCGTAGAATTTAGGTTTTTAGAGTTAAGATTCATTAAGACAAACATACAATGTCGGATGATCATTATAACAACAATAAACAACAACTTCCAGAGCCTGGTTCCCTTGGGGAAGTGGCCAATTTTCATTCGCTCTTGGAACCCATCTTGCGACATATCAAACTTCGTGATTTTGCAAAACAAGTACACTGGAGTACATTTCGGCGATTTTCGATCGAATTGGCCAACCACCGGGTACTTCCAAAGCCTGGTTCTCTTGGGGAAGTGGCCAATTTTCGTTCAATCTTGGAACCCATCTTGCGACATGTCAAACTTCATGATTTTGCAAAACTAGTACACTGGAGTCCATTTCGGTGATTTTCGATCGAATTGGCTACCCTCCGGGCACTTCCAGGTAGGCCTGTGCGCTGATTGAAATTTTACCGGCAGTGGCGTGATAGATCATTTCCAGGCAGCGGCGGCGGCGTCACGCCGTTGGTGATCAGCGGTGGCGTAGATCGGCGTAAACCAGTTTCAAGCGCCAAAATTTCTTCAAAAGTTCGTCAAGGAATTCTTTCAGAAGTTCCTCCACTAGATTTTTTAAAAGATCGTCAAGAAATTCCTTTGGACATTCCTCCGTAAGTGCCTCTGGGAAGTTCCTCCAGAAACTCCTTCTTGATTTCGCCTTCAGGAGTTCCTCCAGGAATTCCTCCGGAGGTTCCTCCGGAAGTTTCTCCAGGAATTCCTCCGGAAGTTTCTCCATGAACTCTTCCGGAAGTTCCTCCAGGAATTTCTATGGAAGTTCCTCCAGGAATTTCTCCGGAAGTTCCTCCAGGAATTCCTCCGTAAAACTGGAACTGGCCACCTGGATTCCAGGAATTTCTGGAGGATTTCCTAGAGGAACTTCCGGAATAATTCCTAGAGGAACTTCCGGAATAATTCCTAGAGGAACTTCCGGAATAATTCCTAGAGGAACTTCCGGAATAATTCCTAGAGGAACTTCCAGAAGAATTCCTGGAGGAACTTCCAGAGGAATTCCTGGAGGAACTTCCAGAGGAATTCCTGGAGGAACTTCCGGAGGAATTCCTGGAGGAACTTCCAAAGGAATTCCTGGAGGAACTTCCAAAGGAATTCCTGGAGGAACTTCCACAGGAATTCCTGGAGGAACTTCCACAGGAATTCCTGGAGGAACTTCCGGAGGAATTCCAAGAGGAACTTCCGGAGGAATTCCCAGAGGAACTTCCGGAGGAATTCCTAGAGGAACTTCCGGAGGCACTTCCGGAGGAATTCCTAGAGGTAGTAGTGTACTTCCGGAGGAACTTCCGGAGGAATTTCTGGAGAAACTTCCGGAGGAATTCCTAGAGGAACTTCCGGAGGAATTCCTGGAGGAACTTCCGGAGAAATTCCTAGAGTAATTCTTGTAGAAGCTTCCTGAAGGAACTTCCAGACGATATCCGGGAGGAGTATCTGGAAGAATTTTCCAGAGGCATTTATAGAGGAATATCTGGAGAAATGTCCAAAGGAATTTCTTGACGATCTTTTAAAAAAAACTCGTGGAGGAACTTCTGAATAAATTTTGGCGCTTGAAACTGGTTCACGCCGATCCACGCCGCCGCCAATCACCAACGGCGTGACGCCGCTGGCTGAAAATGATCTATCACGCCACCGCCGGTTAAATTTCAATCAGCGCACAGGTCTACCTGGAAGTACCCGGAAGGTGGCCAATTCGATCGAAAATCACCGAAATGGACTCCAGTGTACTTGTTTTGCAAAATTATGAAGTTTGACATGCCGCAAGGTGGCGGCGTTTCTTCTCCTGAAAAAGGCGGGTCTGCTGTCTCCGCTTCCGTCTATAACGTTCCACGTTCTGCCGGGTACCTTGCTGCAGCGCGACCGCCCGCGCTGCGTCCTTCTCCTCCAGAATCTGTCTGCACTCTTCGTCGAACCAATCGTTCCGTCGACTTCGACCCACATACCCGACGTTGTCCTCCACTGCGTCGTTAATGGCTGCTTTAACTGTATTCCAGCAGTTCTCAAGAGGGCCCCATCGAGCTCACTTTTTTCCGACAACGCTGCCTCGAGATGCTGCACGTATGCAGTGGCGACATCAGGTTGCTTCAGTCGCTCTTGGTCGTACCGCGGCGGTCGTCGGTACCGAACATTGTTGATGACGGATAGTTTTGGGCGCAGTTTAACCATCACCAGATAGTGGTCAGAGTCGATGTTAGCGCCACGATATGCCCTGACGTCGATAATGTCGGAGAAGTGCCGTCCATCAATCAGAACGTGGTCGATTTGTGATTCTGTCTGCAGTGGCGATCTCCAGGTGGCGATCTCCAGGTGTATCACTAAACATGTTCAATTTATTTCGAATCAATATATATAGAATACTCAGTAGAGCGTCGTTTGGAGTCACAGCCTTACTGTTGCGGTCAAAACACGTACAAATCAGTAAAATTACAATCATGTGGTGGAATTTAATGAAATAATATTAACACGTTCTATGACGGATATAAATGTTTTTAACGCAAGAAGTTATCAGAATAATTTTTGAGAATGTTTTAATATAAATCGAAGTGAATGAATCCATTAAACGCTAATATTAAACTTTAATATGATTAAAAAAACGAATATATTTGTGAAAACAATTCTTAGCGTTTAGGAGTGATTTGAATTAGCACTTTAAAACTATATTTTTCGGTCTGCTCTATTGACGCGAATATGTAGAGCTCAAACAATTTCTGATATATCATCTTTATCATTGACGAATTCTCTAAATTTATTGCATGTTTAAAATTAGCCAGTTTTATCTCATGTATCTCATTATCCAGTAAACTTTGAGAACCGCTGATCTATACCAAATCGAATGAAATTATTTGGCACTGGAAAATTTACACAGTCCATAAAACATTGAACTTTGTCTTCAAAAAATAAGGAAACAGCATAAAGCGAAACAGTAACGCAACTATTCAAGTCACGTCACCGCATTTAGTCTCGTCAGCCATCGTCATCCTCTGTCATTTGTTGCTGTCGGCAAATATTTTAGCACCTCATACGCGCATACTTAGTGTCGATTGTTTACGATATACGTACAATGCTCTGTACTATATTTGTTCAAACTCGTAAACACATAAGAGGTGACTAGGAGGCCTCTAGCGTGACAATAAAAATCCCTCAAAAACGTACAAACTTCTTATTAATTCATAATAATCGGAAGGTAATGCTTTTCGATAGATATGTAGATACCAAAATTCTCGGTTTTATGCTGAGATTATTATGTCCGAATGATTTATTTTTGTCTTATCTTATCTCAATGCGGAGATGTATCCGCAAAGATTCAATCGACCTCTTTTACATGGGTGATTGAATGGGTTCGAACCTCCACACAAACCGAAATATTGATGTAGTCATGTAGTGTGCATCGTTTCCATTAGCTTTTCAAGGTTGAATTTTATATTTAACGGACACGCGACAAACGTTTTGAAATCAATGTCATTCGAATTCCTGTGTAGGGTGCAATCACCTTCTCGTTGGATCGACGCGGTCTGTATGCGTTGATTAATGCCGAATATGATTTTGAAGGCGCATCACAGAAGAAATCGATTGTGTTGTGATATCTTTAGGATTCGACTATGTGAAACTGGTTGATAGGTTATGTAAGCAATCTACCCTATTGACACACTAACATATTGAACATTGTGTTTGCAAGAGAAACATCGTTTAAATAGAGTTTGGTTTTGTTCCATATCATCAAGCAACAGCGAATTCTATCTTTCACCGATTTTCTAACGTATAAACATGTGTTCCGAAAGTACATTCCAATTTTTTACCTCTTTCACGCCTCAATCGATTTACTATGCTTTCCGAGCAGTTACCAGCATGTATCAGTTTGCTAGCAATCCGGTGTATTCAAATTAAAATTGATTAATCCACGTAGTGATGACATCGTCTTTCTTTTATTTTACATAGGGTAATTCGCCAAATGTTGAACGGCTAATTTCTTCGCCTATTGTTGAACGCACGTGCATTTCTTATGGGCGTTCAACAATAGGCAAGAATTTTAGCCGTTCAACATTTGGCGGTTTCCCCTAGTGGTTGTAATGAAGAGAGATGGTAGATCAAATAAGTTCCATGAATCAACTTTATATATCACGTTTTCAAACATATTTCTTTAGGTTCCAATCTAGCATTTTAGGAAAATCGGTTGAGGTGCTGAATGAAGTACGAATTGTCGAAACCTTTGAATTACATAGACGTCTCACAAAATCCACAATTCTCGAGTCGTAAAACATAAACAAAATACACTCGCACAGATTCACACAGTTTTGCACGTGTACAAATGCGTAAACTCGCCCTTGAATATGTCATTATTCCTGTAAAGGATTCAGTTATTTTATTGGGTGAATCTATTGCCTTTCAATATTACTTTGTTGTACGAGAAATGAAAACATGATTTGCAATCCGGTGTGCATCAGTGCTTGTTAAGGATTTCATCATTATTTCACACCTATAATTCAAAACGTGCCAAATGATTCTATCCTTATAAGTCAATGAGTCAATCAGCAGCATTTAACGTTTACTTAAGGATTTCATTATCATCAACTACCTTTGTGGGGTATCTCAGCTTAGTGCTGCGGGTATCGATCAATTGAAAGATTTTTGTATGCTTATCTTCTTACCTCTACTCTTTAGAGATCACCTTCCTTTCCAGCTCTTTCGAAACGCGAATAAACCACCAGCTGGTGCCGCAGTTTTGCCTTTTTTGTTTTGACCATGGAACCGGTTCTCGCGATTTACCACGTCGCGACGCGCCATCGGTCGTGCCGGTTCAACTTACGCCACAAAAGCTTTGCAGTTCCATAGACGTAGTACTTTAGGTTTACTTCTTGCTAAACTGCCCGTCGCATCTGCATCGGTTGCTGCAAGCTAGTGTTGTGATTCCAGCTATGTTGCTTTCTGAGCGAATCGGAGGCTGTGAAGCAGTATAGTTTAGTCTTGTGCCATAGTGACTCGCTGGCCCAGATTCGTATGGTCTTTAAGATAGAGAAAGAGCATGCTTTTGCTTCAGATCATGTGATTGATCCACGGAGCAGGCCGGTAAGGAGAAGCATTAACTGGGGTGGGTCACCGGTAATAGTAGTATTAGTGACATTTTCGAAATAATTGATCAATACAAGGAATACATTTTCTTTAACCTTCAAAATGGAGTTTATAGCAGAATTAAGCAATAATTTCCAATAGTTCGATAGGCTTTTGTTTGGCACACTGTGGATAAAGATTTGCTAAGGAAACGGAGCTTGTGTATGGATGAAAGATTTCTGAAATAGGTGCAATAGAGATTGAAATCTCTTGGAACTTAAATATTGGAACTTTGTATCATTTTTCTTGAATCGAGCTCAATGTTTATTCTAGTTTTAGTGTACGAGAAAGGCAAACACAATTATCCGTTTTTCCTACGCTGATCTACGAAAGTCCCAAAATATGCTAATTAGTCACACCCAAAAAAAATCTAACTTTTCTTGTATAAAATCTTGTCATATAGGGGAACTGTTCCGTTTTCCATCTCATTGAACATATATTCCATCGTATCGCAAAACAGAGGAATACAGCACCAATCATGTCGCTTCTTTTTGCTCTTTTTGCTTCTCACTGCTGGAAAAAATCACAAAAATAAAAATAAAACAAATCAAATTCCTTTTGATTGCTTTGCTATGAGATGAAGTGCCGAACCGTTCCCCTACAATACTGCAAGATTTTTATACAAGAAATGTAAGCTTGTTATTTAGATACTGTAATCAAATTATACAATACAAAAGTTAAAATCTACCGAAATTGTAGGGTATCTGTTCCTATATCAATAACAATAAGCCAATGCGCATATGAAATGCATTTATTTCTCACCCAATAATCAAGAAACATGAGAATAATTATGCTCGGCTCACGTCATTTTTAATTGATAACAATTTGGTAACTTCAAAAATGAAATTGTTATCACATTATAGAAGTATTTAGCTAAAAAAACATCATCACTGCCATGCACCTATTTCAATAACATTCAAAAAAAGTTAATCCTATGCCTGTACCTATATCAATAATACTGTTTCCAACATAAAATACGCACACTATTACTTGTGTGTATACGTAACGATATGATTGCAGTGATGCCGAATTCTTCAATGTTTTGTATTTGAGTTGAAATATAATTACAAAATTCCAGTTTTCGTTGTAGTTTTCCAACTTATGAGATTAATTTTATGTTTGTTATAGCTTATCTCTTCGATATACCTTGTTTTACAAACATAAGAGTTGAATTTTACAGTGAAAGTTCATTCAACCATTTTTGAAAAAAAATCTAGGTCGGCAACCCTTGCCGATGCTGCAAGTCATGTAAATAGTTTGGAATACGGACAAGAATAATTTAGACGTTGTTCGAAATAAACCTATATCAAACTATAGGAAATCGCGTTAGTTTTTCAAATATGATTATATTTATAGTGAAATTGTGATGTGCTCTATGTGTTGTGAAGTGCATTTTGAAAGGATTCATTCGTTTTAGCTTGAAATTGAGTGGAAAACAACGGCGTGAAATGAGATAAATCTGCTAGTAGCAATCGAGCAGTGCATCAAATCAACAGTTCAGAGGTAGGAAAATGAAAATGAATGAGTTTTATAATTTTGTTTTTAATAATTTGAGTCTTGTGAACTAAAACATTACTCAAACTGAATTTTAAATAATATTCCAAACATTGGAGAAGGTGGTCTATTCATTATTGTGTACATACGATGTGAGAAATTGTAATCAAATTGATTTTTTATTTGGTTTATCGACGGTTGAGATTAATATACGGGCTGTTATTAATATGGGAACAGATACCCTATATGTCAAAAATTAATACAGTTTCTGTATGCAGAAATGTATTAAAATCTGCCATCCCCTGGTTGGGTGTAGGGTCAACATGTAGGGCCGGAATAAGGATGCTGTTTGCTGGAATATTTCCCCAATATGTTGCATTGATTTACGAGTCTTACGATCATCAGATACACCCGCATAAATAGTGTGTTGTGTAGCTTAGGATGCCAACTATTATCTAATCCCGTCAAGAGTGGTAGCGTAAAAGTAGGTGCGCTTAGAGCTTATTCGTTAACCTACATTTCTTACACTAGCACATGCGGCAAAACACAGTCATGATGCAAATTGAAAGTTTACTAGTTACTTGTACTGACAAATTTTGTACTCCAATGTGTAAATCATGTGCAGCAGCTCCTGCTTCACATTAGCAGCTTTTCGCTCGGTCATTGGGTTTGTGCTTAAAATTTTCAACCAGTTTTGCTCCTCGTCGAGGCTCGAACGCTGCAAGCTACTAAAGCAACTTGATACCTCGGTGGAACCCATGATGCACACTCGGAATTCTCTACTAAACCAGCAGCAAGTGCGAGATGCAGTGTCTGTGAGTTCACCAAACTGTGGACAGTAACTGCAATTGTCAATCGACCGTCGTTTTCTCGAACATAAGAAGTGTGGCCTTCTCGCTATTGGCCGATGACGCCATCCGCTTCGACGCAGAGGCAGAGTCGTGATTGTGCGGAAAATGAAAAATCACATTTGATGCTTTATTGTAAACAGGGAGAATGGAAGAGGTGCTATAGAGCAATTGTCGATGAATGACATTTCGCGCCGTTGCATAATTTTCAGTTAGGTACCGTCGTATTGGTTTGGAAACTCTAATCGCTCTGTAGATTACCAACATCTACTATGAGTCGTTGAGTTGCACACAGTCTTCCAGGTGGATGCTTAGTTGCTGCTAGGTAAATAAACGACCTACGATTATGGTGGCGACGAATATGAACGGCATGATCATTGTCTCGAATGCGCTCGATGATTTTATTTCCAAATCATAACAGTTTCCCAGTATTGCGCTATAAAGTGAATTGCTCATTATATCAGTTTTAAATTTCGTTTATTGTGTCACCCCGTGAACAATATAAGAAGATTGCACGAGTTTCAATGGATTAACAGGAAGTCGTCACTTTGGCAGCCACTGAAGTAAAACCATTTTTTGTAACGACATTTACTACCACTCATTCAAGATTAATTTAACACGTAGGTTTGGGAAGGTTGATGATGAATGTCACACTATTAGATCGCGTACTTGACCCACCTCTAGTGTCTACAAGTTGAGTCAAGTACGGGACATAAAGACGATCTTACATTTTGAATTTAGTATACGGAAAGGCTATAAGATCCTTCTAGAACTGAACTTTTGGTAGAAGGCCATAGTATTATATCTAGACCAACATTTGAAAAGGGCGTAACAGCCAAAATTTATTCCTTCTGATTCTTCGTTCACATACAAAACTTTATATGTAGACAAATAATCAAATGGAATAAATTTTGGCTGTTACGCCCTTTTCAAATGTTGTTCTAGATATATAACAATTTATTCCCTTTAAAAAACAATTACAATTACTAATTGCTGCATGGAAAAGGCACCTGCACAGCTAGGTGATATATTCTGGGTTTTTTAGTTACTATATCCACGTTTTGTCGTATATTTTAAATAATGTCCAATTCAATGAATGTCATTTCATCAACATAGATGAGGGTTTAAACATGCTGAATGCCAGAGACAATAGCCTCAGCAAGCATGTAGCTAAGCGGAACGTTTCATTGGTTTGTGAAATATTTTACAAATAAAACAAAATGATGGATGTTTAAGATTTAACATGGACAGGCTTGACTGATCTTATCACATAACAAATAAAGATCAACAACTAAACAAGAATGCTGTCCAATGAGCAGCTCGAAGTAGCTCGAAGTTGTTGCCGTCCTGCTTGTTCTTTTTTGTCAACAAATGGGCATGAGCAGGACAGGGAGAAACTTCGAGCTACTTCAAGCTCTCATTGGACAGCATTAAGGTGAAGGTGGATTGAGTACCAAAACAAAGCTTTGAAAATATTGGTACAATAAAAACTGTCATATACTGTAGTAGTATTGGTGTCGTATTTATAAAAAAAAAAGAATATTAGTAGGGTGGTTCAAAAAAACGACTAAGCACCACCACGCTCACTCGATTCCGTCCCATGCTCCGAGTGTCCTCCAAAAACCGATTTGAACAAAAACTGGTTGAGCGCAAGCCGGTTCAAGTTTATATGAAAACTAGTATGGGAAACTGAACCTTTTAATACGCTGGCTAAAGTGCCTCCCCTCCAAACGCTGGCGAAAAGAGAACCCGCATAGCTGAAAGCAACATTCCAGAGACTTCACTGAACGAAAACCGCACCGCACGAAAGATGCATTGATTTCGTAACGCAAAAATAGCATTTTATACCCCACTCACCCCCATGTCACACTTTTTGTTTGAAGTATCTGCCCCTGGTGCGATAGATATCACAGACAAATTCTGGGTACATATTTTGTTGAATTACACGTTTCACTGATGCCTTCTGAGAAGCCTAATTATCATGCTAAAGATTCGCAACCTCGATTAAAATCGACTCCCAACTATTGGAACGACCATCCAATATGGATTGTCAATGGAGTTAAAGCTCTTGAATATTTCATCCATTCATATGGTCTCCCCCCTCGCCATCGCCCAATGACGGAGTGCCAGAATAAGAATAATGTTAAATTCAAGCTCGCCATATCAACTGTCATACAAACCTGAAACGACCTGTGCACGGTAAGCCTCTATTCAAACCAGCCCAAACCATCGGATGACACCCAAATTAAAAAATCATAATCGACTGAGCGTGGCGGAGCTAAATTATTTTTTGAACCACCCTAGTTATTAGTTTGCTGCTGCCGGTGCCGTTGTTTACATTCGCTCCGCGATCAGTTTTTAATCGTTTTTTTCGGGCAAAAATAGCAGTTTATATTAAGTTTTCGGATTGAATAAGTGACTGATTTCGAAAAGTGATGTTTAATTTGCATTCCATCAACATTTCGGGCTGCTCATGTGCGGAAAAGTGAGTAAAAACTTGATTTTTTCAGTGCGCTTTGAGAAGAAGTGAAGTGCAGTGATAAACCCACCAAATCGCGAACGGCTAATAAATTGGCACGAAACTGCTGATTAATGATATTATTCGAGCCGAAATGCATAGGACTCTTTGGATGAACATGTTCATTATCACTGGAAGTGAATAAATATGCTGTGAACAGGTTAGTAATTTGAATATTATACTTTTGTTCGATGCTGTTCGATGCATTCGAATGTTGGTGGGAGAGGAGTGCGGGAGGTGTGGGGTTGACCCGTAGAAGGTCCGGTGCCATATTGACTGCCATCGTGGTACTCTTCCAACTATGTCCTTAAGCTCTAACATAATTGTTTATTACCGTAACCCGGGGGAACTTTGATCGGCGGGGTAACATTGATCTATTTGACCATTTTCAAGAAATGAACAAATTATTATTTTCTGTTAATACCATTCCATATTGTGAGTTAGGTATTTTAATCTAGAATAAATCTACTGCAGAATACTACCTATAACCTTCTCCTAAATTTGCCTTCTTTTTATCGCAAAATTTTTAAAATAAAAACAAGCAAGCACTCAAAACAAATATAATAATAAAAAAATAGTTCGTAATTATATTTGTGTGACAAGTTATATTATTTTCAAATTAAATTTTTTTTTGCTGAAGACGTAATTTCTACCAAACGTCTAATTTTCGCACCTCGAAAATACGAGTTTTGAAAAGATGTAATCGAAATATTTTTTGAGCGAGTAATGGCGCTTTAGCCTAGGCATAAGAGCCAGGACATATGGGAGAAATACCTGTGTACCATCCCTGGAAGTTGGATCAACAAAGAGTGACACTAATCTTCTTAGCAATGTTACTCCCAACGTCACCTCTTTGAACACCCCTTGCATGTGGAACGATTGGTACGGCTGTCCCCGTTTCTTCCTTTCGTGAATTCAAAAATATTCGTTGATCATGTTATTCACTGCCGTGAATCGCATGTCTGTCCCATCTTTGCTGGGTTTCCTATTCATATGGGACAAATATGCGATTCACGGCAGTTCATTACTGAATAATCTGCACGATGGGCCTGCCCGAATGATGTGAATTATGCTCAAAGTTACCCAAATTAAAAAATCCAAAAACCTGATGAAAGAGATTTTGGAAAAGTTCAAAATTATCAAATAATCGAAAACAACACTCTTATCTACTTCAATCATTTGTTCGAGAAACTGCATAAGTCAATTTTAAACTATTTCGAGAAAACAACAAAAAACTGTTTTTGAACCAATTTGCACAGAATCTTTCGATTTCTTCGATACAGATCAATAGTTTTTGGCAAAACTCAACATCCTGGGGCACTTTCAGTGCAAAAAATGTAAGCAGTACTCCACAATGCTCTTCAAAGTACGTGGACATATGTAGTTTCTCAAACAAACGAAAAAAAATTCATACATTCCTGAACAATTTTTTTTTTCGTTTTTTTTGCCAGAATACGTATTTTTGGATGAGGATTCAGAATATATAAAAATCTCATTTTGGCCAAAAATGTTACATATGCAGTTTCTCAAACAAACGGTTCACTTGTCATAAGACGAGTTTGTCGCGACTAATAAGTCGAGTCAAGTACGAGACACTGAAGACGATTTTTCTGTTGAGGTCGAAATACGTATCTGTCAAGGTACAATCAAGTGGTGGAATTAAATGGGATGGTACAAACTCGTCTTATGAAAAGTGAAGACATTACACTAAAAAGCTCAAAATAATTGTCCTAACACCCTTATATACTTTCTACACGTAGCAGTACTCGTTTGAAAAATATGAAAAGTGGAATGGTTTCACTTACGGACGACAAATAATACAAAAAAATATTACTATGTCTGAACCTTGATTATGCATATGCACAACATGTGATAGATGTAGTTCGGAAAAGGTATTGGAGGGTAACCGCTCCCTTCGGTGGAATTTGATCCCACGAAACCAGTACGCTAGACAGGTGCTTTCCCTACTACTTAAGCTACGAAGGACCTCCGTTGTCCTCCGCAGCTTAGCGGGTACTGATGAAACCAAATTCCCAGCACCGAGCACGTAGCTGAACTCTCGCAATACATTTTCAGAACTAACTCTCTCATATGTATGTTTGTACAATGTCAATAGTCAATCAAGTAGGATAAGTATTTAGTACCCGCTACACTGGGCATATAGATACTTTTGAGCAGTGTGTAGCGCACACAAAAAAATGCGTTCAAGAATTCGTGAACTAACAAGTTCACGGTGTATTTTTTCGTGAACAACAACCACGGATTCGTGAACACAGTCACGTTTTCTGGAACGTTCTGGAAAATGTGACTGGTGTTCCCGAATCCATGAATTAAATCACGGTGTATTTTTGCTGGTTCACGATTTCGGGAACGCTTTTTTTTGCGTGCGGTGTAAATCTGGTCATATTATCAGGAGCACTAATAAAACGTCCCCTAACCCCTAATCCTGCGGTATCAAGCGACCCGTGCCAAGGGGATGCATGGTCTGAGGGGTGAAATAAATAGCAGGCCGCTAACGGAGCCTGTGGGGTACCTGGGCAGCCCCCCCTAGTATAATGTTCCCTTACCACGTAATTGCGGAGTTCTGGCGTTATTGCGGACTTTCTCGTGGGACTCGTGGGACCAAAATATCGACCAACCAAAAAAAAAAATTGAGTGGAAAGGGAGAAGCTTCTGATGAAAAGATGGATCCCTTCGCCAGACGAAGTGGCCTTGACAGGTCGCCCCATCGATCGCAAGGGGCAGGCGATACAAAAGAGCGTTGCAGGTCGGAGGAGCCGCCCATCGAGATCAAAAGATGGATGGAGCTACCCTGACCACGGAAGTGATGATCAGTCACAAGGAGAGTGGAGGCCAGAAAATGGAGGTGATTACAGACGTAACGGACTTAATCGTGTCCTTTCTGGACAAGAGCGGGAAGTACAGTAAGGACCTTAAGAAGTCAGTGCTGACCCTCTGCAACATGGTTGTAGAGGCAAAGCAGGAGTGGAAGTCCTTGCTGCAGACAAGCAAGGAGGCGGAACGAAAGATCCGCCAACTTACCGAGGAGGAAGAATTGGCAGTGAGCAAAGCGAGCCAAGGCTACGAAGGAAGCCGAGTCGAAGATTCGAGTCCTTAAGGAAGAAAAGCAGCTGGCAGAAAGCCGATATTGCATGAGAAGGGGGCTACCAAAATCTGTCGGGAGAAAGTTGAGCAGGTTGCCGGCACTAAGGAACGACGAAAACCAGTTCCTCCTTCCACGAGGGCTACCGAAGTTCGCCGGGAGGAAGGCCTGCCCTGGAGGGAAGTTGTGAATCCCAAAAAGGCGGTAGAGGAGGCGAAGGCGCCGTTGGCCAAAAAGGGGAGTGCCCGTAGAGGAAAGGGCACACCTTCCAATGGTCATAGCAGGAAGGACAAAACGAAGCAATTATCGTCAAGGCTGATGGTAAGAGCTATGCTGACGTTCTGAAGGCTTTGCGGGGCGATAAAAAGCTCACTGCTCTAGGGGATGATGTCAACTGCATCCGCAGAAAGCAGAAGGGCGAGATGATCCTCGTCCTGAAGCGGGATGCTGCGCGGAAGAGTTCCGCGTATAAAAAGTTGGCAGAAGAGGTGCTGGGTGATGCGGTTCAAGTGAGAGCCCTATGCCCAGTAGAGGTAATCCAATGCCGAGGCCTGGATGAAATTACCGAAGCCAGTGAGCTGGTAGCTGCACTGAGAGATCAGTGTGGGGTTGAAATCCAGGATACCATGATTCTGTTGCGGAAAAATTATGCTGGATCGCAGGTTGCCACATTCCTGGTACCTGTGGCTGACGCCAAGAAGGTACTGGATAAGGCCAAGTTGAAGGTGGGTTGGTCGGTATTCTCGGTGAGCGCAAACCAACAACCTCAGGCCTGCTTCAAGTGCTTCGATTACGGACATAAGTCATATGACTGTAAAGGTCCTGATCGGAGTCGGCTTTGCCGGAGGTGTGGAGCTGAAGGTCACAAGGCTCACACCTGCCAGGCCGCACCGAAGTGTTTGATCTGTGGTCCTGGCACAGACAACAAACATTCATTCGGTGGACAGGCCTGTCCGCATGTTGCCTTGCTGTCCGACCTGTACCGCATTCCTGCTAAACATAGCAGTTGGGTTGCGGATAAGTCCGGCCTACTCGGCACAACTGGTAAGTTGTTAGAGAGGGTGATCCTGAATAGATTGATGGAATATCGAATATCTGATTGACGGAATATCTACCATCGAAGCAATTTGGTCGGTAACGGAAACGGCTAAGATAGCGCGTGGTTTGAACAGGAGAGGTATTAGGTACTGTGCATTGATTACACTGGATGTAAGGAATGCATTTAATAACGCTAGCTGGACAGCTATAGCTGATTCCCTGTATCGCTTAATAGTCCAGGATTATCTGTGCCGGATTCTGAAAAACTATTTTCAGAACAGGATATTGTTAGTCGACATCGACGCTGGTCAGCAGTCGATTGAAGTGTCAGCAGGTGTTCAACAGGGATCGATTCTCGGACCGGTTCTGTGGAATATCATGGCTGGTGTGGAAATAGAAGGCTTTGCGGATGATGTAATGCTAGAGGTCACAGGTGACACTTTCGACGAAGTTGAATTGAAAGCTTCGTACGCGATTAGTAGAGTCGAAGAATGGCTCAACTCAAGGAGGTTGGCGTTAGCACATCATAAGACTGAGGTTGTTGTGGTGTCGGTGCATAGCCACCATGGGTTGCAGCAAGCGAGGATAAACGTAGGGACCTGCACAGATAACTCCGTGAGGCCATTAAAGCATCTGGGCGTGATGATCGACGATAAGCTAAATTTTACGAGCCACGTCGATTATGTATGCCAAAGGGCTTCATTTGCAATAAAATCTTTATCCCGAATTATGTTCAACGGATCGGCGGTGCAAAGTCAGGTCCGTATATGCTTATAGCGGGTGTAGCATTGTGTATTATCCGATACGGCATGGCCCAACGCACTAGAGGCCGGGTGCAATGTTAAGAAATTAATCAGGGTGATGTGTCTGCGGGTTGCAAGCGCATACCGCACCATATCTTATAAGGCGGTGACGACATCCAGACATACTTCTGGAGGAAAATGTGAAGTGCTTCAACGACAGGGACCCGGTGCAAGTGCGACGTGTCAAGAGAGCAACTTTGTTGCTCAAATGGTAAAGAGCATGGGACACTGCAGTCAAAGGTCGTTGGACCCACAGACTGATTCCGGAGGTATCGAATTTTTACCTTTAGTAGTATTAGTAGGAAGCAAGGTTAGGTCAACTTTCACCTATCACAGGTGTTGTCTGAACATGGCTGCTCAGGGATTAAATCCTAAAGAGAATGAACAAGTCTCACACATATACGATATGTAGCATACCGCAACTTTTTTCGCAAGCTGTCATGATAGAGAACTGATTCGGGAGGCTATACCCCATGATGAATTTCTTTTAGAAAGCTCCAAATGCGGGGAGTACTAGCTCTGATGATGCATTTCAACTTGTTCTACACAGCTGTGCAGTAACCAACACGAAATGAGAGAAAACAAAGCGAGAATAACAATTTTTCTGTGGGGGCCTTCCTTTCCGATTCTGTTGTTTCGCACTTGTATACAAGTTTGATAAATTTGTTATCATGGCTTGTTATGATTCGGAACAGTTTTTGCCTTTCTTTTATCGTTGTTCGTTATCTATTGAGAGCGATTTCTGCAAACCCTGTAGCTGCTTTAAAAAGTTCCTGCATAGGTTCGGGTTCGCAGATTCTGCGGAGTGCCCGGAATGTGTAGGTGAGGTAGAATCGGCAGAGCTCGGTCAGTAGGAAATAAAAAGTGTTTCCATTGACAGAAGGTTTTCTCCATCAAGGACACATGGAAAACAGCAGAGCCAAAAAATGGCTAACTAGCCTTAAGACAGACAGAGAAAATCCATTACATAAAATCACTCATAGAATCGTTTTTACAACAGTTTTTTTGTGAGTATTTTCATTATTATTCAATACTAGCAGACCCGACGAACTTCGTTTCGCCTAATCTTGATTTATTCTCTGGATAGTTCTCGAGTTATGCAGACATTTTTGTTTCACTTGAATGGGGCCCTCCTTTCCAGAAAGGGGAGGGGTTTTGAACAGACAGACAGAATTTCATTTTTATGTATATAGAAGAAGATAAAATAATAAGAAAACTAGTTTTATGTACCTGGCTTTGCTTGGGATTGAAAAGTAAATTATGCAATTCAAATATCTGATTGCAGCACTAAGCGCACATAAACAGATAGATTGACAGAAAAATTTATCTTTGTGTTCTATTTGGTGTTAGACCATTTGGCTGAATGCTGTTTGGCTTAATACTACAATACACCCAGGTTTTTTTTTACGCGGTTGAAGTTCATTAATTTCTCGATTAACTCAAACTTTTAGAGCTTTTTAAATACCACCTGATTTTTCTTTGATTTTTTATGAATTTTTTCATGGGGTTAACTCATTGTTTCATTGACGCTGAAGGTCTTAAACGACTAAAACCAAACCGTGTAAAAAAAAACCTGGGTGTAGATCGAAAAACGCAACTCTAGGTTTGAATAGTATATAGGCTGCCTCTTCATTCCTCCTTCCTTTCTTTTTTATTTCTACCTGCCACTTCCCTTCTAACTTATTCTTTTTTCCTTCTTTCATCTCTTATCCTACCTATATCCTTTCTTTTTTCTCCTTCATTGTTCTCTTCTCTTTTCTTCTTTCTTCCGCTTTCTCCCTTTTATCTACCTTCTTCTGTTTTTCTTTTTTCTTCTAGAATTTTGAATTGGGCACATAATGATAATTTAGACTACCCCCAGAAGCACCTAAAATTATTTTTCTGGGTTTAAGGCATATTTTTTTGGCTATATCTACTAAAAAGTCATAGAACAAAAACATCCTAGTATCAATGACAAATTGGTAGACAATAGACTAAAGAAGCTATCAAGGACTAATGCTTCTGTTATGTGGAGTAATAATGATACATTCAGACAATATTTCTATGGAAAGGAGGATTGAGCACGGATTGATCGAAACTGCGAAAAGATGGAGCTAACATACGAATGACATGTGTAGAAGAGCTCCTGCAGAAGAGCTCCTGAATAGGGATGTGGCAGACAAAGTTGGCTGTATGGTGCCGAACATGACTGCACGCACGCAGGACAAACGTTTTTAAACTCCGGATCTCCAGGAAACCCAGGAGGAGATTTCCTGGCTGAAAACCCACAAAGCTCCTGGGGTTGACGAATTACCAAGAGATCCAGGAGGTGGAGAAGCCCATATCAGCCCGAAGAGGGAAGCAAAGCGGATCGGATTAGTTATTTACACGTCGAAGACGAAGTACATGGCCACTTCCTGTCAAAAGAGTATTTGCGTAAGCCACCAACCACAAGTTTGTATCGGTGGTGACGAAATCGAGGTGTTTGAAGACTTCGTGTACTTGACTCACTGGTGACCGCCGATACATAGCAAAGAAATACGTAGAAGCATCGTAGCAGGAAATCGATAGTAATCCGCAAGATGCTTTCATCGGATAGAGCTCGCCGCCGTACCAAACTGACTTACTCCAAAACGCTCATTAGATCGTTAGTCCTCTACGGACACGAGATCTGGACAATGCTCGTGTACGATCATGCACTTGGAGTTCTCGACAGGAAAGTGCGGGGTGCAGTCAGGGATGTGTTAAAACACTCTCACACGATAATGATTGATATTTATAATTTCTCAGTTATGAAAAGAAGGCGAGTTGACATCGGGGATAACTTTTTAAATTTTGGAATTACCCCGAAAAGTAACGGCGAATGTTTCAAATCAAGACATAATACTTGAATGATTCTTTCTCGCTGGCAAGTTTTCACTGATGGATAATTTGGATATGTTATCGCGCTCGATTGCTGCTCACACTCGATTATTTGAAAATTTGATTTTTACCATTTCTTAGTACAAATGGAAGGCGGTACATGGAGTAGGTAAATGAACCACGAGATGCATCAGCTGTTGAGAGAACCATCCATCGTTCATACAGCGATCATCTGATGACTGTGAGCCAGACACGCAGCCAGAATGAGTGAAAATGTTTTTCGATAGCAATCCAACGAAAACAAAAAGGCGTTGAGCGTTGATATTTCTGCAATACACAGGGGCGGTTATTAATTATCTTTTTTTGACGATTAAACCTGCGTATTAAACAGATTATTGATGCGGTTTGGATTAAAAGTCGCACAGAAATAGCGAGGATTTAGTTTTTTCGGTGCAGTTTTGAAGCGAGAAAAAAATCAGATTCCCCATAACAATTCTGAAAATGTTGAAGCATTTTGATCTTTCAAAATGCATCTCTCATTATCTTTGGTGGTGCGCAAGAAGACGCCATATCCGCAAGGTGGACTGATTTTTTTCCATTTATTTTAATCATATTGGGAAAAACTCTATCTAATATCAATGACCCGTTTTAACGGTTAGGCGCAAACTACCATACTTCTTTGGAGTCTCACCGTTTAAAACTTTCCGCCTCACATTCTGAAGTATGGTCAACAGTCCATTTCCTGGGTCAAAGAACCGCTTGATACCGACTATTACTGACTCGTTTCCAATTCCTGTAGTGGCTTAACCGTGAAACTTCGCTGCATATTGATCGTCACTGTTGCCATTGCAGACGCAGAATGTATGCGATAATAAACGAGACGAGCGTGTTGCGCAGAATAAATTTTCATCTAATTTGCACCTTCACTACACACTTATTTGTCTACCCAAGAGTTGTGTTTCTTTTCTACCTTTTTCTGCTAGGAATTCAGCCTTGAATTTGAGCAAATTTATGCTGAGAGGCAAACAATATTTTGGAAATTCCCAATATAATTTGGAAATATACATAATTAAATGTTTGACAAGTGATATTTTTTTCGAGCTCAAAAATCAAACTTAGTGTGTATGTTTTACCAACCTTCTGATCTGACTCATACAGTAACGGCTGTTTTTTTATGAAGGTATCAACAATCAATTGACTCTACTATTACTCCAAGGCCTCAGTGCCTCAGCAAACAGTGCGCAGTTCTTCTGCTACATCATGTCTGTCATACCACGACAGGAGAATAGACGCACAGTTGCCTTTTCAGGATTTCAACGAGTGGGAGTGAAACCTTTCGACTTCTTTTCAATCTCGACTCTGGTTTGGAGGCTAAAATGCTGTAAAAGTCGTTTCAAGTAAACGAGTATGCCTCGGTTGCACAATTTGGGAATACTCTAGGTTGGGTGCTAGTTTGTTAGCAAACGTGTCTCAATCTCAGAGTGGGAGGAATTTAAAAAACGCATAATTTTAGTTCTACAATAAGTTTTTCCTGCACAATAAATGTTTTGGTACAGTAATTCATAACAAATAATTAATTTCTGTTAAAAATGGATTAAAATGTAGAAATATCAGTTCGTCAAAAGTGGTACATTTGCAATTTTTCTGAAACAAATGGCTTAATTGTTATAAGTGAGATTAGCGATTCTATCAGTCTCGTCTATCTGGTCCATATCTAATCAGATATAATAAAGCCTTAGGTCAGTGTTAAAATTTGTTTCGTTATTTTTCGCATATTGCTGCACATATGAAAAGTACATCCTCTGCTTCTTCTTCTTCTAGACTTATTTCGAGTCGCGTCCTCGAAAAAGGATACAGCCAACTCTCATCGGCGAACTAGGTTGGAAGTTTTAAATGAATACTGAACTACGAGACATCAAAGTCTCAGTGTTGAAACGAAGAGAGAATACCTGTACGAGGCAATAATCCAGACATTAGCTCTTGCGGCCAATCATTGTTATTATGGTGTTGTTTTGAAATGTGTTTGACGAACTGATTCGATACTAGCATGCATCACCCATCCAAACTGTTTCATGATGCATGCAAGATCGCTTTGAATATCGTCGATTTTCACTTTTCTTCAAACTATCGATTTCATTGATCGTATGGTACTTGCTCATCCGATGCACCATTTACTTTCATTAAGCTTAAGTCGCTGAAATACGGTTTAGGATGAAGCTACTGCTTTGTTACACGTTTTTACACTTTGCCGCCTTTCGATGTCCGTTTTGTAGTGGCTTGTGCTATGTTTTTTCTCAGCTCTGCAAGATTCTTCAGCGGAAAACGCGCAAAAATTACTTAACTGAACCGCTTGCTAATGTTTTGCTTAGAGCTCTGGCAATTATTTGGCAATGTGCTGCTCGGTGAGCTGAAATAAGATGCCGGCCCACCGTTGTTGCCGCAAAACTCGAGAGCTAATGAATGTTGACCATCTTAGGCGCGTTGTGGGTTTTGTTTCAGTATCATCAACACTCAAGATGGTACGCTAGCACACGCTAGCGTTGATAAACCAATAAATATTGAATCACGAAAACGGTTGTTGAAAATGAAATAATCAACCTAGCGTAACGAACAATTCTGAACAAGTGCAAACTGGCAATACGAAAAAAAATAAATATTAATTATTTCACATCAACAATGTTTAAACTGCAATGGAGCATTTGCTTTTGCTTCGTATATCGGTTTGAAAAAGCTGTCTGTAAATAAAGACATTGACACTGAAACTTTAAATTACTGCATAGAGTATTGTTAAGGGTTGTGTGCTCGGCGGAATCTAAAAAAAGCAACTGTTATTATTTATTTATTGTTTATTTATAATCACTTATGGATAATAGGAGTTGGGTGAAAATAATGTTTCAAACCGGAACATCCGCTTTGGAGTTATATAATATAGCTGGTCCATATGTTACTTTCTCGTGAGTGAGAGGTGAAAAGTGAGAAGTGAAAATTTTTTTTTTTTTTTTTTGTGTGTCTTTATTAAGGAGACTTTCAGCCCGAGGCTGGCTCGTCTCCGAATGAGAAGTGAAAAGTGAGGAATGATAAGTAAGAAGTGAAAAGTGATAAAAGAAAATTGCAAAGTGAGTAGTGAGAAATAAAAACTGGGAAGTGAGTAGTGACCTCTACTTACTTCTCACTTGTTACTGTGCACATCTCACAACTCAGTACTCACTTCCATTTCCCAGCACTCACTCCTAACAAACAGTAACTACTTTGAAGATCAATTCTGACATTTCATCTTTCACTTCTCAGTTTCTCACCTCCCACTATTCACCTTGAGCATCTCACTTCTCACTTCACTTAATAAGGAAACAAATGTTAAATATTCGGTCAAATGACCCTTCAGGTCTAATGACATTCGGCCAAATGATTCTAAACCATATTTCTACATGCTAAGAAATGTTTTTTGATTTTGAAAAAAATAAATAAATATATTCTCTATCTCGATACCTCCCTAGCTCGATGGTCCCTTCAATATCGAGTATAATTTTGTATGTAGACCAAGATTTTAGGGATGTAGTGAGAATTCTATATCGGTCATTCTTATTGTGTGTTTCGTCCAATTTTACTTTCAACTATTGAATGATTTCTTGATAGTCTCCAAATTTTACGCTATCGATTGATTTACCACTTGCAGCTTTCAAAGTAAAGGAAGATTCTAAAAAAAACATTTTCAAAAAGCACATAAGATCATTGCTAATCAATGGTCCAGCAACGGCGAGTTCTTGTTCTTCATATAAAATTCTCGATAAAGTCTGCAATAGCAGGTATTGCAAATGTATGGATAACTATTGTTCAACTTCATCCTTTTTTCCACTACCTAATCATGCAGTTTGGAGTGAGGGGCGAACAATGCATAACACACCCACGGGGCAAAATGGCCTCACACATAAAATCACTCATATAATCTGTTGTAGTACATTTATGATGTAATATTACCATTACCAGGGATTGAATCCTAAAGAGAAAGAGCAAGTCTCTCACTTATCATCTCTGTATACATATACGATATGTAGCATACCGGGAGAAACTTTTTTCGCAAGCTGTCATGATAGAGAACTGATTCGGGATGCTATACCCCATGATAAATTTCTTTTAGAAAGCTCCAAATGAGGGGAGCACTGGCTCTGATGATGCATTTCAACTTGTTCTACAGTAACATCAGTGCAGTAACCAACACGAAAGGAGCGAAAATAAAGCGAGAATCACCATTTTTCTGTGGGGGCTGCCTATCCGATTCTGTTTCTTCGCACTTGTATACAAGTTTGATAAATTTGTTATCATAGCATAGTTCCTTATCTATTGAGAACGATTTCTGCAAACCCTGACCGTTACAATTCAATATAAGTTATTCATTATTGGACTGCAATGGAAATATGAACAAAATCCCTTCATATCCACTCAAATCTAACGATTTGCCGATTGTCGTTCAATCCGCTAAGAAAAAACAACCATGCGTTCACAATTATTTTACATGCAATTGAATCATTTCACACCACCATTCAGGCGTTTTCCTCAGGCCCATTTTTAAAACATTTTTTAAATGCGTTAGAATGTCATGAAAAACTTGTTGTATTGAATAGGAGATCATTGTGAATTGTAGCAGATTTTGTAAATTTTGCATCTACACGTTGAAATGGTTCGGTATTCTTGTTTATACATATTGGTGAAACCATCGGAAAAGCTTAAGTTTCTTGTTTCTATAACTCCAAACATGACAACTTGCGCTCAATGCTCAAGCACAAAAACTGTGAAACAACTAGGGAGATTTCAGTGAAATTCATTGAGTGTGTTTGAAGAAGAAGAAGAAACAGCAAGTCATCGTTATGGGGAACAAATGAATTTCCAGGTCTTTTAAAGCACACTGGAACATCTACACTTTAAAATAAATCTATGCTAACCTCGTTTCTCGTAGTTGACCCTAGATTCGTTTATGTGCAGTTTATACTCGGTTAGTATAACCTCCGTATCCTCTCTGTACAAAATTTGAATTTTAAATAGATTACTGTTCAAAGTTAGCTTAGTATAAACTTTGCAAATATGAGAAATGATTTGTTTTTATGTTATTACAGTTTTGTTCTATTTCTGAGTGTAGGTAGAAAAATATTTTAAAAAAAATGTAGGTACATATTAAGAAAATCGAAGTCTTTTGCAACTCGGTCATTTATGATGTCGCAAGCAAACTTTAGTGAGTTGTTTGCAACAGCTATTTTGAAGTTATGGAGACGTATGACCATTTAATGCGTACGGAAATGTGGTCGGGTCGGTTGTCCGTACCCTTTTGTTCTTTGTTCATAACTTTCGTCCAATTGGTGATATTTGGACAAAGTGGTGATATAATAACTGGTTAAGAAATTTGATTTATTCTAACTGAAAATTTAAATAATAATTTTGTTAAGTGTTGATTTTATGCCGTTTAGAAAAAGGGGGTTGGTTGTCGACACCCTAAAAACCATTAGAAACGGAAAAATATGAACTGAAGGCGTCATGGCTGAAAATATCAAGATTTGTTATGTAAATGGCAATGAAATTAATTATTTTTAAGTATTGTGCCCTGCAAATGACAAGTCCTGTAATAATTTTCCGCAGTGCAAATAGCACGTCCTATCAAAGCAATCATTGCCACACTCCACAAAGTAGCTGAATTTTTTTTTAAATATCAAAGTTTTTTTTATGGAGGTTGCTATGTTTTTCTTAGGCGACTATCTGGCGCTCATTTTGTGTGGCGATTAAAAATGAGCGAAGGAGTAGATTTTTTTATGAGCGGTACATTACATTATACATATTTAATCAAGTTTCCAAAAATTGTTCACATTGTGACTAATAACATGAAATTTGGCAATTAACTTCGATTCATCTTGATGTCTCTCTTGAAAAATGGGGTGCCGGCAACCGACCATGTTTGGGTGCCGACAACCAAAATCAGCAACAATTTTGAAAATTGAAAATCAAATTTTAAGTGCAAATGCTACGGTGGCATTCAATATTGAATCATAAAACAGAGTAAATATAATTGTACATATGTAATAAATTTACCGTTTCGATCGTTTTACTTCGTTATGTAGCACTAAGCGCAACAAAAAAATGTTGTTTCCTTTGTTAAGCGAAGCATAGGCATCTATTTGAATCGTTAGTCGACACAAAAAGATAAATGCATGACATATGTAAAAATGTCCATATCTCAAGCTCTATCTGGAATAAGAGCGAATGTCGCAAGGGAGAATTCTCGCTTTACTTTTCAAAAGGATCTAAGTAACATTTTTTCATGAATTAATTTGAATAGCGCAATCAACAGAACAACATGAAAGCTATTGATTGCAGTATTAAAATTAATTCATGAAAAAAATGTTACTTAGGTCCTTTTGAAAAGTTAAGCGAGAATTCTCTTCGTCGACTTCCCCTCTTTTAAATAAGAGTGACATGCAGAAGATTTCTTTGCAGTTTTTCACCTCAGAATGCAAGTTCGCATTGTTTTCTATCGTGCTGAGCTGATAAACCACAAAGAAATCCGCTGCTTGTCACTTTTATTAAAAAGAGGGGAAGTCGACGAAGAGAATCGTCTCTTGCGACATTCGCCCTTATTCTAGATCAGGGGGAGAAGGCGGAGCACTGAATCCCTACCCCAACATGTGCGACAACATGTAAACAACAGTGTTAATTCTCTACCACCTTTTTGTTATGGCGAGGCAATTTTTATGCACACTTTTGTTTTCGATATTTTATCAAAATTTAACACTCGATCATGCAGCAATATAACGATGTGGTATGCTTGAGATACCTACTTGATTATAGGTCTAGAAAAAGAATGTATTTGTAGTAACTAACCGAATATAAAAATGTTCGCATTAACGATTGCGCCCTAACACTGGTTCTAAGCTTCGATGCAGAGTACACGAGCTTTGTTCGCCAGTGACAGGCGTATGGGGCCCTTGTTCCAGATAGAGCTTTATCTGTCTTCTGTCAAAATTTACGTCGGGGTGCCAACATCCGACCAGTGCCGGCAACCGACACAACGACGAACGAAAAAACAAGTTTGACTAAAATCCACGTCTTTTAAAGGTTAATACTGCCTTAGCATGTGCTAAGACAAGACAAGACAATCCATGTTGTTTTAAAGTTCCCGCCCGTTGCCGCGATGCGGCTGTCCCCGTTGCTTGACGACTGCGATTCTGTCGCCATTGATATGGAAGCGTAAATGGAACATTGCATGCAGCGACCCAGCAATAGAGTCGCAGCGACAAGCTGTCGACCTCACGGCGACGAAATCGCTTAGGTTTGGGAGACTTTTTCACTGTGGGGATTTTGATGCCCAGCTATGCAATGAAATAGAATGAAAAACATCTAATCGGAAAATTTGTAGGACATACAGTAACAACACATATTGATAACTAGGTCATGCAAGGATAAATCTTTACAAATTGATCACATATCGATTACCATTCCCTCTAAAGTTTTTGTGAATAAATTAAGAGGAGAGTTTATAAAGAAGTTTCCAAATGATCATAAGTTGATTATATTCATGGTTCATATAAGAAAATATCCTCTCTAACTATCGAACATAGAGCCTTACAGATCGATCACTTGAGACGTGAAATTATTACAAGAAGTTATTAGGATCGATGTTGAAGACCCGTTATTATCAATCTCAGATGTTTGGAATCGTCTTGCAAAATGCAAACAAACTACAATCAGCTGCAAAAAAGTAAATGGTCGGGGGTCTGCCAAATCGCACAAAGCTTCAATGAAAAATACTCATTTTCTTGAATAAATACTTCTTTTCTTGAATGAATTTCTCAACTCTATAACTAAGAATATCCAACGACAAATGTACAAATGAATTGATATGGCTTGATTTCCTACGACAATTCTACGCCCTTTTCTCACAAGGTTGCTGGAGATATGAAAAAAAGGTGATTGATATGGCTTGGGTTTCCGAGCCTCGGATAAAAAGTCAATTTTTCAAGTGATCCTGATACTTTTCTTAGGGTGTAAGAAGGGTAAAAAGAAAAATTCAAAAATAGGTGAAGCGTTTTGTTTTGCTCTTAACAATGAACTTAAATACTACCACCTACAATATTGTGTAATTTGGGCAATGCTAATGCCAATGTTTTGCTGAGAAGTTCCACTGAAAATCAGGATTTGTTAAAAAATATTCAGTAAGCTAAAGCATAAGAAGATAATTTTGAACTTTTGGAGGAATGCCTTCTGTCGAGTCAAGTTCGAGGAACTGAAGATAGCCTTACTGTTGACGTCGAAATACATATATGTTGAAGTTACAATTAAGTGGGGGCATTAAATGAGATAGTACGAACTCGTCTTATGACAAGTATGATTTCGCCATTTCAAATTCCATTACTCTGATTGGGAGGAACAAAATTCATTGCAACAACAACAAAACGGAAGCTATGCCCATTCTCGATAACTTTCTAGAACATTGATAAGCAAATAATTGGAACAGATCTTCTACGTGTTTCAACAGATTTCATCCTTCGATATACCACCTAATCAACCTATTCGTTTAAAGATGGTCTGTGAAAACTGTATCCAGATATTTTTTGGGGTTGAATTTGTCGAGAAGTGAAGCTAACCCGTAACGCTGGGTAGACACCTTTACGTGGTGTGTTACGGGGTAAGATCTACCACGGTTACATTGCCAGCTGCAGGCAAATCCTGACCCAACGAATACCTTCCTCATTATCCAACTCCGCACAGCAAAAAAAATTGACTTCTACTGGTAATGTAATCAATAAAACTAATGTAAATGCAGATCATGTAATCGTTTTCTCAATGTAATTATGCGTTGAAAATCATGCACATAAACAGAGCATGAATTAAACCGTATAAATACAGCACCTTACCATTATGACTACACACTTAAAATAAATCGCCGAATTCGGTAAAATTTTACCGAAATCTCAACAGCAGAACTGTTCGGTAAATAATTTAACTGATTTTCGGTGATTTTGACAGTTGAGCAATGGAAAAAATTACAAAAAATCTGTAAAATAAATTACCGAACAGTTCTGCTGTTGAGATTTCGGTAAAATTTACCGAATACGGTGAAATGAGGTAAGTGTGTACACTTTATTGAAAACAATACTTTATTCACCCTGAAAATTCATTTATAAACAATTAAGTTTACATGATATTATGTGAACCGAAACTAAAGATATGGCCACGCTCGGCCACGATCTCGGTAAACAAAACAAACAATTCCATCAAGGCAGCTGCAAATGCAGCGGGAAACCTTCGTTTTCGACCACCGTCATACTAAAGTGAAGATTTTTCATTACGACTACAAAGCAGCATCCATGATGCTGCATTTCATCGGTGTACTTCATCAGGCGTTTACTTAAATCGATGGAAAAACTTCAAAATCTTGCACTTCATTCAGTCAGATATTCCCCCTTGACGATGCGCATACGCCTACTCAGTGCATGTAACTTTACATTACCTAGCCAGAACCCGATCACGACGGGTTCGATACTTTATGTTTGAATCGCCATAACTCAGAACCTGTTACTCTTTGGGCATCGTCAGTTTCAAGAAGTGAAGACGGTAGAGTGGTATCGGAACGGGCTATCACTCCGCGGCCCTAAGTTCGATTCTCATGTTAACCGATTTTTTTTTATTTATATAGCATAAAATAGAAAATGTAAATTTAAAACAACAGATGATAAGTGATGTAAAGATAAAATGAAATGGAAATTTATATCGTTTATCATGCTCCAATTATGTGCATGATATTTGATGTAAATGTACATGATTCGTTCGAACAGTGCGTGGTACTTATGAGGGTGTCGCTAAGTCGGTGGCCTCTCGTTAAGTAAGTACTACATCAACACTTCCTTCCTCTCCCTAGTTACGGCGAAGATGGGCGTGGCCAGGAGTAGTAATCCTCATGCTTTTGTTATTTTTGTTTAAGACTGGAATCAAGGACCACTCTCCTTCTTGATTTCTGATAGCATTCTAGATGAGGATCTCAAAAGTAAAACATGAGTATCACTATAGTGTCCAATCTACGAATTTACGAGTTACTAATGAATTTGTCGAGAAGTGAAACTACACATTCGTTCTAGTTTGGCCTGGTACTAAACCAAGTAGGTATCAAATTTAAATTGTAGAAAATGTAGAAGTGGATTTACATTTTAATTTGCGCCATTGAGTGTCATCAAAGTATTTTCATCGAATAATACCATTGCTTTCCAATGACCGTAATAAAAAAAAAATTAATTGTCCCGTCCCAAGTTGCCGGTAGAATGTTATTCAATCGTAACATCAGCCTGGTGCAGTTGAAACGGCGTTCGGTTGATAATCAGGGTGTCCTGACATAGAATCGCATAGAAATTGAGCTGTTTCAATAAAGGATCTGGAAACTGGAATTGTTTTCAGGTCCATTAGGTCCATTAGTACATGGACCTGCTCTTCTGAGTTGCACAAAGTTGAGCTTGAAAAGTTTCGCTCAATTCAAATGACGCTCATATAACAGTAACTTATTCAAAAGAAGAGAATTCGAAATTATTTTGTAAGAGATAAAATATAGTATGAGTTGCATAAGAATTGTGAATACCGGTTTACCGATCGATTTCAAGACACTTTTGAACTAAATTTTGAACAGATTTAGTGTAAAGATTTAAATAAATGAATTCCGAAATCTGCATACAATTCAAAATTTGCGTTAAAACTCGTTTAACGGGATACAGTCTTAAATAGGGATATCAGCGTTTGCATTACTGCGTAGAAAAATTCACGTAAAAACCTAAATTTTGAAATCCGTGCGAAAGAATCTCCAAAATCCAAAAATCCACTTGATGCGACTTCTATGTATTATATAAATAAATATTTATATGTTGATCTAAATGGTGAATGAAAATGAGCAATTTGGCCCTAGCCTGGAAATTTATTTTATCTCGCTAAAGAACCTTCTTTGGTTGGATGGAGCTTATTAATTGTTCATTGTCCATTGTATAGTGCTAAATGTTATATAAAAGATCAGCCTGTGCGACCTCTCATCGATATTTGTTTTACCGAACAACTAGAATAATTAGCACCAATCTACCCTGTGAACAAGGAAGTAGCATTCTAATTGTATTTCCCTTCCTTTGTATTTCTCATCTAAACAAGATACCTACCACAATTAATGAACATTAATTATCAAGAAACAAATCTGCAATCTCCGGTCGGAGTTCTGTGCTGCTGCGTGCTATATCCGGTGAAGCGCGCAGTGCTATTCCGATACGTTGCCTCGTAGTTTCTTCTTGCGCACAATTCATAAAACCATCGTCAGGATGCTTCCGCACTACTGATGCACAAGTGCATGCTACGATCCCCAACCACCATGCCTTGTCTTCTTTATTTGGCAACAATGTTCTTCACTCAGGTGTTGTCGGATTCTGTTACCGAGAATGAGGTAAACCAGATTTCTTTCAAGGGAACTTGCACACTCACTCACTGTATTGCTCCCACTTGCCAAAGACAGTTCTGTTACTTCAAGATGTTGACGATAGAACAAAGAAAACCAGTTTTAGGATACCATTGATATCTTATGCACGCACTGGATCTTCATATATTTCCAAAATAAATTTCTTCGATGAATCAACCTCTTGTTAAATGATTATCTATTCCATTGTATTCCGATTACCAGTGATTAACCTTGAAACAGATCTACTGCAGGTAACTTGAAACACCGTTGGGCTACCCTAAACGCATCGATAAAGTGTTAACGCGACGAGCGTTTCAAAAAGACTAAATTGCTCTGTTGTGTGGCGGCGCCACCGAAGCATGAGGTTGGCCCAGCTCGATCAGGTCCGAGAACGAAGAGTTGAAATAAAAAGAGAGCCAAGTCAACTAGAAGGTACCGCGTGGTGTGCATGGAAATATCGTTTACCTGTTTGAGATCGGTGAGATCGCTTTGCTGGCTGCACCGCACCGGCCCAATATCTCTTGTTCAAAAGCAAAACAAAGCCAGAGAGTATGTTGTTTTCGATGTAAAGTCAATTGGAAAATTGCCGGGCGCGAGTAGCCTTGGTCATGGACGTACATGCTATGCTGTTAGATGTCCTTATGGTTAATGAGTACATCCTCCTATTAGAAACTGTGCAACATTTCTAAAAGGCTGGCCCACCATGGCCCAATTACCAAAGTGCAAGATCATTCGTACGCATGAAAATATAAATTAAAAGTACATGACTGGAATGCTATCAGCAAAGGGAAGTATTTATACACTTAACGGATGTTACAAATTTCCTTGAACTAAAAAAAAGAGTTTATTTCACAAATATTGTAAAGAATTTCTTTTAACTGTCAAAATTAAGGAAAATATGTGAGACTATTCTCCGATTCTACTGTTTAGAAATCTGCGAAATTGAACTAGATCAAACAAGTTTTTGATATTTAGATCCGTCTAATATACGAAACTATAAACAGATTAATACTTCAGAGAATTTAGAAGTAGACTGGATTCTGTTTTTACAAGATTTATATTTTCCTAATTTACCACTCATTCTAAATGTTTAACGCATAACAATTATCATGTGATTTTTCTTTGATTTTTCTGGATTTTTGACACATGTTGCGAAGAGTTTGGTGGTAAATTGAAGTCACAGGATCAAAAACACGAGCGAAAAAATCGTGTAAAATGAAATCCTGTGTAGACTATTATTCAAAATGGTGTATGCTGACCATAACTGTTAAGATCGATGGGTTGAATGGTTTTTATCGACGCGTTAAAAGTGTTATCGTTTGGGTTTACTCAATTTGTATATTGGAATGAAACCTTGAAATCGATAAAGAAACTAGCTGCTACAACTGATTCCCCAGTTGCAGCAGCACCGATACTATTGAAGATTTTATTGGCACCATTTTCGAACGATAGATGCAAACCTGCGTAACATGTAAATTTGGTTCGGGTATTCAGATTTGCCACACAAACAGCGTTGATGGATGGTCAATGGGCAAGAGGTTCGTCATGTTTAGATCATTGAAGTCTCGAGTGAACAAATAAGATGCATTTTTTTCAGGACAGTCTTTACCGTATGCGATTTATTTCTTCACAGTTATCAATGCTACCGAAAAATAACCATCATGCTACACGCATCATGTTAAATTATCACAAAACTAAACATCAGCGTTGTTTTTTATGAGTCAACTTATCAACAGAAACGAACTTCCCTAAAACATCAATGTGATTTTCAATCTATAAAATCAATCTTTGAGTTTGAGAAACAACAAAACTGCTTTGGCTTTCGGTATAACAGGGAGGAAGCAAGCCAGGGAATGATTCTACCCATATTCTCCTATGGGGTCGTACACTATTTACGTAAGCATTTATAGGGGGAGGGGAGTCGGCCATTTTCTTACGCTCCATATTAATAAAAAAAAATATTTGCATGGGAAAAATCTTACATGTGGAGAGGGGGGTTGAAAAACCCAGAAAAATTGCTTACGTAATTAGTGTACGGCCTATACATATAGGTATCGTTCTTTTCCGTTTAATCAACATTTTCATAGTCTCACATTGTGCAGCGGAAGAGATAATGATCACGCATCACTAAACAGTTTGTCGCCGAATCAGTGGCTGTTCGGCTCTCTTTTGCTTCTCGCATGATCGTTCAACTATTTTCATTGTCTTTCATTATCTATTTTTGCAATGCATGCTTGGATGGATTCGGGCACCACATCACACCACGCTAAGTGACTAATTCCGCGTGGTCTTCGTGATGGCGCGAATGCGACGGCCGCATTGACAATGTCAATGACGTTCCGTCAAACTCCTCCGGAGCGGAACAGGCAGATTTAGTTTCGCGGTTAAGTCGTTGGTTGGTAGATTACACAATCATGGGTTTGTTCAACCGGACAGCGCAGTGTAGGATAGTTGGTGACTTTGACCTTCCGCAGTGCTGAACAAGATACAGACAGTGATTGGTGGCACTTATACCAGTCAGTGCCGGGCGTTGCTCCACATGAGTTGCGGATAGGTGAACCCCGTCTTTTCATGGTTTAAAATCAAGACAATATTGAAAATGTGAATGAATATTCCTAGAAAAGTCCCTTTGAATAATAGCATTGTAGTTTTTATATTATACAGATACGTGAGTTGGATTTGAATTAGTGTTAAGCAAGACTCAGATAATTGCATTAATAAAATATATTTTTATTTCATTGCACTTGTAAGAGCAACCTTCCTTGTCTTAGCTTTAGCTATTGTTGAGGTTTCATTCACTAAAGAATGACTCAGTGTAGGATACGAGCTAACACTGTTACGTCACATCCCATGGAATATTAATGCACCTATATACTGCCTATGATCGCATAGGTGTAACTCTTTTGTTGAATTCGTGAATTCTGTGAACTACTTAAAGAATTTGATTTATTTCAGCTTATCTCAAGACAGTAAGATATGCATTACTGTGGTAAGCTGGCATGAAGTGAATTTAAAGGGACGACTTACTGACGATTTAAAAAATCAATGCAAATGCAAATATGCGATCATGGACAGTAATAAGAGATTGGAGATTCACGGATTACTTCCGAAGCTGTTTAACGAAGATCAAAGAAAAGCATGTAGTGATAAGAAAATTGAATGTAGGTATGAGGTTTGGCATCAAATTACTTTTGTAATAAGACGAGTTTGTACAACCCCATTGAATTCCACCACTTAATTGGGTTGTTTAGCTCAGACAAATATCTATTTTTTTGCAGTTTAGCATAAAGAGCATGCTCTCCTGATCTCCAAAATATTTTTATTTTGTTTGTAAACTTTTTATTTACATTTTTGTACAGCAAACAATAATCCATTTCAATCGATAGAATGACACTAACATTCATAGAATGACAGTTGACCCATGCAGCATAAGAACAAATTTTAAGTCCCATATAAATTTAAAATGCAAATTAAAAATAGTTCCGGGGCTCCAAAAATTCTGAAAAATTGGGGTTAGGCTCAGATTTTTATGCAGATTCAGAATATGTAAAAACATATATACCCCTAAACAACTCAATTGTATCTTGACAGATACGTATTTCGACCTCAACAGTAAGGCCGTCTTCAGTGTCTCGTACTTGACTCGACTTAAAAGTCAAGTACGAGACACTGAAGACGGCCTTACTGTTGAGGTCGAAATACGTATCTGTCAAGATACAATTAAGTGGTGGAATTCAATGGGATTGTACAAACTCGTCTTATGACAAGTGAAGACATTCCACTAAAAAGCTCAAAATAATTTTCTTAATCAAATTACTCTTAATCATGATATTTATCATAATAAATGGCGTAGTATGAATAGGCTATAGGAGAAAAAAGGCCAAAATGACGAATAGCGAACTCCTTAGTAGCAGTGTTGGTAAAAACTCAAAATCTCAAAACTCATGGATGATTCAAATCAAGCGTGAGTTGAAACGCACCCAACTCAGCGCCGTAAAACTCATGGATGAGTTGAATCATCCATTTGAATCATCGTAGGTTTTCTTTCGTTCTCCTTCGTTAAAAACAGTGAATTGACGTTTGTTGCATAAAATATTAGACACTCTTCCATGTATAAGCAATAAATTGCCCCAAATTGATTTAAAATGCGTTTTTGAATCAAAATGATTTTTTAGCAAATGAGTGAAGTGATGCGTTTTAGAATGAAAAATTCAAGCGTGATGCATTCCTTTAAAATTGCAGACGATTTCGTTCGCACGGGAGCGCTCGTTGATTGAGATTTATGAGTGATTTTACCAACACTGCTTAGTAGATGAATTTTATATTTGCAGTTTCATATATTGCAGCACAACATTCTCAACTAATCACCTTCGCAGCACAATAATCAAATTTCCAAAAAATAATAATTTTCTATAAAATTCTCCTAAATAAACCATAATTTTCATAATCATAAGAGAATTTTCCAGAAATCAATAAGATCTTCTTATATGGCTCTACATTTCAATTGGAACTTAGTGTTCTATCGGCGTTTTTACAGTTTAAGTGAAAAACAGTTTCTACAGTTTAAGTGTACGCTGTTGCATGAATATGTATCTTGTGTGGGAAGTACGAAGGATATACAGTCGCCTCTCCACATCTCGATATTGAAGGGACTATCGACTCGGCGCCTCGAACCGTGGACCTCTTGATCTGCAGGCTCTGACACTACCACATAGCCCACTCTAGATCCATACCGGTAGGTCGAGCATACTGGATGATATTGCTTATAAACATGGTCAACTTTGTTTTAGTATGTGGGGAATGGTCTTGCTTGACTACCCTATTCAAATGTTGAGTATTTCATGAAAACTGCATTATTACATGCCGAAGCTTATTTTTCAGAATAAAGTGATGTATGGACGAAACTTCCGCAACACTTGAAGGAAAAGAAAAGAAAAATTTAATTGGGCACATATTAAAAATTTATAGTACCCCAGAAGCATCTAAAATTATTTTTCTGGTCTTAAGGCTTTTTCAGCTAAATCTAATAAAAAGTCATAGAATAAGTATTCTAAACATCCTAGTATTAATGACAAAGTGGTAGATAATATTCTAAAGAAGCTATCAACGACTAATCTTTTTATTATGTGGAGTTAAATTGATGCATTCAGATGATACAGTGAGTCCAAAAGTATTCGTCTAGCTGCATATTCTTTAGTAAAATGTAAAACTAAGGCGCGATAGAAGTGAAATCAAAAAACTTTTTCTAAATTTGATAGAAAACTTATCAACACATGATTATTATTCAAAACAAATAGAAATTTCAATTACTTTTTCTGGTATGTAGAGAATATCTAAATTTCGTCAATTTCGCTCGCTCAAAAAGTATTCGTCTATTCAGAAAATAATCGAGTAAAACACGAATATAATAGTTTTATTCGCATGTAGTTACACTAACACACTCTAGTGATATCTAGCAACATTTTTGTCAGTATTCAATTACAGATCAAATAATGTTTTTGTTTTGTTTGAACTTGGTGCGGAAAATAGAAGCACCATGGGTGGGAAAACTAAAAAGATGAGTCCAAATGAAAAAAACTTATTCACCGCCTGCATAATTAGTGCAAGTTGACTTATGACTTTGCAAGAAATGTGGGTAGACCAAAGGTAGCAAGAATTCAACCATTTATTTGGTGATTGATCGCGTCAGCGCCACAAAAATCTACCAAAACAAATAACAGAGTGGTCGTCAGCGATGATAAACTGACAACGATGAGCGATTTATTGTACGGAAAATAAAAAAAAAATCCTCAAAAACGAGTTCACCCATATAGGCAAGTGAGTTGGAAAGAAGAAGAGCTCAGATATGAACCAATACGAACAGAAATACCTGTGAAAAGTATGGGTGTAATGGGCGAGTATCACCGAAGAAAATTCAAGTGAGCCATCCAATTATCAAAAACCCAGATTAATCCACCTAGCGGTGATGATGCCTTTCTCGTGCGGTAAAAAATAGTATTTTGGCCATAACTACCAAGCCTATTGTCCGATCCGTCCAATTTTCAATAGGAAACAATGGGGCAGTATACTGCGTCGAATGCAGCCTGTTGTGAGGGAATCCGTTCAGGGTAAGTGCATTAAAAATGAGCTAGACTTTTTTACGCGCTTTTTTATGAGAAAAGTATTTTGGCCATAACTACCAAACGCATTGTCCGATCCGTCCAATTTTTAATAGGAAACAATGGGATAAGATACTGCGTCGAATGCAGCCTGTTGTGAGGGAATCCGTTTAGGGTAAGTGTATTAAAAGTGAGCTAGACTTTTTACGCGCTTTTTTATGAGGAAAAGTATTTTGGCCATAACTTCCAAGCCCATGGTCCGATCCGGAAATTTTTCAATAGGAAACAATGGGGCAGTATACTGCGTCGAATGCAACCTGTTGCGAGTAAATTGGTTGAGGGTAAGTGCAAAAAAAGTGAGCTAAACTTTTTGCTCTTTTGGTGAGCCCCTACCCACACACATACACACACACACACACACGCCCACACACACAGACCCCACCTCAATTCGTCGAGCTGAGTCGATTGGTATATCACACTATGGGTCTCCGAGCCTTCTATAAAAGTTTGTTTTGGAGTGAACATATAGCCTTTACGTATACTTAGTATACGAGAAAGGCAAAACAGCTCGATTTCAGCTAAAATATCGCTGGAAGAAGGATGACTTTCGGAATCAAGTCATGTTATCTGACGAAAGCAAGTACAGCATATTTGGATCAAATGGCCGATGTATGGTATGGCGGAAAAGGAATATTGAGATACAGCCGCAGAATCTCTTTGGAGCAGTAAAGTATGGTGGGGGCTCCGTCATAGTCTCTGAGGTGCTTGAGCGCAACCGGTGTGGGGAAATTTCACATTATTGAAGGAATTATGTATCACAAAATATTCATCCGCATTTTGAAAGAAAATTTGAATGCCAGTGCTGAAAAATTGGGCTTACAGGGAACATACATCTTACGGGGTGATAATTACCTCAAGCACACAGCCCAAAGTACTGAGCTGTAGCAACTTTACAATACCCCAACCAACTCAAAATGCCTCTTCAGAGCCCAGATATGAATCCAATTCAACTCCATTGGAAGGTTCTGGACGACAAACTTTTCGTGAAATTCGTGAAAGTCAGATTTCCAACAACAACGAATTGAAATTAGTGTTGAAAGAAGAATGGAAGAATATTCCATCCCCCGTTACTGGTAATTTGGTCAGTTCCATGCCACAAGAACTACAGCCCGTCATAGATACACAGGGGAATCCAACGAAATATTGAATTGCATTCTACAACTCTTGTTTTCGTTTCAAAAGCGCGCTAAACCTGAATAGACAAACACTGTTTGAGCCCGTATTTAATGAATTGTTATGTTTTGTTACCTTTGTTTTTGTTATTGTTTTATTTTTCGGTTTAATTTTTAATAATAAAGATGAATTGATTAATTGGCTACACAATGTAATCGATAGTTTTATTTTTTTCGCTTACTAGATTCTATCTGTGGCATTTTCTAGAAAACACACAGCTAGACGAATACTTTTTGGACTCACTGTACTTTTACGAAAAAGTCTGAAAAATCACAAATCTCGTTTGATGCACCTTCAAAGCTCCATGGATTTGGCTGAAAATTGGTCATGAGACTCCATTTAAGATACTCATTTAAATAGAGGGGTGGCACTTTGAATCTGTAATACTTTTGAAAATGGTGAACAGATCTGATATACAATGCCCAGGATGTCAAGAATGTTACCCACTCGAAAGCATCCTAGATCAACCCAAGAATCGCACTCACTATCTCCGGATTGGCAATTCTACACAGGAAAAATAAAGTACCTGAAAATAACTTTAAAGTACTTTACATGAGTTCACATTTTGATAGTAGTTTGATTTTAATGGTAGTTTTCTTACTCTCTCGTGAAAAAAACAAAGACATGTGACGTTCCGTGGAAGATGCTAAATTTGAGTTTTTCCACTACAGTCCCGGTTGAGTGAAAATAAATTTAAGTGAGAACAAAATTTGGTTTAAATTTAACCAAATAGTAAAGGCAAAAAGAACCCACCAGATTTTTTGTTTCATTTTACTTACACTCCCGCCCAAAAGTTTGGGTTCACCCTCGAAAAATATAGGCAAAAGTTTTTGCCGTCTTACATCCGATGTCGGCTCAGTACATAGATTATGAGTAGATCTGAACCATTTTCACCGGATTACCGTCTGACATTCTGGCTACGTGCCCGGCCCACCGCAGTCTTCCGATTTTCGCGGTGTGAACTTTTCCATACGTTGCTATTTCAACAATTTTTCCCTCCGCTGGTCTCTGGGGGGGATCAATAATGGTAATTTTATTATTAGAGTAATATCCCGATTGTATCCCGTCCTGGTGAATTTGGGGTGATAAAATAGAAAATGTTACAAAATCGGAAAATTTTTATTTTCATATTTTTTAAGTATGTTTCATGCATTGGAAAAACAAATTGCCTGACCGGAACTTGTAATTTCTTGTCGAAAAGGCTTACAAAATTCTTGACAGGTGTTTTTATGGGGTGACAAAATCGGGTCGAAAACGTGATAAAATGGGGGGTAAACAAAATCGGGGAATGACAAAATCAGGTCAATACTGTATTATTCAACTGTCTAAGACGAGTTTAGTACGTTCCATTTAATTCTACTACGTTTTGTTAACTTCACAGATACGTATTTCGACCTGTATTATTGTCTTTTTCTATGGGGAGATTCAAATATGATTTCTGGAGTCTCCACGTCTCTCTCTGTCACGATTTTTTTTGTATACCTAGTATATGTACTAGAGTGGGGCGCAGTTGTATGGAAAAACGAGAGATCAAGGTTTTTTTTAAACTGTTTTGGGATCAGAATCAACTTTGTAAAATATGGGTTCGATTGGTTTGCTTTTATTGGCTTTAATTAATCGTCAATCACGTGACTCAATACGTTAGCATATAGTCTGAAAGATGCCGAAATACTTTGCTGAAGAAGCTACGTTGCCGGAAGGTGTACCAAAAATCTTAGTACGCTTCGAAAATTGGTTGTTCAAACCGGACAATGTGGTTGTCAGAGGGCCAAACCCATTTTCTTTTTACCGAAATTTTTACTTTGTGAAATGATTCCGAATAACTCCCATTAGCTCCAAAGTCCTAGAAAATCAATAATTGAAATAACACTTATTTAAATTATTGATCCACGTAATTCGACAGTGCTGGAATTGTTTACCCCTTACCGCCAAGCATTCATTAGGAAATTCGACTTACCGAGTTTTTTTTTCAGACCAATGGCATTTTTAAGTGATTTTGATTGATGCTTTTTTTAGCAAAATCGTTCTATGTAGCAATATATCAATTATTATACAACATTTTTATTTCAAGTGTTTCATTTTATAGATGCGTAGTCTTTCATACAATTCGGCATCAACATTTCAAAAGGGCATAGTAGGCGGAAATGCGTGCGTTGCGAACTGCTCATGCGAAATTTCCATACAAATGTTGTTTTTAGTTTTTCATGATTTACGTAACCCTGCCCATGATCAAGAAATATTCTTGATTCACATCAAGAAATATCATATAAACCCGTCGGAAACTATAACGAATGTTTCTGCTGAAGAAATGAAAAACATCCATCCAGCCGTTTTCGAGTTATGCGGATACGAACACAGACCATTTCATTTTTATATATAAGAAGATAGAATAGATAGATATTCATCTCTATCATACATATATTATAATGAAGGTAGGCAATGGAAACTTAAATGTAGGCCGGTAGGCCGGGAAACTTAAATGTGGTACTTAGCAAGTACAAGTTGCAATCGATGTGGAATGCGGCCTAATTGTTTCATATTGACAATTGGCTCGATCGCCCATTGCGTTCCAGAGTTATTGAAAAAACAACGATTTTTTTTTTAGGAAATGCTGCAATGCATTCAAATTACCGCAATGCTTTAGATTTTTTGTGCCTCCGAAATTTTGGCGTGAGCACCATGACTTTTCCAACTTCGGGCTTGTCGAGCACCCTGCTGTGATCCCGCGTTTCTCGCGACTGCCTACCGTACCGGGCTAGCAACGACGACTAAGCCATCCTCCCGGCTCAACAAGCTTCCCTTAGCCTTTTCGATGAAATGGTTATGGTCTTGGAATGGAATGGTGTCCAAAAATATGCCGTTTGTTTTAAAATCAAAAAAGTTTGTGTTCACTAGCGACCATTTTTTGCTAAACACAAATTTTCCAAAACACTGTATATACTTTTTCTTGAATTTATGTACCTAACTATACAAATATCGATAACAATTAAAAACAAAGAATTGGCTTAAGCTTTGAGGACCATGAATAAAATTCTGCCTAATTTTGCCATTTTGTAAGTTATATGAATTTGAAAAATTGCTCATTTTTGCCTTTACGTTGTCCTGCGTAGTAGGCGAAAATGCTTATGTGAAATTTCCATACGAATCCTAATTTGAGTTTTTCACGATTTGCACAACCTCACTCGTAATTTTTGCATGAGGAAATATCATATAAACCCGTCGGAAACGGTAACGAACATATCTGCTGAAGAAATGAAGAAAATCCATCCAGCCGTTTTCGAGTTATGCGGATACGAACACAGACCATTTCATTTTTATATATATAGATTTTTATTTCAAGTGTTTCATTTTATAGATGCGTAGTCTTTCATACAATTCGGCATCAACATTTCAAAAGGGCAAAATTGCTTTTGTAAACAAAAGCTTCTCTCGTCGGTGGTGAGCAAGTCGATCAGAAATCGCGAATTTTAACATGAATGGAAATATCTTCTTATCTTCTATATATTAAAAATGAAATGGTCTGTGTTCGTATCCGCATAACTCGAAAACGGCTGGAGGGATTTTCTTCATTCTTTCAGCAGATACTTTGGGTATAGTTTCCGATGGATTTATATGATATTTCCTCATGCGAAAATTATTAGCTGAGTTGAGTAAATCGTGAAAAACTAAAATAAAGATTTGTATGAGAATTTCGTATGGGCATTTCACAACGCGCATTTTCGCCTACTATGCAGGACAACGTTTGCCGGATCGACTAGTCTTATATATAAAAATGAAATGGTCTGTGTTCGTATCCGCATAACTCGAAAACGGCTGGATGGATTTTTTTCATTTCTTCAGCAGAATCATTCGTTATAGTTTCCGACGGGTTTATATAGTATTTCCTAATGTAAAAAGTACGAGTAAGGTTGAGTAAATCGTGAAAAACTTAAATAAAGATTTGTTTGGAAATTTAGTATGGGCAGTTCTCTACGCGCATTTTCGCCTACTATGCAGGACAACGTCTGCCGGGTCGACTAGTAGGAAATAAAATATAAAATATTACGCATTGCAAGAAAAATTTGGAATACAGGATAATTCAAAGCGCCTCCAATGAATATTTCCCTGGCAAATGATCAAAGGCAGCTATTGTGAAATTTGGAATGTTTTGTTTATATTTATACTTATGACATTTCGTCCTGAATCGTTACACGCGTAATGAAAAATTTTAAAATAAAAATATTTTACTGTACAAAAAACGATGCCTTGCAAAATAGAAAAGGGAAAGTCAGTTTCAAAAAATTTCGGGGCAGCAGGAACTATGTTCAAGTGCCTGACAAACCGTCCTGTGGCACTGCAAGTTGTGGGGATTGGGTTTGAAAATGAGCTCAGTTCAATTCCTTAAAAACCTACAACACAGATAGAAAAATCCACTGAAATTTACGCTGAAAATCATGCACATAAATGGAACGTTATTATTAGCGTACTTCCACACAGGATGTAGCCTAAATGTACACAATATTTGACGTGAATCGTCAATATTGCATACAAGTTGTAAGCAATCTTGTTAGGAAGAGGGCCATTTCAGCGTAGAATAGCGTAAATTTCCGCATGTCAAGTTTTACGCGCTGTTTATTTTTCATTATTTTTTTCTGTGAAGTAGACTCTACTAAAGAGACCGTGTGCCGCTTAAAGTACGCTAGCCCAAGTCTTGGTGTAGAGTGGGACCTGACTCGATAGCCCGCACAGAAAAAAATAATAAAAAGTAAACAGCGCGTAAAACTTGAGATGCGAAAATTTACACTATTTTACGCTGAAATGGTCCTCTTCCTAACAAGTTTGCTTACAACTTGCACGAGATATTGATGTTTTACTTCAAATATTGTATATATTTAGGCTATATCTCGTATGTATTCATGCTGATAATGGCGTTCAATTTATGTGCATGATTCTTAGCGTAAATTTCAGTGGATTTTTCTATCTGTGCGGACCTGACTCGGCGAGAGGTTGCAGGCCCAATAAGCCGCCTGTAAAACCAACCGATACGACCTGTGGTATACCACGCGTAACAAACCGACTTCAGCGTACATCGGCACCTCGAAAGAAAAGTATAATGAGTTTTGGGTTAGTTGACTAATCGGCCAGGTATCGATTATTATTAAATCTTTTCATATCTGTGTACGTCAAATCATTGGACATCACGGAAGCAGATTTGTTGTTATGTTCATTCAACGCACACTATGTGTGATTTGTTCTATGCGTTATTTCCGCGAAGTTATCCAAATTTTTCTTTTTCTCCGTGATACTTTATTTTTCGAGTATGCAGTTTGATTTATTAGAACAAATGTTTAAATTTTGTCAAACGTTTCGACATCGGGTTCGATGCATCTTCTATTGCATTCAAGTTAGCTTAGTTTGACTATCTTCATAGAATTCTTGATAATTCTTACAAATTTTGTTTGCTCTTTGTTAAGTATGATGGGTGTTCTGTAAAATACTTGTTAAAACTAATTTGTGGTAAGAAAAGTATTTAGGTATTTTGGATTTTGGATTTTTTACAAGTACCGTAATCCGGGGTATCATTGATCAATTTTTTCAATGTTTTGTAAATATTTCCTCCGTAAATTAAATGATTGCTTTTTTCATATTTTTAAAACGAGTACTGCTACGTGTAGAACGTTTGAGGCTATTGTTCTTGATTATTTGATAATTATAAAATTGTTTTAAAAATCTGTTTTGTCTAGTTTTTCGAATTTCCAATTTGGGGTAACTTTGATCATCAATCATTTCACTTTGTTACGTCTATAAAGCAAGCGTTTGTAAACGCCTTAAGGTAGGCAATTTTTTTTGAAATCCTTATACTGAGGCGAAGCGTATTGATTGTTTCGAGTAAGGCATCATGACCGCTAGGTGAATTATCTGGTTTTCAACAATAAAAATCAAAATTTTGAAACAAAAATATGGATAAACAAAGAAAATAAGATTACTTATCACCCAATTGTAGGTACGATCTCAATTTTTTGTTATTATGCTTGTTTTGAGTGCTTTTTGGCAGCTTACTGTGAGTTAACAAAATGATGTTGATTTTATTTTTCAAACTATGGCAAAAATTAAATGCAAATTCTAGTGGAGATTATATTATTCGGTAGCAAATTTAGTCAAGATTAAAATACCTAACTCATAATAAGTAATCGTAATAACAGAAAGTAATACTTTATTCATCTTTTGAAAATGGTTCAACTGATCAATGTTACCCCGCTGATCAATGTTCCCCCGGATTACGGTATTTGAACTTGAACTTGACAAGTGAAGACATTCCACTAAAATATGAAAATAATTTTCTTATTAAATGTCATTCCCTGTTATTCATACACTCGATTCTCCGATTTCGAGATATTCTTGACCAAAATGAATAACCTTTTGTCGAGTTAAATCCTTCCCTTCTACCTATTTAATAGATAGAAAATGCTACGAGCGCTTCAATAAGTTTATCATTCTTCTTTTCCACAGGAACGCTAACGTGGATAATCTTCAGATAGACAGCAACCTGCGCAGTGTGGCCACCGAAACTGATACGCTCAGAAAACAGGTGGCGACACTCAAGCGTTCGCACGATAACGCCGTTACAGAGAACGGGTAAGTGATGTTTCGGTTATGGGTAAGCGTTGAGATATGAAAACTTTCAACCCAAGCATAGCTGTATATATAGCATACTCATTCTACATTTTGATGAGCGCTTATGAGTCAGTGCAAGAGTTTGAACGTCTTTATTAAGTTGTTCAAAAAACTTGTTGGACATATTTTGATAACATCCTTCTTACTCTTCTTACATGACTTCTTACTTATTGATTGTTTAAGCGATATCAAATGTTTAAGCGATATCAAACTCATTGGAAATTGATTTGTAAATATGTATGCAGATGCAGAAGCATCTTGATTCAGTATGTTGGCGCTTATTTAATTACTTGATCCTTCGCATTTTACTGAAGAATTGTTGTACCTACTATTTTCCTAGAGTAAAAGAAACGATTCAAAAATTTACTCAAACTAGAATAATACTGTCCCCACTCGCTTTTTAGCACTTAAAACTAAACCCAATGGATATCGTTCATATTTAATGTGCTTCCATAAATCATAATGAAAGTTGCAAATTTGTATGTCCAAGTGTGAAAAAATACCAAGTCAAATGCGTTCCATATTGAAAGTACCCGCAAAACAATCTCATTAATAATTTACATGACCTAATTGCACAAAACTAAATAATATTTCAATCATACTAAATCGTGTCACGGTTATCTAATGAATGATGAACAACTCAGCAAAATTGGACTTTGTCCGATTTTGCTGAGTCGATTTTGTTTCTATTTATTAAATTTTTTAATTTTTTGATGGAAGATGCGATTTGAAACTATTATATTAGCACTGACAAACAGATATAGCACTCGTCAAATTTCCATTGTTCACTGATCGACCGGTAACGATTAAAATAAACATTAATTGGTGAATCGATCACTCGTGGCGCGCGCATCGGATTTGTTCGATTTTGACGTTTGCTCACTAACGCCATCTGGCTCGTGATTTGCCCAACCAACTGAAATCAACAGATGTCGCTAGTGTTTCAACGACGATGAATTTGATGAGTAAATGTTCAATGTGTTATGTCTGTTTGTCTGTGGCATAATGCTGCTTTCTTCATATCATGGGCTATTTGGGGCATTTTGTGTCTAACGTCCATTATTCCTAACGTACATTATGCTTAAAGGGATATACCCTTGGACTGATTTGCGAGTGGCGGCAGTATAATAGACAGTATAATAGGCAATAGAAGAATAATACTTCTAACTATGTTCATAGTTAAATAAAATTTAAAAAATAATAAATTTTATGGAAACCCTGTTGCAAACGATGTTGCATACAGTCACTCTCAAAATTGAGCATACAGCATGGATTTGTTGACTACATTCGAAAATTTCAAAGGAAATTTAATGGTTGGCTCGGTTGTTTTTAATGCATTTCAATATTCATCCCTTCCTTCAATGTATGCGTACATAAAATTGTTGATTTTTTTCTCTATAGTTTAATATTTGAAAATAATCTATTACCTATTAGATGTGACAAAATTGAGCGTACAGCGAATTTTTTCTATAAAATTTCTTATTATAAACACGATTAATGTACTTTAATATTGTTTTTTTCATGATTATGTTTATAATAATATACATCCGCTACTTAAACATTCAATGTTTTGAAATTAAACCATGTTCTGGTCAAAATGGCGAACAAGTGAGAGGTAAGAACATTGCTATTTAACAATTCCATGCTGCTGGGCAAAATAAATGCTTTAATTTGTATATTTCATCGGCATCGTATCTTATAGGATGATAGATAATCGAAATCGAGCGAGACATACGAATAATTTGGGAAAATTCAGTCGGTAAATGATGAAAACAGATGTAAACATACAGAGAAAACGGCAAATGTTAGGAATGGCATAATTCAAATTTAGTATGTCTTTAACTTAAATTTGTGTTAAAGCTCGATTATTGTCTCAAGTCTTTCATTAAGAGTAATATTATTGAATCAAATCATTCACAGTCAAATTCTAAAAGTACAAGGTGCATGTTAAGGTACCGAACATAAAAACAGCTTTTCAACCCCGTAGAGCACTTCTGATTGAATATTGAAAAGATAGCTTAAAATCGTAATTTCATAATTAAATTTAGATTAAACTCCACGATCTATTACCATTAGGGATACAATTGGATGAATTTCATTTGGTGAGTAAAAATAAACTTTTTTAATGATTCGGAAGCTTATTTAATGATATCTTGGTGAATTAAAATGATTCAACCAAATTTGTTCCTACGGTGACTGAATCTTAAAATATAAAATGACATCTTATAATGTATCCGTGTGCTGCTCTTTTATTAATATTATTATTAATGAGTGTCCTGAGCTTATAAGCTACCTATACACCGACTTTTAAATAAAGTTATAGTTAATTTGAATTATGCCATTCCCAACATTTGTCGTTTTCTCTGTATGATTACATCCGTTTTTGGTTTTTCATACGTCTTGCTTGATTTCGATTATCTATCATATATAAGACACGATGCCGGTGAACTCCATGTCTTAAACCATCTATTTTGCCCAGCAGCATTGAATTGTTAAATAGCATTGTTTATACATCTTACTTGCTCGCCATTTTGACCAAAACATGGTTTAATTTCAAAACATTGAATGTTTAAGTAGCGGATATTTATTATTATAAATATAACCATGAAAAAATAACATTAAATAACATTAATCGCTTTTATTATAAGGAATTTTATAGAAAAACATTCACTGTACGCTCAATTTTGTCACCTGTAACAGGCGTATTTTGAGATTACACCCAGGTTTTTTTTTACACGGTTGGAATTCATTAATTTCTCGGTCAACCTAAACTTTTACAGCTTTTTAAATACCCCCTGAATTTTCTTTGATTTTTTGAGATTTTTTTCGTGGGATTAACTTATTGTTTCATTGACGCTGAAGGTCTTAAACGACTAAAACCAACCCGTGTAAAAAAAAAACCTGGGTGTATTTTCAAACAAATAAACTTTGGAGAAAAGTTTTCAACAATTTTATGTACGCATACATTGAAGGAAGAGATGAATATTGAAATGCATTTAAAGCCAAAAATTAAATTTCCTTTGGAATTTTCGAATATATTCAACTAATCCATGCTGTACGCTCAATTTTGAAAGTGACTGTATGTCATTAGGCAATATGTGACACGATAACTGTTAGTTTTTGGCGAACTAGTTATCAATTCTAAATTAATGATTTTGTGTGTGTTACTTCTACGTGAAGTTAAACGATTTACAATGATATGGAAATGCTAATATCATCTTCCAAACTTAGACGCACATGTTCATGATAGAATTAGAGGCGAAACTATCAATTCTATAATAGTTCCGTTAGGATACGGCAGGCATGAAGAATGTTTTTATAGAAGTCGATTTGAAAGCGAGCGGAGGGCAATATTTGTGATGGCATATATCGCACGACCTTCCTTCTGCCAAGCTCACGTATGAAGGGGGAGGGAAGAATATCAGTGTGGAAGCTGAAGAGATATATCAGCCAGTGGAGATATATCAGCTTCCACACTGATATTCTTCCCACCCCTTCATACGGGAGCTTGGCAGAAGGAAGGTCGTGTGATATGTGCCATCACAAATAGAAATCGACTTCTTCATGCCTGCCGTATCCTAACGGAATCAATTCTATACTTTCGCCTCTAATTCTATCATGAACATGTGCGTCTAAGTTTGGAAGATGATATTAGCATTTCCATATCATAGTTTATCAATTAAAAACCACGATAATTGCTTATTTGTGATTATTTTTATGTAGAACAATTTGGAACTCCTATCAATTGTAGACTTTGTCATTTTCATCTTTTGTATGAATTGTCATGCCCGAATGTATTCACTACATAATTCACATACACTTTATTTCACCTCTTAAGACGTCTATCGAATGATCTGAGCGACACTGCCTCCGAGCTGACTCTAACGAAACGGAAACTCTCCGAATGCCAGAAGGAGGTGGAACGGATGAAGTCACAGCTTCGCGAATATGTTCAGGAGATTCAGCGCGCCGAGGAGCTGCTGTGTATTAAGGTAATTAGATTTTCTCGGTGCTTTAACTATTTAGCTGTCTACATACCAGCAGAGTCGCCAGCCAGAAAGTTTGATTGCATCCCCTTTGTTGTTTGTCTATTAAACGCGAGTTTATTTGAACAAGTCGCTCCGTTTATTAGAAGGCTAATTGTAATTAGTAAGCTTGTCTCAGATTCGTTACGAAATAATGCAATCTGAGGATGGTTTAAGATGAGTAGCGTGAATTATTTTAGATTCTTCCATTTATATTTCTAGGAACGTGAACGAGGGGAAATGCTTGAGCATTACAAATCACTTTCCGAAGGAGTGAACATGCTTGAGGTGAGCAACCATACTTTGGAGGCTGAAAGTGCGGAAGCCAAGTGAGTATCCTTTTTCGGATGTTTTTAATTTGTATCGTTTATCGTCTGGCCCTTGAAACCATTTCGGTAAGAGGGCATATATTTTACACACTATTCAATGTAGTCAGACCTAGCGTTATAGGGTAGAAACATAAAATCGGTTAAAGCTAAGAAAATGCTCTGAAATTCTGAAATTCGATTGGATGTTCCATTGTTTTTAATTATGTATGAGAAAATAAGTTCCAAGAGAATCTCGATGGCCAGTTCCAGATAGTTTTCATTTTTCGGAAATGTTCAAGTATTTTACAAACACATACTAACAAATATCGAGTATGCAGAATCAAATTACTTTGGTTAACTACCAGGTTAACTTACTGAAGCTATTTCGGGTGGTTCTTGGGATCAATAAATTTTCACATTAGGGGTCGTACACTTATCACGTAAGCATTTTTTGGGTTTTTTTTTAAATCAATCACATCCGGTCGAGCAGATTTTCAGAATATGGTTTAATCATTCATTGATCGGATTTATTTTTCAATTGTATGCTGTGAAACAAATATTGTTTTCACTGTAGAGATTAATGCGAACTCGCATGTCCAAAATTTTACAATAATTAAAAAGGATTTTCTATTTGGTATTTAGTATCCTAACTGTGTTAGCAAAGAAAGTTGTTAATTTGTCGTTTCCATCTTGAATATAGAATACAGCACTCTAATATAACCATCAGTATAATGCAGTTGTCTAACCTTCTATACCCTGCTGCACCGTAGAATAATAAATAAGACAAACTTGAATTAACTTTGTACTCTCGGTTGGTGATACCCTTTCTTTTCCATGTTTTCTTTGTCTATCTTTTTTAACCGTATCTATTGCATGTGCACCGTTGAATGCGGTGAACTACACTTCTGACGCATATGGTCGTCTACCGTGTTCTTCCGTAGGTATAAATGTAGATGTAGAAGATAATTAGTTTTTCATGGTTTATTGTTTTATTGCCAATTTATTTTTATACTTATATTCCTCTCCGTATCATTTACTCGACCGCATATTTCGTGGCGCTGTCTGACAAATATAAAATGAAACTAATTTCCTATGGGGACCCTACGTTTGGAGCAGAAAGTTGCTGCAAGAAGCAGAAGGACGCATCAACGGTTTGCAAGAGCGTGTTGGACTACGCGAAGCTGAGATTAAGTCCTATGAGGAACAGATTAACAGGCTTTCGAGCAACGTTGTTTCACTGGAAAGTGACGTTGAATGTCTGAAAGAGGAAAATCAAAATCTCAGGGAGGATTTAGAAGCGACTAAGGAACTTTGCAATAAGTTGGATCTCCAGAAGGATAAACTGAATGCAGAGTTAGAAGAGCACTCTAACATTCGCGAGCAGCTAAATAAGGAAAACTCCACTTTGAAGCGTCAGCTCTCATTAGCACATACTGGAGATAAAGCTGCAATGGATGGACTGCAGGAACTGCTCGCAGCAAGTCGTGCGGAGGTTGAACAGCAGAGGATAGTCACAAATCAGTTGAACCAAGAGGCGAAGACACTGAAGGACCAAATAGAGGAGTTAAAATTGAAGCTAGATGAGGAGGAACGCAACGCGGTACGAAGCGATGCCCTGGCTAATGAATACAGTGTTCAGTTGCAGGAACTACGACGCATGATCACCGATGATCGTTTTGCACAGGTGCAGTCCAGAGAAGAGGAGGATTATAACAGGTATTCTACATTCTGATGACTTTGTAACTGTTAAAGTAACCTAGTAAGTGAAGTGTATATTAATGTTATTGTTATTTTAAGCATACGTTACGTACTTTGACAATCTCCTTTTTAATTGTTATGCTTATCATTACGAGATATCTTTGGATGCATATCAGGGTTTGCAGAAATTGCTCTCAATAAAAAATAACGAACAACGATAAAATAGAGGCAAAACTGTTTCGAATCATTACAAGTCATGAAAACTAGTTTATCGAAGTTACAAGTTACGTACAAACAGAAACGGATAGGTAGCCCTCACTGAGAAATGAGAATAAATCGCCTTGAACTCGCTCATTTTGTGTTGGGGGTTGGGGATTATATTTATTCGCTCAGGAGTGTAAAATAAGTTGTAATGCATCATCTTGTGTTGTACCATCTTGCTATTTATTCGCATAACACTCACATTCCAGACTTTATGATTATGGTCCATTTAATAGTCCCATAGCAATGTATACAGATAAAGAATATTATGCCAAATTTTCAGGAAGATTGCAGATTTTATCAATTTATTAGTTTTTTTTTTGTATTTCTCCATGTAAAACGAGTTTGAAAAATTCAACGACATATTACTCAAGTTGAAGAAAACTGACATGGGACGCTTATGCGAATAGGTACACATAAGCGTGTTTTCGCTATAGTTTTGTGCCTTACAGTTAAATGACTATTTTTGTTATACGTTTTCCAAGGCTCTTATCAATGGGCAAAATTTATTCGTTATATAAATAACACGTACTTAAAGTAAGTGCAAATGTTGCTGCCAGATATGTTGGAAAAAGATTTAGGGCACCTTTTGACAGTTTTTAGAATATTTTTCAGATTTTTAGTAAAGCATATTACAAACTTTATCGTTCTATTTTCCCACATTTTTATTTGGTTGTATCGTATGGTTGTACCTTAGTTCGATAACGCGGTCATCAAAGGTAAAAATCGTATGGATTGGATAATCAATGTTTATAGAACTATCAATGGAAAGGACAGTTGATTATGGAGTTAGAAATCGCCAAATTCCAGCAGCTACATATAGAAGTTAAAATTAGACTTTAAGGCCATATAAAGATATAAAAAAGTTACAACAAGAAGGAAAGAATGAAAGAATCAAAATCATTTAATGGGAGTAGGGATGATACTAGATAGTTTTTTTTATAATAAAAATGATATCAATAACAAACAGTTTTGTCTCTCCTAATCTCAATTAATTTATCAAATGTTCAAAATTTCATGTATAATTTACGGTTTTTAATAAATAGGATCAAGCCATATTTGAAATCCGAAGAATCTATACAAACTGACGGAAGCAATCTAAATAACACCAGTAGCATCTTGGAATCTTTGTGTTCAGAATCATCCGAAATTCCCGATCATTCTCAATTTATGCGAAGATTATGCACTGCACTAAGGAAAACAAGTCCTCCCAGTTTTGATTCTTCGGGAAGCAGTTCGTCAAATATTCTGGAGAGTACGAAGAAGTTTTCAGATTTAGATAGAAAAAATATATTGAATACATATAATATTGCTAGAAAAATTAGTTCGCAAAGCAAGGAAAATCCTAATCAAAGCCATGAATTGATATTTAAAAATGAAGATATTGCCGCGGATTCAAATGGATTATATAAGCATGCTTATGATTTAGATAAAGTGAATGCTAATAAAGTAGCTCCGCACAATGGTGATTCCGTAACAATTGCTAGCGAATCTTTGAAAGAAATAAACACTGAAATCGTTGAACTACTCTCAAGTAAATCAGATGAAGGAAAACTGAACCCGAACAGTACCAAAAGAATATCACCAGTGAAGGAAATCGGTTTGGAAAGTGGACAAGTTCGAGATCAAAGTATGCAAATCGATTCAACTGAAGGTGAGATTTATGATTTTGATTATTTTGTACTGCCTATAATCGCATATCAGTACTATGTGAATAGACAGAACAGCTGTATCATATGACATTAAACCTGTTGATGGAAAGCTAATAAAAAAACATCTATTCAGGCAATGAAGAAGTACCGGCAGGATGGAAGGTATCGCGTTATCGTAGTATGTCAAAATCATCATCTTCAATTGATGATAAGAATGGTAAGTGGTAAAAATATGCAGAATTTCAATCTTGCATATAGAATTGTGCAATTTTGAGATAGGAATGTTTGTTGAAAGTCGAAGAAAATATCAGGCCAGTTTGTCCCAGATGGAAAAAGGCCGCATATGAGTCCCTTTTTCCTTGACTCATATGCCGTCATTTTCATGATGGGACAAGTAGGTTTAATGTTTATTCCTCATGTTCTTCATTTGATGTTTTTTTTTTCATATGTGACTAATATCCGACCTTAGGCAGTTTATGTGTAAGATGCTCATGTTTTGCATCACAATAGCCCAATTTTCATACGTGAGAACAAGCAAACCAAAACAATACATTTGACATTCAAGGGCCCGACCGGGGGTTCTCGTAGCTGTAATGTTCAACTACCTATTATATGGGTTTTCTTTAAATTTGCACAGGGAATGAGACGTCTAGTTCAGTTGGTAGTCAAACTATAACAAGATGTTTATTCATCTTAAACTCAATACATTGATCACTCTGGCGCAATTCTAAATGAGAACCCAACCAGTGGGAATTACAATTCCTTCCTCCTTTAAAAGAGAACTATATGTCGTTAACTAGAACCGTTACTAAACTGATACTTGACTTTTGCGCAAAATACATCAGCAATAAAATAAAATCAGACGGCAATATTACAGAAGCATGCCTTAACAAAATTCAAACATGGATTTCCAAACTTATATGCAAACTATCCGAAAATTCGCTTAATTCAATAATACACACATTCTCCATTGCGTAAATTAGCCCACGAGTCGTGTTTGTTATCAGAGTTAGTAGAATATGCATGCTGATACGAATGCTGGTTGCCATTTGTTGATTCTGTCAAGTTATACTTAAATCTGCCTTTGGGGTTAATTAAATCCAACTTTTTTTTGGTCTGTATGAAAGAAGGCGTTCTGAGGGAAAAGTGCAATCCGAACCTAGACAAATATTTCTGTAATTAATGACGAAATAGTAGATTTGTTCCTCTGTGTCTAGCTTTCGTACATCCGGATCAATCAGGAACTTTTCCAACACATCTTTAACTAAGCGCACCATTCGTTCAGTCTGGCCATTACTCTCAGGGTGATAGGCAGGACTTTTTAAAACAACCACACCTTGTTCCTTGAAAAAGTTGACGAATTGCTGAGAATTAAATGGAGGTCCTCCATCAGTAACTAAAACGTCTGGTAAACCGTACCTAGAAAATATACCGAGGAAAACTTTGATAACTTTTCTGCAATCAGTACCGTTTTTCATTTGCCCCACTGCCACCCATTTCGTAAAACTATCTACAACTACCAATAAGACCTTTTTCTCAAAGAAGAAAAAATCAGCAGGTAGCCGACTAAAAGGTTTCTTTGTAGGCGTCCAAGGTGAATAGGGTACAGGTTTTGAAATTACAATAGTTTCCTGGCATATGCGACAGCTTTTAACAAAGGTCTCAATAACTTGATTCATCCCAAACCAGTATACGGTACGTCTAGCTAGCTGTTTGATTTTATGCATTCCAGAATGGTTCCTATGAAGTAATTCTAATATCTCCATCTCCAAGGATTCTGGAATAACACGTAGCCGTCAACTAGCTGCAAGTCCAGGTAGTGTCCAAATCCTTGGGAACTCCCTGAGAAAGAGGAAACCGCGAACAAAAGTCCGCGTTTCCCATTCTCGCTGACAGCCTATGAATAATCTCATACTCGTAGATGGGAAGATCTATTATGTAGCGCTGCAATCTAGTAGCCGATATAGAATTCCGACCTTCCTTGCCGAAAATTCCTAATAACGGTTTGTGGTCCGTATAGGTATATGGTAATTTTTTTTCCATATAAGAATTGGTGGAATTTTTGACTGTATTAACAGGAGGATCGGATATTTTTTTTGTGCATCGTTGAGTGAAAACGAAGTGAAAGAGATCGGCCTTTCTTTGCCATCCACCACATGAGCGATAACTCCGCCGAGGCCATAACTGCATGCATCCGTAATAACAACTATAGGTTTTTCAGGGTCAAAATATTCTAAAATATTGGGCTTCAACAAAAATTGTTTACATTGATTAAAAATCAACTCATAATCAGCACTTCAATCAAAGCACACGTTCTTTTTCAAAAGCCTATAAAGAATTCTTATCTGGGTAGACAGATTGGGTATAAACTTTGAATAATAGATAACCAGTCCCAAAAAAGCCTCTAGCTCGGTAATATTTCGCGGAGCACGAGCTTCGCGGATAGTTTCCACTTTTTCTGGATATGGGAGAAGACCATTATCGGTCAAAACATGACCCGGGTACGGCAATCTGTTCACAAAAAACTGACAGTTTTTAAATTTTTCTTTGATATTAAATCTAGCTAATCTATCTAAAACCAAATAAGTCGTCTAAATAACAGAATGCATTATCTAACCCTTTCAGTACCTGGTCCATTACCTTCTGGAAAATAGCGGCACTCTATGCTGCAGCAAGGTCCAAAATTTATTGAGACTTTACAGTCTATGGCTAGTCTTATTACTTGATCTTTCTTGATAACAACTACTACTGGGGACGCCCATTCGCTAGCTAGCCTGTAATCGCATAACTGTCCCATATGACTTTTCATCATTTTTTAGTTTTGAAGACCAATGGTTATATTTCGGTTTATATTTGTATGCTTTTAAATAAAACTGTGTACTTAGTTCTAAAAATTTCGAAAAAAAAATACCAAGTCGATTTGTCCCATCTTGAAAGTAACAGCATTTTAGTCCCATTGTGAAAGTAACCGTATAATATGTCCCATAAACATGAATTTTAACTGATTTTGGTTCAGGAAGATTTTCTTTTCTTTTTTTATTATAGTAAATATTCTTAGAACTATTATTTCGGCCAACGGATGTTGCTAAAGGCCCGGTCATACCAAATTGAAATTGAATGGAGTAGAATCCCATTGGATATTATTTTCCAAAAGTTTACTTAAGACTTGATCTACCAGAATTCTATGCAAACACGACAATGTCACATTATCTTTTGGGGATATACTAATTTAGCATTAAAATGTATCTGTTTTTATTTGTCAGTAATCTGCAATTCTTAATTTTGACTCGGTTGCGTGACCAACATGTACCCATAATTTTGAACATGTAACTTCAATGTGCCACCAACACATTTGGAATGTTTTGAAAAAATCATAAATAAAGAAAAATCACACAGTTTTTGAAATTCGGTAAACATTTAGGATGAATGGGGAATTATCATTTGAATGTCCAGAGGATGTTTGGTTTGCTCTGTCGAATCACATGTTTCACAACTTTCGTTTTCTCATTTCACGATAAAAATGAACATTTTTATAATTCGGCTATAAAACTAGTCTATAACTCTTAGTACAGGATAGTCTGATAGCAATTATAACCGTTTTGGTGCATGTACACGGCGGTAATGCGAAATACACGATTTGTAATTCTTGATGTAACTTCCTACAGAATTCAACGTAGTGGGACAGGATATGCGATTACTTTCCCTACCAACAGGCAAAGTAACCGAATATCCTGTCTTCTTCTTTTTCTTATTGGCATGACATCCCCACACTGGGACAGAGCCGGCTCGCAACTTAGTGTTCATTAAGCACTTCCACAGTTATTAACTGCAAGGTTTCTAAGCCAGGTTACCATTTTTGCATTCGTATATCATGAGGCTAACACGATGATACTTTTATGCCCAGGGAAGTCGCATATCCTGTCCCATGGATTATTTTCGTAAAAATAAGCAAAAATCATTTTAATAATAAAAGGCATAGTAAAAGATACATATTTTTACACCACACTGGCGTGAAAAATGTTTGAAAAGCATTTCAATCAAGCAACGCTGAAGAATATATTGATTATATTTTAAATTATCGTTTTCTTGATTTGCTATTTTTTTTTATATGGGACTGATATGCGGTTATAGGCAGTATAGGAGTAATAACACTGTCTTTCTCCAACGTATCCACATTTTCGACAACCCTATCCCTTAGTCTCAAAGGCACCTCATAAGCCTTCTTAAATACGGGTGTATCATCTTTGAGAATCAAATCACCCTCAAAACCAACGATCGGATTTAAAAGGTTTTTGACGAAAATAGCAGAATATTTACTTTTTACGAGCATAATAGTGTTTTCTCTTGTGATAATATCCATCAATGCATTTACAAATTGAGCCGGCTGCTCAGGTCGGGAAAAGTAGTAGAAGCAAAAGTACTATTGGCGCTGTAGTAAATTAAATTATTTTACCAAATTATGCTTCAACAAGCTTCAACTGACCATAATTTATGCATCATGTTGTAGTGCATGTTTTGTTTTATCACCAACATCAATTTGCCATTTGTAGTACCTGTACTTTGGCTGCCAGGTCGAATTAACATAAATAGCTTTATTTTATCGTCCTAAAGGAAAGCAAGGACTTTATATCGCTGATGGGTCGCAGCTGGTTAGACGTTTTCTACAGCAACTGGGAAGACACCTTTTCCAGTTGATTCAAAAGTATAAGATTGCTAATGTCGTCCCTGTTCGCGTGACTAACATTTCAAGCTCTATCTGGTAAAAGGGCGAATGTCGCAAGAGAGAATTCTCTTCGTCGACTTCCCCTCTTTTAAATACAAGCGACAAGCAGAGGTTTTCTTTGCAGTTTATCACCTCATAATGCAAGTTCGCATTGTTTTCTATCGTGCTGAGGTGATAAACCTCAATGCATATACTGTCCACACACGCAAAATACAAACAAGTAAAGTTAGTCGTACATAGGAAATTAAATTTGAAAATGCCTCAAAAGTTTATTTTATTATTACTCAAAGTTTCGACGTTCACAAAACACTGAAGAAGTTTTCAAGTAGAAAACGAAATACATATCTGTTCACACAAAGTATTATTGTGGAAGTAAATGTAATAGTGTAGTTTTTTAACTTTGTAACATTTCCACTAAGACGCTCAGTAACAATTAAGGTTCCCCCAAACATACGCGATGCGACAGTCGCGACTCGATTCTACCGCTTGGTGACAACGATTCTGTCGCCGTTGGTTTGGAAGCGCAAATAGAACATTGCCTTCAGCGACCCAACGATAGAATCGCGGCGATAAATCGCTTAGGTCTGGGGTGGGGGAGCCTTTAATCAGTCCATTGTCCTTTTTTGATATCTTTATTAGGTTAAAAAACATCAAATTATCACCTGTCATAAGACGAGTTTTTACAATCCCATTGAATTCCACCACTTAATTGTATCTTGACAGATACGTATTTCGACCTCAAAAGTAAGGCCGTCTTCAGTGTCTCGTACTTGACTCGACTTACGACGAGACACTGAAGACGGCCTAACTTTTGAGGTCGAAATACGTATCTGTCAAGATACAATTAAGTGGTGGAATTCAATGGGATTGTAAAAACTCGTCTTATGACAGGTGAAAACATTCCACTAAAAAGCTCAAAATAATTTTCTTAACATCAAATTATGTTAGGTGCTCTGTGTGCGATTGATGGAGTGGAGAACACCAAAATTCAATTAAATGAATATAGCCCTAAAATATTCACCCTCACGATGCAACTTCGTCGCATGATTATTCAAAACATGGAATGACTTACTCAGTTTTCTTCTTCATAGTCACTCATTTAATTTCATAAATGTGTAAACATTTTTCGCAGGACAAATAGCACGTGCTCTCAAAGGCCGCCTGAAACCACCACATGGCGGCCAAATTTTCAAAAATATCAAGTAGCTTTTTTCTGGTATATTGTTTTTCTTAGGCGACCATCCGGTGCTTATTTTTTGTTCAAACTAAAAAATAAGCGGAGGAGTAGATTTTTTTTAATAACGGTGCAATAAAGCTCTGTTCGGAATACTGTAAAATCACAAATCAGTCAAACAGGTATAGGACGTTACTCACTTCATTCGAGCGATCTCAAGTCCCTTTACTCGTAGAATAAGTTTATTTTACTTTACTTAATTATTTATTTATTTGTAGCTACAAGGCTTAATTTTAACAAAACAGCCAACACTTCTAAGAGAAAAAAGTCCCGGAATATGGATTCATTTGAGAGTAACCCGACTTACATTTTTTTACTAGCAAATATTTTGAAATTATATAACACATACATATCCTCAGATTCATCATATATGGTAAATGATTTTAAGAGCCTTGAAAATCGACCTTCACAAGCATCTACTCCTTTCAAAGTCCCAAGTTCAAGCATTGCACCAGAAATTTCAACTGACATTGCAATTCGAAACGATAATGTGACCAATACAGCGGATGTTGACGCTCTTCCCGATATTGTTCAAAGTGATAGAAATGGCCAGTTCGATTTGTCTTCACTGAATTCACCTACAGGTAATTTTATAGTTCACATTTATCATTCGTGGATCGTTCTATTTAAAAGTTATTTTCTTATACAGAAAATAAATCTGCTGTGTACTCAGAGTTACCTAGCGTCAAAATTTTACAAACTGATCAAACTGATCACCAGGAGACTAAATACGAAAAATTCAAGAAAGATTTTTTGCAAAAACGAAGCCAGGTAGCATCAGTGCCAAAAATATCTATCGATGATGAGCTTTCACTTGAAGGATTGCCACAAATTTCCAATTACAACGACACTATGAATGGAGATAAGTCAAAAGCCAAAAGAGGTAAGATTTTCGGAAACCACAAGACGCTTTAAAATGCCAGCCATCTACCGTATGTTGCCCTATTTTTATTAATTTCAAATTAGGTGAATGGCTGGAGGATACACACACCAGAGAACATGATAGTTTTAAAGAATGGCAATTTTTCGTCGGTTTCTACAAACTCATTATTCCTATTAATCGTTCCCATTTATAACAAAGCTGCACTGTGTTCATTATACTCATACCTACTATCCATAGCCTCGAATGAACAGGATGCTACCGAGAAAATAGCAAAACCAGAACAATCGACCACCGCCAATGACAAAACGGATGAGTTGAGTTCAACGGTCGTCATTTATAAAACAGCAGCAGGAGAACGGTTGATTCTGGCAGATGACCAACGTAGAAACGGGGCTGATTACGGAACTGCACGGGACACCTCTGGCAATGTAATGGTAATTGACGATTTGCGCCGAGTTAAAACGCCAATTAGGACACCTACCGTGCCGAATAGGAAAACCTCTTCGGAATCGTTTGCTAAGATGGCGAAAAATGGTTCAGGAAAGCTCGCCAGAAACGATGGAAGTCCTAGAATCAACAGTATTAAAAAGCGGTGTGAGGAACGAAAGTGGAGAGAAATCTTACAGAATCATCCAAATCCAAGCAGCAAGCAGCAGCACGAGAAGAAATCTTCCAATTCACCTTCATCTCGAACGGGAACGATGACTAACGAGCGGGTAACGACTATAAATTGTAAGTTGAATGACTACGCCGTTGATAGATGGAAGATGATTATTATACCTATCACCGTATGTGGACCTCAGTGTAAATTTTGCAATTGTTTGGTGCTGTGTAGGCGTTTGAAATTTGAAACAGATTCTCTGTAACATAAGAAAACTGTCATATTTTTTTTAACTTTTCACTTTGTAACTATGGTAGCCATCCAAACCATGATTTATGTTTGGTTGTTTTTCTTTTTGATAAGTTGATTAGAAAAATTAAATGATGAATTTTCTTATCACCATAGAGCTTATTATTTTTCTTCTTTGTTTGTATTACATCCTCTACATGGACAATGCCGCTTCGAAGCATTAGGGTTCATAAAGCTATTCCACAGTTACTACCGGGAGGTTTCAAAGACAAGTTTCTATTTTTTGCATGATATACGATGAGGCTAGCACCCATACCCAGGAAAGTCGAGCCAATCAAATTGTAAATCACTTCAAATTTTTTTAAAGAAAAATCGGATTGCAAATTATTATTTTTTGAACCCAACAGGGATCGAACCCAGTCACCCCTCAGCATGGTTTTGCTTTGTAGCCGTGCGTCTAACCGTTGGGCTTAGGATTTATTCAATGGGTATTCGAACTTTTTACTAAGATTTAATCAATTTCAGACGAAATACACGATACCCGGAGAAGACGAAGAAGTGGTGAAGTTTCTAACCCACTTGAAACGAACAATAGTGGCAGAATGTCCCTTCCACAAATATCTACTACATCAGATGAAAGTAAAGTTAACCCAAAGATAGAATGTAATTACGAACCAAAGGCACACAAACTAAACTTCAAAATAACAGTTCCGGGTAAAGCACCGATGAAGAATACCAGCAAAAAATAATTATACATTTTATATACATATTGATTATATTTGGAGATAGTTAATATATTATGTATTAAAATGGTGATTGCTTCGTACTTCGTACTTCGACACATCGTGTACAATTAACCATCCTGAACTATGGTAGCATAAAGTTCTATGTCAAAAATCGGGATCGCCATCGTACTTGTTTCCGCTTTGTATTTGATATCGATGACTATACGATACTCTCCAGGTGGGGCAAACTTGATCAACACATTCTCCGTGTCGATATGGAAGTTTCGAACCATATAATTGCCCTGAAAATAAGAAAATAATTTGGTTTCCGATAATATACATCGCCAGCAATAATCTCTTGCTTACTGAGTGAAAGGGACAACTGAAGCTCAAGTTTCCATACTTTTCTATCTCTTGGGCTATCAAATATGTTAGTTGATCAAAGGATTGCGATTCGTTAGAGTTGCACAAATCGATACTGGAGTTAAGAATAACGATATGGTCCGCTCCTACTTTGGAGCTAAGATCCATGCGTAGAACCAATCCATCAGAAACGTTTTGGAAAATCAGCGCATCTATATCCAGCAATGTGTTGCCGCGTAACTGGTCTGTTCCGTTATGCAAATGAACGAACACTTTTGCGTAGTCTGCATTGTTCTTAAAATGTACCTCCTGTATGGTGACGAATGATGCGTTGAGCTAAACGAAAAAAAAAAGAGATAACATATCAAAAAAGATCACCAACTTATAGCTTATTTAGATTATGAGCTTTTTTGCGTGTTAAAAAATTGAACATACTGTTACAGTTTATAATTTATTAGGTTACTATTTGTAATATAATAAATATTATAAATCTGAATAGGCTATTAAACATTTATTGACTTTTTATTTCATTACAAGGCAAACCTGCACGATCAGGCCAGATCTTGCTCGGTTTAATTTATGATATGTCAATCATTTAGTTAATTGCAGCGTCGCACACTGGGGCAGCCCTTGTCGAAACATGAAAAAAGACAATCAACAAAAAACATGTCTTTGCAATAGTATTTGTATGAAAGGGCATAAGTTTTTCTGTCCATTTCCGATTCAAGTGCCTGCCCGACTCTGCCACATCGCATAAACGACATAATATCACGAACGGATGGACCGATTTACAAGAATCACATACTCACATAAATAAACACACATACACACATACATCACCTCATACATCATCATACATTTCCGAAGTAAAGCATATTGGTAGTACCGGAGAAGTTTAGGCAAAGACACGAATAGGATGGAAAGATGGAAAATTCGAATGGTAGAATCCATGAAGTAGACAGTTATCTTGCGGTCCGAGGGGAAGCAAGGTAACAAAACAAGTAAAGGAGCTTGTCATTATACAATCCCATTGAATTCCACCACTTAATTGTATCTTGACAGATACATATTTCGACCGCAACAGTAAGGCCGTCTTCAGTGTCTCGTACTTGACTCGACTTCAAGGTAAGTCGAGTCAAGTACGAGACACTGAAGACGGCCTTACTGTTGAGGTCGAAATACGTATCTGTCAAGATACAATTAAGTGGTGGAATTCAATGGGATTGTATAAACTCGTCTTATGACAAGTGAAAACATTCCACTAAAAAGCTCAAAATTATTTTCTTATCAAGTAAAGGAGGTTTTTTCCCTCAGTCGAGGGTTTTTCCTCCCACCACGTTAGAAGCAAATTTCCATAGAAGCAAGATTACCTAATTGTGGAAAGTAACTTAGCAGGCGTGATACCCTAAGCCCAATCCCCCTAGCAGGCCGCAAGGGGAGATGGTGAATGTTTCCAAGCAGTTTTGCGAGGAAGTGCAGACGAAAGTGTCATAACTCAATAAAAAAAAAACATATACATCACTTCAATTCGTCGAGCTGAGTCGATTGGTATACATATATTTAGTGTTATATAACACTATGGGTCTCCAGGTCTCCTATAACCAGTTTGGTTTTGGAGCGAACATATACCCTTTACGTATACTTAGTATACGAGAAAAGCAAAAGAATATGATAATGAAACAAAAATTATTTTGAAACAAATCCATTGTGATTCTTTTATCCCACTCGTGACAAAATTGTCACTTACCGTTAACCGATTTGCTCGGCATTCGACCGGCTATTTCTGTACCATTCTTTCAATCTAATAATTGGCCAGATAGAGTTATGGGTTCAAAAGAATGGCTACAGAACTTCTCATGCCTTTTTAATTTCTTAATAGCATTTCAATGGCCATTTGTTGAACATTTTTGTTGTAGAACTCAATCCACTGCTCTTGTTTTACATCTTATACATCATTTATCTTCTACCGTACAGTATGCTTTTTTATCAATCTCATCAATGTGGTCATCATCCAATCCTAAGACCTGATCGTTCAACTCGCGCATTCATGTTAAGCAAATGCGTTATACTCTGTGCGAGATTGTTTATAACGAACGGCCAAATGAATTCAACTCGCAAAGCTTATAGTGCGTGCTTGGTTCCACCATCCATCCGCTGGCTTCATTAGCTCTCGATCGTTTGCCACGGTCTCACCACTCGCTGGGGTCGTCATCGTCGACATTCGGATCGAGAAGTCAGATACAAAGTGAAAGTGATTGAAGATATGGATTCACTTCCACTTAAATTACCTTTGGAAAGAAAGTGGAATAAGATCGCCTGCTTATTGGTGCTTTTTTCTCAGATTGAGGTGAATTTCTCCAGATCGGCGATAGAGACGCCAGTGGACATCGATTACGCTTCAGAGGAAAAATTTATTCAAGGAGATGGTAAGTCTAGTATAATATTGTAATGAATGTTCATCATTGTTCTTAACATTGTTTTATATTTAAGGCTGTAAGATTTCTTTGGGCAAAGAACTCAATCTCCAGCAACCACTTTTTCTTATCCCGGGAACGGAAACATTCTACACTCCATTGCCCAACACCACAGACCTACTGTTCCACATGGGAGAACAGCTAGAACTATTCTGTACACGTGGGTTTGCGAATCCGAGTGTCGAACCGGGCAAGAAGACCTCCATCATTACATCATGTGACGGAGATGACGGGTTCATTCACAATGGAGAAACTTATAACATAACACAACTCACTTGCAAGGGACCGGTATTCCATGAGGCTCACCGTACAGGCAACCGTTGTTTCAACGATGCAAGTTTGGTGAAAATCGGGTTTGATATGGGTTCCCGTTTTGCCAAAATATACGAAGCTTGTTTTGACGAAAACACTTTGCAAACATATTACGTCAAGCATAGCTTGTACCCCTGGAATGTGAAACACCAATCAACGAAGCGGCCGCCTTCATTCATTCAAGGTGATTTTTACCCATCGCTAAGAGTGACAAAACTTTACAACATTGAATCTCAACGGAAAACGTTTGAAAAGATTCTCGGATCGCCGGCACGAGCTGATGCTTTGTTGAACAATAAGAAAGATCTATTCCTAGCACGTGGTCACCTTGCTGCTAAAGCTGACTTTGTGTTCGGCGCTCATCAGCGTGCAACGTTCTGGTTCATTAACGTTGCACCGCAGTGGCAGAAGTTCAACGCTTTCAACTGGCAGCGTATAGAAACAGGCGTAAAAGACTTTGTTGCTCGGAACGATTTGAATGTAACCGTGTACACGGGAACATACGGAGTATTGGAACTTCCGGACGCTAATGGTGATATGCAACAGATCTTCCTGGATGTAGATCCGAACAATGGCGGAAGAATACCGGTTCCGAAGGTGTATTATAAGATACTACACGACGAACAAAACGATGCTGGTATCGTGCTAATCGGTGTGAACAATCCGCATGCAACGATGGAAGAGATTGATGATAACTATGTGTTCTGTAAGGATGTTTCCGACAAAATCAGCTGGCTGAAGTGGAAACGTGAGTTCATCCCGGGTGGATACTCTTATGCATGTGATGTAAACGAATTCAACGCTGTTACTAATCATTTACAGCTGAAAACAATTACTAATCTTTTGATATAGCACAGGTACAGCCAAATGCTTACTGTAAATTGTATATGAATAAAATGTAGTGCGTCCAATGTCTGAAGGCGATTCAGGATTAAAAGTAACGATTTCGAATGGAAAGTAACGATCTTTGTTTGTTGTTGAGGAAACATATGGCATCAATTAGGGGGAGATCTCTCAGCGCCGAACACCTCTCAATACCCGAAATAGCCAATATGGCCGTTATCTCCATTTTGAAGAAAGCTCGCGTTGTATGTACTTATCTTTTTAATAGCATGTTGAAAATAGCATTGGTCAACATAAGGGAATGGCAATCAGACCTGTAACCGTTAAAGTGGTCCAATCATGTTGAAGGATCTAGATGGATCATTTTGGTCATAGGTACACCCTGAGACCAATAATGGCACTTCCTGAAAACCTACTCGAAAATTGTTTCTGGTCACTTGCTTATTTTTATAACCCGAAGTAAAACCATCCTAAAATTAAGTGTATTGACACATTCTTCGGACAGGTCCACCGGAGCACCAATTCTTCAAACTCAATTTTTGACAATATCTATGTGTTTCCCATATTTTACAATACCTAAATCATCAAATAAAATATTTGGCATGATAATAGTTTAGCTTAAATAAGTTTTGAGTCTGTCAATGGCATGCGGAGAAAGACAGCGCCATCTCCCGTCATGTGTAACGACCAACAAGGGAATTTGCTGACAGATAAAACTGAAGTGGCTGCCAGGTGGAAGCAACACTTCGAGACTTTGTTGAATGGAGGAAGTGACGGTGCATCGGTGAACAGAATAAATATTAGCGACGATGGACAAGCTGTGGAGTCACCTACACTAGATGAGGTTAAAAAAGCTGTCAAAGAGCTGAAAAACAATAAGGCTGCGGGGAAGGAACAGCTCCCGGCTGAACTTCTCAAACATGGCAGTGAGCAGCTTTATGAAGTTCTGCACCATATTATGTCGAAAATATGGGAAGACGAGGAAATGCCTGCTAGCTGGTTGGACGGCCTCATTTGCCCTCTCTTTAAGAAAGGGCACATACTGGAGTGCACCAATTACCAAGGAATAACATGGAAAAACCCTGTTTAATTCGGCGTACACAATGATGTCCCGTATTTTGTTCAACAGATTGAGCCGCTTGAAGAGTCCTTCGTCGGTGAATACCAAGCGGGTTTTCGTGAGGGCCGATCAACGACGGATCAAATGTTTACCCTGAGACAAATCCTTGATAAATTCCGGGAGTACAACTTGCAGACACATCATTTGTTTATTGATTTCAAGGCGGCGTACGATTCAGCGAAACGGAATGAATTATGGCAAATTATGCTTGAACATGGTTTTCCGGCGAAACTGATACGGCTGATTCGTATAACGTTGGACGGATCGAAATCAAGTGTAAGGGTTGCGGATGAAATATCGACGTCATTTGTTATGTATTGAAGCAGGGTGATGCACTCTCGAACCTACTGTTCAATATAGTGCTTGAGGGAGCGATTAGGAGAGCTGGTGTGCAAAGAAGCGGTACCATTATCGCAAAATCGCATATGCTCCTGGGATTTGCGGACGATATCGATATTATCGGAATTTATCGCCGTGCCGTGGAAGAGGCTTTTGCGCTTTTTAAGAGGGAGACAGCGAGGATTGGACTCACGATCAATACCAGCAAAACGAAGTACATGATCGCTGACAATCAACGTGGGTTCATTAGTGGTGGTGGTAGCGAAATAGTGCTGGATGGTGAAAAATTTGAAGTGGTAGAAGAATTTGTGTGTCTTGGAACGTTAGTGACATGTGATAATGATGTTACCCGCGAGGTGAAAAGGCGTATTGCAGCTGCAAATAGGGCTTATTACGGACTTCGTAACCAGCTTAAGTCCCGTAGTCTGCAAACGAAAACAAAACTCGCGATGTATACTACTCTGATTCTTCCGGTGGCTTTATACGGCCATGAGACATGGACGTTATAGGAGGCTGATCGGAGAGCTCTCGGAGTGTTTGAGCGTAAGGTGCTGCGGACAATACTCGGCGATAAACAGGAGAACGGTATCTGGCGGCGTCGCATGAATCACGAATTGTACCAGGTGTATAAAGGGCAGGATATTATTAAGCTTATACAACACGGCAGACTACGGTGGGCTGGTCACGTTGTTCGTATGCCGGAAGAACGTCAAGCGAAGATAATATTTAGTAGAGAACCCGGAAGAGGCCGCAGGCTTCGTGGAAAGCCGCGTACACGATGGCTTTTTGCAGTTGAAGAGGACCTGAGGGCGCTCAATGTTCAGGGCGACTGGAAGCGATTGGCCCAGGATCGAGTCCAGTGGAGAAGGATACTCCATTTGGCGTAGGTTCATCGACGAGCTGTAGCCCATCAAGTATCAAGTATCAAGTAAATAAGTTTTTGACTAACGATTAGTATAATTGACAGTAATGAAGAGTAACGGGCTGTTTAGACATATTTTCCCAAATTGACTGTAATTTGGGTTCTGATGCACCAATTTGCACTCTGTTCTCACCTATTCAAAAATGAAATAGTATAGAATCAGTACCCTATGTAAAATTTGTTTTAAAATTGTAAGAAATATGAATTTTGACAACGTGAAATTTGTCACAAAAAAGCGTTGTAACGTCTGGACTGTTTTAAATTTTCTGAGAAGTACATATAGGCCTCGAATTTAAAATTTTGTATGCTTTTTGTACTCGAAAAAAGCTTTGTTTTGGGGGTGATAGACAAAAATCGGTGGTAAATAGCCTGAGGTTCACCTAGGAGAAGTTTGTGTTGTAACGTCACGGAAAAATATTCATCATAAAGCCTACGAAGCTTGTAAGATATGCGGACAAGTTGGCTCAATTTGTGTTCAGCTACAGATTGAACATATCAATATAAATACAGAAAGGAAATTTCACTCAATGTGACATAGGGTGAAGTAGTATTTCGGCGATATCACTCATTTCCGTCAGTACCGTGGACCCCCGGTAATATGACACTTTTTAATTTGAACCCCGTTCTTTTGAACATCGTTCAAATTAACCCATTAACGCCCGAATTAACTCACTTTCATGATAATCACTTGATTTTTTCAGGAAAATCTCAATATATTAAAATAATAAACTTAAAATAATTTAATTGAAAATCTACGTTCACAATTTTTTTTAGCACGGTGGGCCATATGTGCTGAAAATGATGAAAAAATAATTGAACCTATCGATCAGTTTAATCGATAGCAATTATAATCGACACAAGCATCGTATAGTTTTTGGGAGATGCAGGGAGACCGGAGAAAGTCAGGCTAGCCGGGGAGGGGCGTGGGAAGGGGGTGGGTTCAGGGCCTCCCTCGCAAATGAACCACAATTTTGTGCCTGACTCGGGAACGAGTCAAGTAATTGTTTTTACTTTTAAATTTTACTCTTTCTCTCTCACACTCTCTCACACTCTTTCTCACACTCTCTCTCTCACTCTTTCTTTCTCTCTCTACTCTTCTCTCTCTTTCCCTCTTACCGTTTCTCTCTCTCTCACTCTTTCTCTCTCTCACTTTTTCTCTTTCTCCCTCTTTCTCTTTCTTCCTCTCACTCTTTCTCTCTCTCCCTCTCACTCTTTTTCTCTCTCTCTCCCTCTCACTCTTTATCTCTCACTCTCTCTCACTCTTGTCTCTCACTCTTTCTCTCTCACTCTCTCTAGCTCTTCTCTCACTCTCTCTAGCTTTTCTCTCACTCTTTCACTCTCTCACACCTTCACTCTTTTTCTCTCACTCTCTCATACTCTCTCATTCTCTCACTCTTTCTCTTTCACTCTCTCATTCTTTCTCTCTTGATCTTTATCTCTCTCACTCTTTCTCCTCTCTCTTTCTCTCTCTCACACTTTTTCTCTCTCACTCTATCTCTCTCTCGCTCATTCTCTCGGTATCTCTCGTCCTGCCTCCCCCACACTTTTCCCTACAACATTTGGTTGTACATCGAAATAAACTTCATTGGTGGTTGTTTTGACGCTTTGAAAAATATTTCTTCTCTACATAACGATCCATACTGCACTGTTTGGTTTTTAACGGCCATGGCGTTCATGACTTGCTTAATATGGCTGCTTTGAATTATTACGCATATTAGCGAACTGGTTTTTATGTGTCTTTCTATACTTTCGGTGTTTCACAACAAGTTTGTTTGTTAAAGGATCTTTAGAACTGTGCAGTGGAGTATAATTTGATTATTTTTCTTCATCCGGCCGGTGTACTGGTAGGTTTTATATAATAATAATTATCAGCAGTATATATTTATTACCAAAATGATGATGATTCTGATAGCTTGAGATGAAATTCAAAACAATTGAAGCTGCCATCGATCATATCACCGTTGAAAAGGTTCAACGGGAGATAGTTGCTTTGCCACCAACACCAGAACAATCCAGCGACGAAAGTTCCGCCGATGAGGAACTAATATTGGATGGAGATATAAGAGCACGTATTGAAATGCCTAGTTGATATTTACTCGTCGTGTGAAAACCTAAGTGGAGTATTATCGGATATTGATGCGAGCATAGCATAAGGAAGCAACGTTGTTTCTAGGTTATCTTCGACCGAACCGTCTTCATCACGACATCCTCCAAAAAAGAAATGGTCCCGCTGTTTAGGATAAAAAGGCATCCAAGTATGCCTTTGGAGAATTGGGAGAGGCAGCGCTTCGTAACCGCTAGAGCACATTGTTATTGAAACGAACCGATATGCTCGTGATGTGTAGGGTGCTCCAAATTTCGCAGTAACAGTGGATGAGTTAAAAACTGCCATCGGGTTTTTGATTTTTTTCGTAATACCATACGTTACCTAGCGAGCGCGAATATTGGTCTGAAGATGACGATTTAATGGTGCCTCTCGTAAAGAATGCTATGACTCGAAATCGCTACTTGGAAATAAAAAAATGCTCAATATTGCTTGGAAGCTTGAATGCTCACTTGCGCTACCTCATGCAAAAATTCAAAATTATTTCGATCAGTTGTTGAGCCGCCAACATCCTCTGAAACACTTTGCTGAAGACTCCATATAGCTAACTAATCAGGTTCTTGAGGTGCAGATTGATGTTTTATGCAGAAGAAGTTAGGATGCTCACTAGCGCCACCTCATGCAAAAATTCAGCATTATTTGGATCAGTTGTTGAGCCACCAAGATACTCTGAACAACTTTGCTGAAGACTCTATGTTGCTAACTAGTCAGGGTCTGGAGATTCAGATTGATGTTTTATGCGAAACAAATTCAAACGCTCACTAGCGCCACCTCGTACAAAAATTCAGAGTTATTGGGATCAGTTCTTGATCCACCAACAATATTGCCGAAGACTCCATGTAGCTAACTAATCAGGTTCTTGAGATACAGATTGATGTTTTATGCAAATGAAGTTGAATGCTCACTAGCGCCACTTCATGCAAAGATTCAGAATTTTTTCGATAAGTTCTTGAGCCGCATTGAGAAAAATGGAACATCGTGGAACGGAACGCAGAATCAAAACAAACCAGCAAAGAGAGCAGCCAGAAACGAGTTTTTCTAATGCGAATAGAGTAACCAAAAGTTCAAATTAAAAATGAACCCCGGGGGTCCACGGTATATGCAGGACAAGTGAAAAATCTGTTTGCCCACAGTACAACAAGCTATATTGACTTTTAATTATATTTGCCTTCAGGGAATTAAGAAAATAATTGAGCTTTTTTAATGGAATGCATTCACCTGTTCACCTGTCATAAGACGAGTTAGTACTAAACAATCACTGTCTCGTACTTGACTGGCTTATGGCCCGTTTACATATGAGCTAGTTCTAGCGGACAATGCACTGTCCGACAATACTAGCACGATATTAGCATCATGTAAACAGGAACTGTCCTCACTAATAAACGTTTACATTATGCTAATTTCGTGCTAGTATTGTCGGATAGTGCATTGTCCGCTAGAACTAGCTCATATGTAAACGGACCATTAAGTTTCCGCAGTCCACTGTTTATCATATTGACAAATATTTGTCAAGTTCATCCGGACTTCTATCAGACTGATTAGAAATCGACATGGATTTCAGGCTGACTTGACAAATATTTGTCATCATTACAAACAGTGTACTGAGGGCTTTACAGTTGAGGTCGAAATACGTATCTTTAAAAATTCAGCGTGGTGGAATTAAATGAAATAATAGTTAACTCGTCTCATGACAGGATCAGGGAATTATTTCAACGCTCGATGAAATGCGTTTTTACCAGTCAGACTCCGATGGCAGCGAAATTTGCTATCGAATGGATTTTCATTAGGGAAAGTGTAGCGGTTTTGGCCACCATGGTGCCTGATTTGGCCAGCCCTGAAAAATGCATATTTTCCAAAAACTATCCATCAGTTTTCACAGTGAAAAAGTTGACAGACAGATATAGTCAAATGAAGATAGAATATGAAGATACATAATTCCCATACTTCTGTTTACCGTAAGCTGTCCAAAACCATCATGCGAGCCACATGAAATTCCAGTTGAGCTTACTCAATCACTTTCACAGTTGTTAAAACTTGATTTGATTTCGGTTACCTGTCGAGTCATTAGGAACACTAGTTGCTAGAACCATGGCTAGTGCAATTATTGTTTCATTTGGCGTTGGCGTCTTCAGGTGTACGGTTGTCGTACGCGAAATTCAAAAAATCCATAAGTGATTCCTTATATTATAATAATGCAATGTATATTGTCAATTTTATTACTCATGGTATACAATGTTGTGCTCAATGAGTGTAGAATACCATCAGAACTATCCACAATCACATTTGAAACAAAGTTTAGCAATGATCCTAACGAGAACCTTGGTAAGTTTACTAAACAAATGTTCCCTATTTTATTATATAACATGAAAATATTTCAGGCTGTAAAGTGTCACTTAACGAGGATCTCGATCAGCACCAACCTTTATTAATTGTACCTGGAACAACGAAATTTGTCACACCAGTGGCAAACACCACCGATATACAATTTAGCAATGGCGAACAGGTCGAACTGCATTGTCCGCATGGATTTTTGGTGTCAGATGCAACATCGATAATTGCCGCGTGCAATGGAAAGGATGGGTTCATTCATCATGGGAAAGTGTATGAAATTTCGCAATTGACTTGTCGTGATCCGGTCTTCCATACGGCTTCACGGACCGGAAAGCTGTGTTTCAACAACGCAACACTCATCAAAGTTGGTTTCGATCTCGGAACCCGATTCCTGTCCCTCTACGAAGTTTGTTTCGATGAGAAGACCCTCCAGAGCCACTATGTGAAATACAGCTTAGCACCTTGGAATATCAAGCACGAACGTTCGAAACGGGATCATTTTCTACAAGGTGATCTGTTTCCCGACATTGAGATGACAGAGATCTATTCATTCAATTCACAACACGCCACATTCAGACTGATATTGGGCTCAGTTGAGAGTGCTAATTCATTGCTGAACAGAAGGAAGGATATGTTCATAGCTAGAGGACAACTTGCGGCGCAAGAAGATTTTGTCTTTGGAGCACATCAAGCTGCCACATTTCGATACAGTAACGTTGCTCCACAATGGGAGAAGTTCAAGTCTTTCAACTGGCAATATATCGAAAACGGCGTCAGGGCGTTTATAACTCGGCACAACTTGAATGTGACTGTGTACACTGGAACGTACGGAATCATGGAGCTGCCTGACGATGATGGAGATATGCAACAAATTTACTTGGATTACGATTACCATAATGGCAGCCGTATACCTGTGCCGAAAATCTTCTACAAAATAATTCACGATGAACAGAATAATGCGGGAATTGCATTGATAGGTGTGAACAATCCGTATGTGACTTTGAGGGATATTGCAAAGACGTGCTTGCTTTGTGAAGACGTTTCCCACAAACTTGACTGGTTGCAATGGATTCCGGATTACATTCCGGGAGGATATTCTTACGCGTGCAGGGTTAACGACTTTAACGACGTCATCATGCATCATGCATTTGATGAGATTACCAATTTGTTGATTTAGACTGAGTAACTAGTTTTACGTACCAACAGCACCAACGATAGTGATATTACTAGAGCACAGAAAGCTTTCACATTCCGAGTAGACATAGTTACCGATACTGTTATGGTGAATTTCTGCACTGCAGATGTATTTAAAGTATGATTACACGGTGTGTGATTCTGATGATTGATATAATTGTTGCATTTTTAGTTTTAAGCTCGTAATTGTTAATTTTAGACTAAATTAGTTAATGTTTGTAGATAAAACCTATTACTGCTTGTTTGAAGTTCATAATGCAGTGCATGTTTGGATTTGGATTCCCAGAGGAGTGTGAATAAGCTTTCATCAAGAATTGACGTACATGTCATCTAGAACGACGAGAAGTGTATGTGCAATCGCGATTGATATGAGTACATGAAAGCTTCAGAATAGTTGCCCAAGAAAAGCAATGCAATGCAAAATGCTTTGACTCCGTTAATGATAATCGTGTTTCATTTAACACATCGGCCAATAAAAGAAAATAATTTAATTAGACATTGTTTTTCCAATCATTTCTATCGTCCATTTCGTTACAGAAACCGTGATATTTAATACTTGCAAATAATTATTGACGAGATTCGGATCTCGTCCTGGTACAATGTCTGAAGCCCTGAAGACACGTTCTAAAACGTGGGTGTGACAAGAAAGTTTTTAAATAGGGGAGAACTTCAAAACGCACCCACGGTAAAACGACCTAACTCACTCATATAATCTTTCGTAGAACATTTCTGAACAAATATTACAGTCACAATTCAATATAAGTTATTCATTGTCGAGCTGCAATGCAAAATTTGAGCAAAATTTTTACTTAAATTTATTAAAAAATAACGATAGCCGTAAGATTTTCGTGAAATCCGTTAAGACGAAACAAACAACCATGCGTTCACCATTGTTTCACATGAATTTGAGTCATTTTATGTCACCATTATGGCGTTTTGCCCCAGGCCCATTTTTAAAGCGTTTTGCCTTTCTCTTACAACTAAGTTGTACCGAAAGGCTATCATTTCACTCCGAAAACGAACTTTTTGTAGAATCCTCTGAGACCCATAGTATTATATACCAATCGACTCAGCTCGACGAGCTGAGCACATGTCTGTCTGTCCGTGTGTATGTATGTGTGTATGTATGTGTGTATGTGTGTGTGTGTTTTTTTTTCTTCCTAAACAATGGAGGGGGAATCTGCTCAACAGACATCCTGGGTTGACCAGGAAGTGCTGGGTTAGGGGCCACCTCCAATGAGGGAGGCAGGGCTGCATCCCCGACCAGCTAAACCGTTTCCATTGCCGCCAAGCCCATCGTCCCTTCGGTACAACCAGAAAGTAATGCTTCAAAGGGGGGCCAGTGCATGACGCACCCTCGAGGTTAGCTGCGTGTCCTTGCAGCATCGAACATCGTGACTCGCTTTTTACAAAGAACACCATGGTATCGTGCCAGCGCATTGCCGGCTTTCCAGGTGGCCTTACCACGCCCTATGTCCTCGGAAGGTGGGCAGGGTCGACTTCGCGCCTGCTTCCCTCTGCACGACTGGTATCAAGAATGATGATGCCGCGTGCACCCCAAATTGACCTTTTCTGCGATAGGGCCTATTCGCCAGCACACAGGGGATTCTGCCGACGCGAGGCCTACGCCTGCCCCAGCCTTGACGAGGACCCCTTTCCGTCCTCGGGCTCGGAACCCGCCCGGTTGACCGACGCCGCGAAAGCGACGATACCATGTTGTTCTTCGCGCGGCCACTTGTTCGATAAAAGGATCGAGTTCGACCACAGAGCATGACCACCGGTATGACCCATGAAGCCGACTCCGATCCCTTGGACCACCTCTTATTTGCGCCTGAACTAGCCATCCTTGAGTCCACGTGTCACCTTCTGTGTAGCTCCGAGACGATTTGGGCGATAGCCGATAAAACGGCGTTCCAGCCAACTTCATCTTTACACATCCTCCGAACAAGGTTGTCCGGGGTAGTGTCCAGACCACATGTGGCAAGCATGTGGTCACGCATTGCGCGAAAACGTGAGCACACGAACAACACGTGTTCCGCCGTTTCCTCTAAACCTGCGCACACCAAACACTCGGGCGAAGCCGAGCAAGCCAGCTGCTTTACCTGCACTTTGATTTTGCAGCACGCTTAAACGTTGGGCACATCGAGCCCCCATGGGTGCTTGCTGTTCACAGCTTTGCTGGAACAAATCAAACAATTGGGAGAGTTCGTGCAGCATTGTGCCTTATGTCCCTCCAATCCGCAGCGTCGGCAGAGATTGCTTCTGTCAGGGCCTTTGCAGTCCTATTGCTTGTGCCCCGGTTCCAGGCACTTGAAGCAAACTTCGGGTTGCTCGTATATGCCCACAGGGCATACCGACCACCCCACCTTGACGCTCCCTAACTTGACTACCATGGAGGCGTCCGCTGCAGACCTGCGTCCCTGCCGGACCTTTCCGTAGCCGAACGGCTGCGGTGGGCGTCTCCACTTCACACTGTCGCCGCAGTGCCGTGACGAGCTCTTCGACTTCAGTGATCTCGTCCAGGTCTTTAACCCTTAGATTCACCTCCGTCGTGAGTGCCCTCACCTTGACCGTCTCACCTAGGACCTCCTCCGCCAACTTCTTGTAGGCGGCGCCCTTTTGCGAGACGCCCCGCTTCAGCTCGAGTATCATCTCGCTCATCCGGGTACGTCTTATTTGACGTACGTCGGCGCCGAGTTCACCGAGCTTGACGTCACTCCTCATCGCCTTCAAAACATCCGAGTACTTAGCCTCGTCCGCCGTGATGACTAGGGCATCGCCCCTGGAGCGATTGGCGCCTACCCTAGACTTCTTGCTACCCTCATTCGCCTGGGCCTTCTTTTCGGCCCTTGACGTCTTCGGTTTCCTCTTGTTCTTGACCAGGGTCCAGGAGGCGTCATTCCCCTCTATTTCCTGGTCTGGTGCGGCTGAGAGCTCTCAGCCTGCTGTAACCCCTTACCACCGTCTTTCCTGGGTGGACGGACCTTTCCAGGTCCTTCCTCCACCGGTTTTAGAGGTACCTGGCCGGGGTTCATCTTCCCAGCCCCACTACCCTTGTTCAGGGTAGTAACCCTCCGCGTTTTGGAGCGGACCCCAGGGAGCTCATCCCCTGGAGACTGTCTCCCGTTTTTGTGTCTGATCCGTTGGAGCAGTCACCTGACGTACCTGCAAATACTCGAGCCTCAGTCTGGGTAGACTTTGCACCACTTGTCTTCGCTGGCACGCCTTCGGTCGACTCGACCTTGCCTGAGTTCGCGAATCCTTGGGCCTCAGTCTGCAGACCTCGACTCCACCGGATTTCACGGGTTTACACTTGGCCGTCCTGACTGCCCTCTCCAGCTTGGCGCGTCCAGCATCGACTTTCGAAGTTTCTGCAAGCTCCTCTTGAGGTCCTTGCTGATATTATGCTTCGATGACGCAAAGTCGATGATGGCGTCCAGTTGTTCCGTCTCGCCACCTCGAAGGCCGAGAGCCCATCGCGTTTGCGGTTCATCGCCTCCACAAGCCATGGGCCGTCAATAACCTCTACCGGCGTTTTTTAGCCGAGAGGAAAGGTTATGACCCACGCTGGCGCTGCGCACTGAGCTGCCGACTATTGCCTCTCTGGCCTCCTAGGCGGAGAGACCTGAACAACCCACCTCTTGCGAAGGGGTTGTCGCCTACACTACTACCACTAATTGAAGAATTGACTTGGTTTTCCATTTTGGTCCCACGAGTTGCTCGGGAAAAGAGGTCCACCACGCCAGAGCCCAGCATAACGCGGTAAGGGACAATTACTGTGGAGGGTGCCCAGGTACCCCACAGGCTCCGTTAAAGGCCTAGCTTATTATTTCACCCCCCTGGCCATGCATCCCCTCGGCACGGGTCGCTTGACGCCTTGGGATTAGGGGTTAGGGACGATGGTCCCGGTCTAACTCGCAGTGGCCATGGGGAGGGGTCGTATGTGTGTGTGTGTGTGTATGTGTGTGTGTATGTGTGTGCACAAAAGCTATAAAAAAACATTAGACAACTTTTCGTATAGTAATCCTTAACCGATTTTCTCGCAACAAGTTTCATTCGACAGGGGACAAAATGGTACATCGGGCTATACACATCCCATATAAGGTTGGTGTCTTAACTAAATGCGAGAAAGGCACCACCAACGCTAGGTGGATTAATCTGGGTTTTAAATGTGATAGAGAGTCACAAAACCTTGTTGTTTCGAATAGGAAATCATTGTGAAATGCAGCTATACAGTATTGATTTTTGGCCGAACAAAATTTCGTACCAAGCCCTTGAATGGATGAAAAAAGAAAGTTTATTGGTTTTTGAAGCCTATACTGTGCACGTACCATACTTTGCGCAGTTGAGGAAATGCAAAATGTAATCGACTCGTACAAGTTTTAGATGG